>NC_056732.1:1421118723-1421463723 GCF_019279795.1 Protopterus annectens
CTCCAGGAAGCTGTGGGTTGCGACTTGTGATCGAGTTTTACTGATGCTTGTGTATTAGGAACAGTCATTTGGTGTTTTATCCTGGATCCAGGGGAAGGGGGTGGATAAAACTGTGATTTGGGATATTTTGGCAGAGAATAGTTTGTTTGTATATCTGCTGAGTGAGAGGTGAGAAGGCTGAAAGAATGTTATCTCTTGTTGTGGTGGCTTGTTGGGAGGTTTTTTTTCTTGTATCTGTTTGCTCTCCATTCTTTTTCTGGCTGCTGCCTCACTCAAAGGGAGGGAATTTAGATTTGAAGGTGCAATGAAGTAAAGATTTGCTTCAGGTGCATCATGAGCCTCTGGTATGCAGTACACAGGCACACTAACAGAAACAGATGCTCCCAGGTTGCTATGGTAACAGAGGCAGAGTGATGATAATGCTTAATGGCTCTGAGGAGCCTCTGAGATGATTCTCGGCAATTAAGTTTTTGATTTAAAAAAAAAAGAAAAAATATAATAAAAGGGCTGTTTAAACCACATGTACACATATTGATGGTCTTCCAACACTTCGTTTAGCTCATTATGTTGATTCTTCATTAAAAAAAATATAAATATATATATATATATATATATATATATATATATATATATATATATATATATTTTTATATATATATATATATATATATATATATATATATATATATATATATATTTAAAATGTATTTTGATCCAAACACATTAAGGACTTACATAAGAGTGGAAGTCTGAATTATTGTGAAAGACTAAGAGCACTTGGTCTTATGCAGTACCCTTTGCAGTGGTCTGGGAGGTGAGCTTGCTTGGACGTGTTGGGCATATGGGAATAGCTAATTCTAGGGCTATTTGGGGTTGCTGGGAAGTGCTAGAGAGTCATCAGATTTACTTTGTGGAAATATCTGTGGGAATGGAAGGTGTGTTGAGTGGGTCACTGGCAGAGTGGCCACTGCATGGAACAGGCTTGTAAAATGGAACAGGACAAATATTTGTTTGGATATTTTAAGAATAGCCTGGAAACACACCACATGAACTAGTGAATGGTATTCTGGCAAAACTGGATGGCCATGGTTGCCCGTGCTTGAAGTACTGATATGTGTGAATGTAAGGATGGGAATATACTTATAACAAATAAAAAACTAGAAGGGTCTCATAATTTAAAGTCTATGGGCTGTATAAACATGCTTGGAAGGAGCTAATAATAAGAATAAGAATTACAGCTTGTGGTCTCTCAAATAACTTAAGCAACAGCCAAAAAAAAAAAAATGCACACACAATAGCTATGTAATTTATAATTTTAGTAAAGAAAGACATAAACTATATAATCGTCATATAAGATGCAGCAGTCTGCTAAATTTAGATATTAAAGCAGGATTTAATAACATGGGCTTGTGTATAATAACACTACTGTCTTGTCATAAATGACATACACTACACTGAACATCAAGGGGGAAGCATAATGATGTTCTTATATAAGTAAATATGCATAACAAGTCATGTAATTGCTTTAACTTGAATTGTACTTTTTGTAACCCATCTTGACCATATATAATAGTTAAGCAGTTACCACAGTAACTAATGATTTATACATGACATCAAACTGACAAAGTTGAACATCCGTGGTGGTGCAGCGGTAGCTTTGTTGCCTCACAATAAGAGGTTCTCCCATTGGATTCTCGGCTGGAGTGCAGGCAGTGCCTTCCATGTGGAGTCTGCATGTCCTCCACGTGGTTGGGTGGGCGTTCGAAAGACATGTGTAAATGGGTGTGCCTTCGTTGAAGGTTGAACGTCAAGCTGGCACTTTGGCATTTGTGAAAATCTACTGCCAACTGGGCATTCGAAAGACATACGTAAATGGGCGTGCGATCGTTGAAGGTTGAACGTCGAGCTGGCACCTTGGTGTTTGTGAAAATCTACTGCCAATCATTAGCAGACCAGAGTTCTGCTGTGGCAACCCCTAACTGGGAAAAGCCGAAAGACAAACAACAACACCAACATCAAACAGACAAAGTTGTTAAAAGAGAAACAATAGAAGACTGAACTTGAAATGTCACAGAATGTATCAGTCATATTCTGAACAAATAGTATTAAATTGACAATAGACACTTAGTTTAATAACATGGGCTTGTGTATAATAACACAACTGTTTTAACTTGTCATAAATGGCATACACCATATTGAACATCAAGGGGAACATGATGATTTTCTCATATAAGTAAATGTGCATAACAAGTCATATAATTGCTTTAACTTAAATTGTGTTTTTTTAACCCATCTTGAACATACATAATATTTAAGCTGTTATCAAGGTAACCAATGTTATTTACATGACATCAAACTGGCAAAGTTATTCAAGGGAAACAACAGAAGCCTGAACTAGGAATGTCACAGAATGTAACAATCACATTTTGAACAAATGGCATTCAAAAGACATGCATGAATGGGCGTGCCTTTGAACAAATGGTGTTCGAAAGACATGCATGAATGGGCATGCCTTCATTGAAGGTTGGGCATCGAGCTGGCACCTCGGCACTGTAAAAATCTATTGCCAATCATTAGCGGACCGGAGTTCCGCTGTGGCGAACCCTAACTGGGAAAAGCCGAAAGAAGAAGTATTAAATTGACAATCAGTTTAACCTTTGCTGATTATACAAAACAGAATTTTGCCACATAAATCTAAAAACTTTCAGTATATGCCATAAAATGGCAATTTATGGATATGGAAAGGGAGCGTGTAATCATTAATCACAATAAGTGAATTTTTGTATTTATCCTATAATTTCACTCATTATATAATAAGAACTGACAGATATGAAAATCCTTATGTGTTGGAAATGGGGGGAAGAGGGATACACTGATAAATAAAATCCACTAACATTCATCAATGTTCACATAAAACAAACTTGATGTTTTAAGTAAGTTAGCAACAAATAAAGTGATTACTTAAATGCTGGCAAACAATAAAATATAACTTCTGATATATCCAGTAAAATACATTGCATTATAAACATTAGGTACAAATATTACTACCATCTATTTATATTAAGTAATAAGTTTTGAAAGACTTCATCAATAAGGGTGAATATGTTAAATAACTGTGTGCTATAATCTTTTACTGACATTTTATATATGATGCATCCTACTTTACTATGATTGAATCGCTTGTCATCTATCTTTCATGTAAATATTAATTGCTTATACAATAAGTAGACATTTATATTGTATTAGCATTCTGTCTCATCTACAATAGTACTATATCTGTTCAAAATAATATAAATAGTGCTTATTCTTATTACAAATATTCTCCATATGGTAATTCAATTTATAGAGCTCAGATGTTCTGGATTGTCAAGGTATGAGTGATAATTTGATGGATTTAGGTTTATCCATTAGATTAGGAATGATTTTCCATTCAAGGCTCGTGTGGATCTTAGTTTTGTTAACATTTATTAATTTAAATTTTTTATTTCACAAAAACATTTTAGTATACCTGACCAAAACATTACTTTATTGGTAAACACTCTAAGAATAAAATTGATAATTTCCTTCAAACATATATTTTATTGTTATCAGAGAACAATGTTTAATACTTACAATAAAACAAAAATACATAGGGCAGGATTCACAATGGCTTGCATGGAGTCTAAGAGTAGTGTAAGACTCCATGCAGCCATCACTATCCAGGAGCAGCCTGTATGTGAGTGTAAGAGAGCACCTAAAATGGCTCTTACATGGACAGAGCGTGGATATGCTAATTGCCTCACTTGAAGCTGAAAGGCATACAAATGAGGTAATTTTGTGATCCAGGAAGCAGAAACCTGCCCGTGTAAGAGCCGTGTTATCTGCAGAAATGTACTCGGTTGATAACTGAGTACCATTTTGCAAATAACACAATGGAGCCTTGTCAACTCCAAATAAAGGTTGAAAATGTTCCAGGCAGCATGCCAATGGCCAAATATGTGGCCACTGGCAACGTACCCTGATGCAAAAATTAAATAAAAATATATATTTTTTTTAAACGTAGTGCAGCGTCGCGCAAATGGGCTGTGCTATAAAAAACACAGAAAAATAAAAATTTTAAACCCACAGCATGAATTTACAATGTAAGGGAATAGCAGGCTGAAAACAACATGGTCACTGAGTAGGGGTTGCTAAGTGGGGAAGCTGAGTGTAAGACATGTAACTAAGCATTAGTAGGCAATCCTATGTAAATGAGTGGCAGGATAGTGAATCGTACTGTCACATAGCAAATGAGCACATTCCATGCAGTGTAGGAGTAGGATAAGGGGGAGTAACAGAGTAGGAGATAGGTGACATCACAGGGGGGAATGTATGAAAGAAATGAAGCTCATTGGAGCACAGTGGCATGTGAAAGATGTCAGTCACACATCATGGAAAGAGGAGTGTCAACAAGTAGGCATGGTAAAGCCAAGAAATGGAAGGTGTACACTATGGATAACACCAAAGTTTCTTGCTGGGCATGCATGTGCGCGTGTGCACACTGGTAGGCATGAGTAAGATAGATTGCGGGCGTGTAAGCGTGAGTGCATGCGTTTAAAGCAGAATAAGCATGTAGGAGCCTGTTTAAACACCTGTAAGCTTGTTTGCTCTGGTGTGCATGTATTTTAACCCGAATAAGTAGATTGTAGCCTGTCTAAGCATGTGTGCATGCGTGTTAGCCGCTGTGAGCATGTTTTCGCTGGAATGTGCGTCGCTCCCCCCTGTGGAAACAGAAGGGAAACAGGAAGAACGAGAAATAGTAGGAAGCTAGCAGGGAATACTGGCAGAGCTAGCAGGTGAAAACAATCAGAAGCAGGCAATTACACAGGCAGAACAGTAGCCCAGCCCAGCACGTAAAACTCTGCAAACAACAGTACAGTATGTTTCTCTCAAGAGTCACTGCAACAGAGGATTAAGCTATTAGAAGTGAAAACTGTAAAAGCTTCACTCAGACCAAAAATGCTAGGGGCGGCCATACCTGTTATGAGGAGACATATGCAACATGCTGAGGATGGTGACTATGCAAATGCTGCTGGACAACCCACAGTGAGGAGACGGAGAAGAGTGTACAGGCCCAGGGTCACCTACCAGGGGTTACATGAGCTGGTGATAGTGGAGTGCTATACAGTGGACATAGACCTCCTACAGCAAATTGTTGAGCTGTGCAGGCCACACCTCACACACAGAACCAACAGAGGGGAACCCATCCCAGTGGAAACCAAGGTATGTGTTGGCCTAAGCATACTAGCAGCAGGTACCTTCCAGAGACCAACTGGTGATATGATGGGGATATCATAGGTATCAGCAACTAGGGTACTGCACCAGTTCCTGGATGCCATGTCAGCACATGTCGGTGATCATGTATATTTCCCCAATTCCCGTGAGGTATTGGCCAGCAATATGCGTCTCTTTCAGCAATTAGCGGAATACCCTGAGGTAGTGGGTGCAATAGACTGCACGCATATACGCATCAAAGCACCAGCTGGTGAGCAGGGTAGGGCCTACATTAACCACAAGGGCTTCCCCTCCATCAACTGCAAGGTCGTGTGTGATGCCCAGGGCATAATAATGAATGTGTGTGCTGGCTGCCCTGGAAGCTACCATGATTCCCATATCTAGCATTTGATGCAGCTGCACCAGACATTTGCCAATGGGGACATCCCACATGGTCACTTAGTGGGGGATGCTGGCTACGCACTGGAGCTGTGGCTGATGACACCCATCAGAAATGCACACACACCTGAACAAGAACGCCATAGAGAGGCACATGCACAAACACGAAATGTAATCGAGCGTGTGTTTGGGCTGCTCAAGTCACGGTTCCGGTGCCTGGACACATCTGGTGGAGCCTTGCAGTACTCACCAACTACATGTACCCAAATTGTCATGGTATGTGCTATGCTACATAATATGATTCTGCGAAAACAGCTGCAGCAGGACCAGCATAGGGCTGGGCCAAACAGCCCCCCACCATTGCCAAGCCAATCACAGGCAGAGCGTGACTCGGAGGAGGAACAACCTGAGCCTGCCCCAGTAGGCAGACGGAGGCATGCCCAGTATGCCTTGGCCTTGGCAAAGAGGCAACACATAGCACATACACTGGCTCAGTAGGAACCCTGGAAATGATACCTCTCTCTGACTCACACATATAGTAAAAGGGATGCCTAAGTTGACACAACCTGCTTTCAAACATGTACAGGAGTGTAGTATGTGCATCCAACATAGACAGCCCTGCAGCACCACCTGAGGCATGATTGCCATGTGTTAAGCAATGTAACACCATGTAGTATATGCAAACTTGATGACCCTGACTAACATCCTACCCTCACCAAGCATGATGCACAATATGAAGACAAGATGATCAATTACAATAATTGGCTTAAGTATTGCTGTTAGTCAAAGGGGATCCAATGTGTGTCAGCCTGGGATGACATGCTGAGCAAGACATGATGCTCCACCTGCTAGGGATGGCGTGCACCTATCACTCCTGGCCTTTTGGATACTGGCAAAGGCTGTTGTCACCCCCACCGTGCCTTAAATAGGTAAGGCTCAAAACACAAACCCACCTCCTTAGGTATCACAAGGGATAAGAACCTAGACGTAATGCTACCCAATGCCAGAAGTCTAAACTGCAAGATGCATGCAGTCCAAACTCTCCTCAGCATGGAGAATGTTGATATCTGTTCTGTTGAAGAACGAACCAGCAACCCAAGAAGTCTACAGATTCCATGGATACTTTATTAACAATCCTCACTTTAAGTGCGATAATAAACATACACTTTTCGTTGCGAAAAATATCGCTAACTTCTTCAGAAGAAAACAAACAAGTGTAATTCATGCAAGCTACTTATATAGTGGCAATCCATTAAAACCTAAAAGGTGAATTAGTCAATTCATTAACAAGTAAATAAATAAATTCACCTCCAACAGTTATAAAACCAAAATTTAAAGCAAAGCAATAACATATGTAATTTACATTCTTTCTATAAAAATCCACTAAAGTAAGAAATGTGTTAGTGTATGTAATAACAAAAAAATGTACCATAATATTAAATCAGAACACACAACCTAATTTGATAAAATGTATTATTAATCAGTAATTTGGTAATAATAATAAAGTTAGCCTCACTTAAAGTTCTATTGCCTTAACTTCTATACAGGAACGACAATGACACTTTATATCTAAATGTTGTATTACTAATTCACTTATTAATTTAAAGACTAAAAGTAACCAAAAATTGTTTTTTTTTTTAAAAATTGGGGTTTTTTTTAAAAACCATGAAACCTCACGCCAAAACTCAAAGAAACGTATATGTATATTCATTCATTTAATTTATTACTCATTAATTAAAACTAAGTATAAAAATCAACTCATAAATATATAAAAATATAAATATAAATACATAAATATATAAGTTATAAATATAAATATATTAATATAAATATAGGAATAAATATCTACAAGAACTTATTACCTCCGTGTCATTATAAAACCTATATTTCACAATTATCTCTCCAAGTTTTTAAGCCTTAAAATGCATTTTATGGAAGACATTTCATTGATCCCAGGAAACTGGTTGGCATTGGTATTCAATTGCCATATGAGCTCCTTTCTTTCTAACTTCAGGGGTTCATAGCCTCCTCTAGGGTCCTCTAGTACTTGATCAATAGCTTTAAATTTAAAACAATGCCCTTCATTTGCGTTACAATGCCTAGCGAGTGCATTCTCCAACTTTATCTTATTAATGCTATAGATGTGTTCGTATATCCTTTCCTGTAACCTTCTGTCAGTTTTACCAATATAGAAGGCTGCACACTTTACACATTTAGCCAAGTAGACTAATTGACGACTACCACAATTTAACCTATTCTTAATTTTGTAAGTATTATTCCTTATTGTAAAAGTGCAGCCTTCTTCAATATGCTTACAATAGTTACACATATTATATCTAAACATTCCGGTATTAATGGGTGAGTTGCAACTTTTTATTTGTAAAATATCTTTAAAATTCAGCCCTCTTATATAAATTATCTTCGGTTTTTCAGGCAGTAAACCTCCAATATGTCCATCCATAGCCAGTAAATGCCAGTTCTTAAAAAGAATATTTTTAATATCTTGAGCATCCAAATTAAAACAAGTAATGAAACTACACATATACGTTAACTTAACTTCACTTAAGACTTCAACTTCTGGTTGGTGGTCTTCTAAGTGAAGCCTACCCAACAGTGGTACATATTTACGCTCCCACCTCTTATTCTTAACTTCAATTGAAATTTCTTGAATAAAATCATAGGGATACCCCCTTTACAAAAAGAATTTCTCCAATAAGTTACATTCTTTTAGGAAGTCAGTGTCCCTTGTTATCATCCTAGCTGCCCTAACCAATTGGCCCTTAATGACCGCTTTTTTTCTGGTGGGTAGTGTGGCAGCTTGTGAAATGTAAGAACATATTTGAATATGTCTCCTTCCTATAAATTGTAGACATGTAACTTTTAATTTCATAATCTTTTTTCAAGTCAACATCCAAGTAATTAATAAAATCTTTACTATATTTGAATGTGAATTCCAAAAAATCGGTACTATTATTAAAAACCGCCATCAGTTCGTCAATCTCGTCCTGAGAACCCTCATACAGCAAGAAAATATCATCGAGGAACCTAGTATAAAATAGTAGCTTATCCTTAAATCTGTCATTATTCATTACCGTATTCCTTTCCCAAAACGCCATCACAAGATTGGCTATACTGGCACCGCATGGGGACCCCATTGCCACCCCGATCTTCTGATGAAATATTTCTTTATTAAATAATATGTAATTGTATGAAAGCACTATATCTATTAATTCACCTACTAGCTGAATTTCACTAATGGGTGCTCCTAGAAACCTCAACATTTCAGTAACCCATTCAATCGCTTTATCACGGGGAATACATGAATAAAGGTCTTTAACATCGACTGTGACGAAAAATCCAGAGGCAGAAAAATACAGGCCATCAATAGCTTTAAGAAAGGACCAAGAGTCCTTAGAAATCTGTTTTTCCATTCTGATATATTTCTGCAAAATTTTGTCTACCACTTTTGAACAGGCATATGTCATACTGTTTCTACCATCCACCAAAGGTCTCATAGGTGGATTGTATAAATCTTTATGGACCTTTGGTATGCCAAACAGTACTGGTGTTTTTACATTAGGTTGCTGGAGAAAGTTATACATATCACTATCAATCCTACCTTCTATAAGTAATTCTTCATACAACGATCTAATTCTACCATATGCTAAATTCATTTCATTCTTTGATGATTTAGAATAGGTATTCCCATGCAAAATTAGTGCCATTTTTTCATTATAATCACTATTAAGCATCATAGCTAACCCCCCACCTTTATCAGGCTTCATGATTCATATAGGAGCTTGTTTCAATAAGTTTAACAATTCCCTTTCTTCTTTTGTTATATTATACTTATATCTATGTTTCACTTCCTTCAAGTTCCACAAGTCCATTTCCATAATTTTTTTCAAAAAGGACGAGTGAAGGATGAAGGGGAGGGTTATAAACACTAGAAACAAAAAAATCTGATTTTTCACTAAAATCGCCTCCCATCAGGAATGACAAATTCCCCATGATAAAGCGATTGAATGGGTTACTGAAATGTTGAGGTTTCTAGGAGCACCCATTAGTGAAATTCAACTAGTAACTGAATTAATAGATATAGTGCTTTCATACAATTACATATTATTTAATAAAGAAATATTTCATCAGAAGATCGGGGTGGCAATGGGGTCCCCATGCGGTGTCAGTATAGCCAATCTTGTGATGGCGTTTTGGGAAAGGAATACGGTAATGAATAATGACAGATTTAAGGATAAGCTACTATTTTATACTAGGTTCCTCAATGATATTTTCTTGCTGTATGAGGGTTCTCAGGACGAGATTGACGAACTGATGGTGGTTTTTAATAATAGTACCGATTTTTTGGAATTCACATTCAAATATAGTAAAGATTTTATTAATTACTTGGATGTTGACTTGAAAAAAGATTATGAAATTAAAAGTTACATGTCTACAATTTATAGGAAGGAGACATATTCAAATATGTTCTTACATTTCACAAGCTGCCACCCTACCCACCAGAAAAAAGTGGTCATTAAGAGCCAATTGGTTAGGGCAGCTAGGATGATAACAAGGGACACTGACCTAGAATGCAACTTATTGGAGAAATTCTTTTGCAAAGGGGTATCCCTATGATTTTATTCAAAATTTCAATTGAAGTTAAGAATAAGAGGTGGAGCGTAAATATGTACCACTGCCACTGTTAGGTAGAAGACCACCAACCAGAAGTTGAAGTCTTAAGTGAAGTTAAGTTAACGTATATGTGTAGTTTCATTACTTGTTTTAATTTGGATGCTCAAGATATTAAAAATATTCTTTTTAAGAACTGGCATTTACTGGCTATGGATGGACATATTGGAGGTTTACTGCCTGAAAACCAAGATAATTTATAGAAGGGCTGAATTTTAAAGATATTTTACAAATAAAAAGTTGCAACTCACCCATTAATACCGGAATGTTTAGATGTAATATGTGTAACTATTGTAAGCATATTGAAGAAGGCTGCACTTTTACAATAAGGAATAATACTTACAAAATTAAGAATAGGTTTAATTGTGGTAGTCGTCAATTAGTCTACTTGGCTAAATGTGTAAAGTGTGCAGCCTTCTATATTGGTAAAACTGACAGAAGGTTAAAGGAAAGGATATACAAACACATCTATAGCATTAATAAGATAAAGTTGGAGAATGCACTCGCTAGGCATTGTAATGCAAATGAAGGGCATTGTTTTAAATTTAAAGCTATTGATCAAGCGAAGAGGACCCTGAGGAGCTCTGAACCCCTGAAGTTAGAAAGAAAGGAGCTCATATGGCAATTGCATACCAATGCCAACCAGTTTCCTGGGATCAATGAAATGTCTTCCAACAAATGCATTTTAAGGCTTAAAAACTTGGAGAGATAATTGTGAAATATTGGTTTTATAATGACACAGAGGTAATAAGTTCTTGTAGATATTTATTCCTATATTTATATTAATATATTTATATTTATAACTTATATATTTATGTATTTATATTTATATTTTTATATATTTATGAGTTGATTTTTATACTTAGTTTTAATTAATGAGTAATAAATTAAATGAATGAATATACATATACGTTTCTTTGAGTTTTGGCGTGAGGTTTCATGGTTTTTAAAAAAAAAAAACAATTTTTAAAAAAAACCCCCAATTTTTGGTTATTTTTAGTCCTTAAATTAATAAGTGAATTAGTAATACAACATTTAGATATAAAGTGTCGTTGTCGTTCCTGTATAGAAGTTAAGGCAATAGAACTTTAAGTGAGGCTAACTTTATTATTATTACCAAATTACTGATTAATAATACATTTTATCAAATTAGGTTGTGTGTTCTGATTTAATATTATGGTACATTTTTTTGTTATTACATACACTAACACATTTCTTACTTTAGTGGATTTTTATAGAAAGAATGTAAATTACATATGTTATTGCTTTGTTTTAAATTTTGGTTTTATAACTGTAGGAGGTGAATTTATTTAATTACTTGTTAATGAATTGACTAATTGACCTTTTAGGTTTTAATGGATTGCCACTATATAAGTAGTTTGCATGAATTACACTTGTTTGTTTTCTTCTGAAGAAGTTAGCGATATTTTTCGCAACGAAAAGTGTATGTTTTATTAGCATAAAGTGAGGATTGTTAATAAAGTATCCGTGGAATCTGTAGACTTCTTGGGTTGCTGGTTCGTTCTTCAGTAGTTTGTTTTTCTGCATTTTCGTTCAGTAGATATCTGTTCTGTAACAGAAACCTGGGTCAAGGCTCACAAGAGTACCCTAACACTACCAGGTTACACCACATACCATGCTTTACAGCCCCAAAACATGGAACAAACTACAAAAGGAGGGTGACTATCAATAATTGTCAAGGATAACCACACCCCCAGGTTGGTACCACAACAAGAAGCCGCATGAACTATCCACAGGCAAGTAACAGTGGCTAAAACTGCCTCCCAGTTTGTAGCCTGCTACAGACCACCCTCCTAACGCCAGGAACTGCACTTGGCCTACTTTGGAACACATGAAAATATCAAGGTCTCTCCAAACAACATTATTTTGGGCGACTGAAAATACTCAAACATAGACTGGGAGCATTATTCTAGCTCCAGCACCCTAGGCCAAAGGTTCCTAGAATACATAAACCAAAATGCTCAGGAACAACTTACCACTCCCACAAGAGGGGTAAGCATACTGGATGTGATAATCAGCAACATGGGTACTCTATGCCCAGATGAGAATTGTATCCCTCACTGGTAAGATCAGACCATAGAGTAATCACACTGGATATTCACATCCTGACCCCAGTCCCTGGGCAGAAAACCACAGTGAAAAACATGTGTAAAGCAAATGTTGCACTCCTCCAAACTGATGTGGAATCCATTAAAGGCCTTGTGCCTGTGGAAAATATGGGCCGCACCTCAGAACCCTTTATAAATGCATTCTATGAACACTTTCAGGAATGCATGGATTACGCAATCCCAAATAAAACCAAGACCCAATTCCATACATGCAGGCATCTGGCCTGGTGGACTCCAGCCATTACCAAACCATGCAAGAGAAGGAGGAAGCTACTACATGATAGAGCAAAACCAAAAAAGGGAAGTAATCTCTGATCAGTATTATGTCAAAAAACTATGGCCACACATCAAATCCACTAAGGCCAGCTACAACATGTTGAATCTGGGAATCTTGAGGCAATGTTACACCTGCCCAATGTACACAGACAACCCCCTCCTCCCCCCAAGAAATACAGATATATGTGAGAGATGCAACTATTTATCCAAACTGGAGGCCGAGCTCTCTCAACTCAGTACTGGCAAAACCAGTCAGGAGGAGAAGGTAACCACACACACCACAAACCCAGTCTCACATAGACCTATCACAACTGCAAACCAAAGACATAAACATACAAAAACATTCCCGGAGGCTCTAATTAAAAATCTACCAAATCAACAGAGGCCTCCAAAGCAGATACCCAAGCAACCACTACCTCAAAACATAGCACATGCAACACATAGTTCACAAAGTCAGTGTGCCAAACAGTCACAGCCCTTAAGGACAAACAACATGCATGATACACTTGTAATAGGTGACTCCATAGTCAGATACACTGATGTCCCGCATACCAGACTGAACAAGGAAAAGGTTACAGTAAGCTGTGTGTTGGGCGCTACAATCTGCCACATAACACAAGCACTCAGGTCACTCCAAAGCAAGTACAAATATGACTCAGTCATTGTCCATGCTGGTGTGAATGACCTGAGGCATTACCTCCCTGGACTACATGAAAAGAGACATAGAGGAGCTGTCTGTTTATGTAGCCCAGGCCGGTATGACCCTGACCCTGAGCAGCATCTTACCCTCACCAAGAATGATGCCACAGTACAAACACAGAATGATCAGCTTTAACAATTGGCTCAATTACTGGTGTCATTCCAAGGGGATCCAATGTCTGCCTGCTTGGAATGACATGCTTGACAAGCCACGCTTCTTTGCCAGGGATGGCTTGCACCTGTCACCCCTGGGCTTCTGGATATTGGCTAAGCCTCTTGCCACCTCCATAGTCCCTTTTTTAGGCAAGGCTCAAAAGGCAAACCCACCTCCCCTCGAAAACATAAGTAAAAAAAAATAAGGGTAATGCTGCTCAACGCCAAAAGTCTAAACCTCAAGATGCATGCTCTCGAGGCCCTCCCCAGTATGGAGAACATCGATGTCTATGCAGTGACGGAAACCTGCTTCAAGGCTCCTGAGAGCACCCCAGCACTACCAGGTTATACCTCATATCATGCTTTTCGGCCCCAAAACCTGGACCAAACCACAGAAGGAGGGGGAGTATACATATTCATCAAAGATACCCACACCTCCAGGTTACTGACAACGCACAAAGCATCGGAGACCATCCATGTGCAACTAACCATAGGCAAAACTGCTGTACAGTTTGTAGCATGCTACAGACCACCCTCTCAAATCCAGGAACCTCACTCAGCCTTCCTGAAGACACTGGAGAGTATGAATGTCTCTCCAAATACTGAACAAGGTACCCACAAATTACCACATAGGTGGTAATCCATTACGTATGGAAGAAGTAATCAGGGACTTAGGTACACAAGTGGACAGTAACCTCTCATTTGACACTCACATTGCCAAGGTGGCTAGGAAGACCTTCTATATTGGCCACCTTATCATGAAAGGATTCACATCTACATCAAGAGTGGTCATTGTGCCCCTATACTCTTCTCTTATCAGGCCCATAATTGAGTACAATGCCCCATTTGGGATGTACCTTACCCAACACCTGCAGCAGTTAGAAAGACCCCAAAAGTACCTCACCAAGAGGATAAAAGGTCTCAAACATTTGCCATATGCTGCCCGGCTGAAGAAACCCCAGCTGTATTCAGTCACATACTGCCTACTCAGAGGCGATGTATGCCCGACGTACAAGGCCATGTCCAATCCAGAATTAATGGACATGCTCCACCTCAGAAAATCCAAATCCATCAGAGCCATGAGGCGAGATTTCAACCTCAACACATAAATAAATAGGATGTGCTGGAGGGACAGATTCATAACCCAGAGGCTCCCTACACTCTGGAACAGAATCCCAGTCCATGTTAGGCAGAGCCCCTCACGGACTCTCTTCAAGAGAAATCATGATGAGTGGATGGGAGATCGTAGATTTACATCGGGGGTCATCACTGTGTCACATCTAGACAGAGGCACAGTAAAGTAAACCCTAAATGGGCATAATATTCACATTGCAAAGGGTGGCAAAAGCCACACACACTCTGGCTAGGCTTATAAATGCCCTAGGGCAGATAGCCTAGTATGAACCTATGAACCTATGAAGATACAAATTGTACAGGACACTAAGGATAATCACAAGGCTTTCTTAACTGATGGTAGGAACCTTGGGAATTCACAGATATGCTCTGAATTACTCAAATATTACAAACAATACACCAAACCCACACACATTGCCAACATCCAACCTGACAGGTTCAGTGCAAACCCCCCCCCCACCAAAATGCCAAATATATATCCCAGCAGAGTGTTGGCCCCCTGCATTGCATATGCTAAGGTAACAGCCAGCATCTTCAAAGCAAAACACACAGCTTCAATGGTACAAGATGGTGTCCTGGGCTGCGTCCAACATGAACTCCAAGAAGAATGGAACACCAAATAACACTACTGCTCAATCTCAGCCTTACCACAGGATATGTACCCAAAGAGCAGTGTACAGCAACAGTGGTCCCTCTCCACAAAGGTGGTGCCTGAATGGATACTGCAAACTATCACCCCACAATCCTGACAAGCTTGGTCTGCAAAGCTATGGAAAGGATCATCATGGACCTCAGAAATAAAGATATTAGGGACCTACAGACACTGGACCCTACCCAGTGTGGCTTTCTTAAGGGCAGATCCTGCCCCTTAAACATGTTTGACTCATTTGAAACAGTCATCAAGGCCATTGATGAGGGGAATGTGGTCCACACAGCCTATCTGGACCTTGCAAAAGCCTTCCATACAATACTCCACTTGTTCATTATAGATAAGCTCACCAGCTGAAATATAAACACCTATGTCAGTAGATGGGTTGCAAACCAGCTCAAGGACAGAACTGACATGGTCAGAAATGCTGCAGCCATATCAGACTACAAACCAGCTACAACTGGCATCCCACAAGGCTCGGTCCTGGGACCTCCCTTGTTTGGTATATATTTCCCATAGGTACAGGCCAACATGGAAGGACTGTGTCTGAACAAGTTTGCTGATGACTACAAACTGGGCACCATATCTGACCCTCCAGCTGACACAAGCATCCTACAAAAGGGCCACATAGAAACAGACAACTGGTGCCAGAGCCATGTCATCAAGCTAAATGCAGAAAAGTGTATAGTCATCCCCTTTGGAAAAACAGTAAGTGCCCACCAATTACCACATAGGTGTTAACCCATTAAGTACTTTAGAAGTAATAAGAGACCTGGGGACACAAGTTGATAGATATCTTGCATTTGACAACCATGTGGCTGTAGTGGTTACAGAAACATACCATATACCCACTTAATCATGAAGGTATTCACATCTAGATCAGGGGAGGTCATCGTGCCTCTTCAGTCATCCTTCATCAGTCTCACGATTGAGTACAATGGCCCCTGTGGGATGTACCTCAGCAGACACCTCCAGCAACTGGAAAGACCCCAAAAGTACCTCACCAGGAGGATCAAAGAGCTCTAACAGATGCCATGTGTTGCCTGATTAAACAAACTGCAGCTCCACACAGTGCCATACTGCCTGCCCAGAGGCAATCTGTGCCTGATGTATAAAGCCATGTCCAAGCTGGTATCAATGAACATGCTGCACCTTGTAAAATCTGAATGCCAGTGAGCTATGCACATGAGAGACCTGAACCACAGCACTGACATAAATAGGACATGCTGTAGTGACTGATCCATAACCCAGAAGCTCCCTCCACTCTTGAGTAAACTCCCAGTACAGGTTAGCCAGAGAGTCCCTCATTGACTCTCCTCAAGAGGAATCTTGATGAGTGGATGGGAGATGGTAGGTTTACCCTGGGTATCACTTTTATGTCATGGGTAGACAGAGGCACAGTATACTAACCTTGAAATATGTCATGGCAAACTCCAGTTACAATGTGTGTTGAAGGACAAACACACTCTCTGACTAGCATTAGAAATGGCCTAGGGCACATAGCTTGTGTTTGTCAATGTCCACCTAAGTTGCGGAATACACTACCAATTTTGGACAAGCCTGGTTTAAGTAGTCCATATCTGAACAGAATGCAACATGGTCATATTTGCACAACTGGCCCTTAACCAGTCTGGTGTGCTCACTATGAATATTTAAAGCAGTGATAGGACTGAAACCCAGGATACTGTCCACCACAGTGAAAGTACTGAACCAGTATACTATACGATATTACAGTGTTTGGTCAGTATGAAAGGATGTTGACAACTGTATGCAAACTATCCCATGGAAACCCTGCAGGCACAGTATAATCCCTGTTGGGTTCAGACACAAAGCAGTTGGGCAGTAAGAACACAACATGACTTCCAACACACAACTATAAATGTGAAATATTGTTGAAGTTCACACACAACCACAAATGTGGTGGACCTCAGATTTCAACATATGGAAAGCTCACACTGGGCATGCTCGCACACTTTGATAAATGAGACATATGTCAGGCAACAAGCCATGGAAAGCCTGAACTGGGCATGCTCACACACTTAGGCCATGTCTCAGTTTAGCAGTTGGCCACACATATCTGGCATTTGTATGTGTTAAGCCAGGAACCTTCCACAATACAGTAATCTGCCCAGTGCACACAGTTAAATGACAACAGAGACATAAGTAAAATAGTGGATCCCTCTCATATTCAAACATCTTCCACAGATACACAAGTTGTTCATAGAAACAGGGAAAGCTATGGCAATAAAGAACTGCAAACAGTTTATCAGCAACAAATATTGTGCATCTGAAAATTAAGAGGTCAATACTAGGCTGTTTGCCCTAGGGAATACATAAGCTTAGCCAGAGTGTGTTTGGCGTCTGCCTCCCCAGTACAGTAGGCTACTGTGCCTCTATAAAGTAGGTCACAGAAGGCACCGTTTAAGGCTAGTGTGCTGCACCTCCATCAAGCAGGGACACAGTGGAGATCCCAGGGGTTGAATTTGCAATGTCACATCCATGTGGCTGGAGTTTGCTGGAAGAGGGTTGGCAAGGACTTATAACAGTAATTGGGCATCAATTACAGACTGAGGGGAGCCTTATCTGGAGTGTCTTGACAATTTCACTGTCAACATTTTGAAGTGATGATTTTGAGGGATTGAAGTGTCTTGCCAATACTGTTCAGAGATGTCCTCCCTCTGTGGGATATTGCTCTGTAATGTATTAGCTCCCTCCTTCTGTTGTACAGCTTATATATGGCTGGTGTACACCAGACAGGTCTCCTGTTGTGGAGGAGTCTTGGGTTTATTTGGGATAGCATGATCAATGCAAACCATCTGGATGCTCATAGAATGCAATTGTCAAGGATTATGCAGATTGTCCTGTATAAACCTCCAGAATGGGTCCTTTGAAGTCTTCCATCCCAGTCTTCACAAGTGAAAAGTCTGCTTTTGATAAATACTTTGTTTGCAGTGACTTCCTTGCCTGGGGGTGGGGATGGGATATGGATGTCCAGGGAAAGTTGGTTATGGTCAGGTATTAACAATGGTGGTCTACCTCTGGTGTGGAACATAAAGTCCCCATGTTGCAGATGGTCAGGTCCAATATGTATTCCCCCTTGTGGCTGTGGTGATTGGTCCTGCCATAGCACATGGATTCACAAATTGTAGTGGCTGTAGGGTGATGTTGTTGAGGCCTGAGTAGTTCCCCCACTCAATATACCTGTACCTGAAGTTAACCACTGTAATGGTGTATGTGAACACCTTCATATCCTACACTGTTCCCAGGGAAGCAAAGTGTGGTTCCTGGATATGGGAGGGTGGTCTGAACTGGTTGTGTTGTGTGTTACAGGTCCTGTGGTCATGAAGCATGGTATAAAACATAACCTGGCAGTGCTGATGTGCATATGTGACCCTGAAGTAGGCGTCTGTTAATGCATATATATGCTATCCCCCTTACTGACAGATAGTAATAGATGTACATACCTCTTTATAAATAATGATGTCAGCACCCTATAAATACTGCAGGAGAAGAAAATATGCCCAGTAATTCGAATAGCACGCTCTGCTAATGCATCTTGCTGAAGTGTCATAATATAGTTAGGTAGGGGTTTGAATCCTGCGAATGCACTGTGTGAGTGGGGAGGGGGGGTTAGTGTGTGTACAATTCTGTTTGAAAGAAATGTCTGTTTTGGCAACTAGAAGAACACACTACATGATGTACATTCCTCTTTCTAAACACTGATGATGTCAGCACCCTATAAGTATAGCAGGAGAAGAAAACCTTCCCTGGAATGCGAATAGCACGCTCCGCTAATGCATCTTTCTTATATGTCATAAAATAATTAGGTAGGGGTTTGAATCCTGCAAATGCTCGGTGTGTGTTTGGGGGGGAGCTTAGTGCGTGTGCAACCCTGTATGAAAGCAGTGTCCCTTTTGGCAACTAGAAGAACACACTACATGATGTACATTCCTCTTTCTAAACACTGATGATGTCAGCACCATATAAGTATAGCAGGGGGTGGGGAATTAGTGTCTGTGCAATTCTGTTTGAAAGAAATGTCCCTTTTGGCAACTAGAAGAACACACTACATGATGTACATTCCTCTTTCTAAACACTGATGATGTCAGCACCATATAAGTATAGCAGGAGAAGAAAAACCTCCCAGTAATGCAAATAGCACGCTCCACTAATGTGTCTCTCTCAAGTGTCATAACATAGTTAAGTAGGGGTTTAAATCTTGCAAATGCTCTGTGTGTGTTTGGGGGGGTTAGTGTGTGCGCAATTCTGTGTGAAAGAAATGTCCCTTTTGGCAACTAGAACACACTACATGATGTACATCCCTCTTTCTAAACACCGATGATGTCAGCATCCTATAAGTATAGCAGGAGAAAAGGAGCCTCCCAGTAATGCAAATAGCATGCTCTGCAAATGTGTCTCTCTCACGTGTCAGAACAGAGTTAGGTAGGGGGTTGAATCCTACAAATGCCATGTGTGTTTTTGTCACACAGTTTGTCCATGTGTGTTGGGTGTTGCTCTTAATATTGTATGACATATATTATATCATTAATTTCAATGCACACATGAGGTATGTGTGTGCCACATAGACATATGTACCTGTGACCTTAAATAGTTCCCATGTGTGAAGCCTGCCTCATGTGAATGCATGGAATTTGCATTACACAACTTTTTGACTGTGGTTTTCTGTGCAAGTGCTGCAGTTGGTATGTGAATATAAAGTGAGAGTAGTCTATGGTGTCATCTTACCAGTGAGGGATACACTTCTGGTCTGGAGCATATAGTCCACATGTTGGTGATGATCAGGTGCAGCATGTTTCCCCTCTTGTGGGAGTGGTAACAAGTTGTTCCATAGCATTTGAGTGTATGGATTCTAGGAACCTTTCGCCTAGGGTGTTGTAGCTACAGTAATGCTCCCAGTCTATGTGTGGGTAAATGAAGCTGCCCAATATATTGTTGTTTGGAGACACCTGCATATATTCATGTGTTTTTAAGTAGGCCAAGTGGGTTATCTGGGTTTAGGAGGGTGGTCTGTAGCAGGCTAAGAACTGGAAGTCAGTTTAACCCACTGTTAGTTGCACGTGGATAGTCTGTGATGCGTCACGCTGTGGCAACAACCTGGGGGTGTGGGTATAGGTTCATAGGTTCATACTAGGCTATCTGCCCTAGGGCATTTATAAGCCAAGCCAGAGTGTGTTTGGCTTTCACCACCCATTTTAAATTAATGTTGCTATACCCTTTTTCGAGGTTAGTATACTGTGCCTCTGTCTAACAGTGACACAGAAGCGATACCCAGGGTAAACCTATGATCCCCAATCCACTCATCAAGATTCCTCTTGAAGAGAGTCAATGAGGGACTCTACCTAACCTGGACTGGGATTTTATTCCAGAGTGAAGGGAGCCTCTGGGTTATGAATCTGTCCCTCCAGCATGTCCTATTTATGTCAGTGCTGAGGTTCAAGTCTCTCGAGCGCGTAGCTCAATGGGATTTGGATTTTCTGAGGTGCAGCATGTCCATTAATTCTGGGTTGGACATGGTGTTATACGTCAGGCACAGATCGCCTCTGAGCAGGCGGTATGCCACTGAGTATGGAGTTTTGTTAACTGGGCAGCATATGGCATCTGTTTGAGCCCTTTGATTCTCTTGGTGAGGTACTTTTGGGGTCTTTCCAGTTGCTGCAGGTGTCTGGTAAGGTACATCCCAAAAGGGGCATTGTACTCAATTATGGGCCTGATGAGGGATGAGTAAAGAGGCATGATGACCTTCCCTGATCTAGATGTGAATCCCTTCATGATTAGGTGGGCTATATAAAATGTTTTTCTAACCACTTTGGCCACGTGGTTGTCAAATGAGAGATTGCTATCAACCTGGGTCCCCATGTCCCTACTTACTTCTTCCGTACATAATGGATTACCACCTATGTGGTAATTTGTGGGCACTTTGTTTTTTCCAAAGGGGATGACTATACACTTTTTGGTGTTTAGCTTGAGGCCATGGCTCTGGCACCAGTTGTCTGTTTCTATGAGGCCCTTTTGGAGGATGCTCATGTCGGCTGGAGAGTCGATTATAGTGCCCAGTTTGCAGTCATCTGCGAACTTGGACAGCCACAGTCCTTCCATGTTGGCCTGTACCTCCGAGAAATATATACTGAACAGGAGAGGTCCCAGGACTGAGCCTTGTGGGATGCCACTTGTAACTGCTTTGGAGTCTGACATGGCTCCAGTAATTCTAACCATGTGGGTTCTGTCCTTGAGACAGTTTGCAACCCATCTAGTGACATAGGGGTTTATATTTAAGCTGGTGAGCTTATCTATAATGCCTGAGTGGGGTATTGTATCGAAGGCTTTTGCGAGGTCCAGGTAGGCTGTGTGGACCACCTTCCCCTCGTCAATGGCCTTGGTGACTGTTTCAAAGAAATTGACCAGGTTTAAGAGGCAGGATCTGCCCTTAACAAAGTCGAACTGGGTAGGATCCAGAGTCTGTAGGTCCCCAATATCTTTATTTATGAGGTCCATGATGATCCTTTCCATAGCTTTGCAGAACAAGCTAGTCATGCTTATGGGGTGATAGTTTCCAGGATGCATTGAGGCACCACCTTTGTGTAGAGGGACCACTGTCGCTGTACGCCACTCTTTGCTTACATATCCTGTGGTAAGGCTGAGATTGAACAGTAGTTTTATGTTTGGGTTTAGCTCATCTTGGAGTTCATGTAGGACGCAGCCCGGGACACCGTCTGGTCCCATTGATGCTGTGTTTTTTGCTTTGGAGAGGGCGGCTTTTACCTGAGCATCTGAGATGTCAGGAGGGCAGCAATCTGCTGGGATAGATATTTGCCCTTCTGGTAGGGAGGGGGGGGGGAGTTTGCGCTGAACCTGTCAGCTAGGATGTTGGCAAAGTCTGTGGGTTTGGTGTATTTTTTGTCATTTTGGACTAATTCTGAGCATATCTGGAAATTCCCACCCAGGTTCCTAACATAACTAAAGAAACCCTTTTGATTATCCTTAGTGTCCTGTGTAATTTTTCTCTTGAATCTGGCCTTAGACGATTTTATGAGTGCCATTAGTATTTTGTTAACACTGATCAGAGATGCCGTCCCTTTTTGGGATTTTGCTCTATCATGTAGTAGCTTCCTCCTTCTATTGTATAGTTTGTTTATGGCTGTGGTCCACCAGACAGGACGTCTGCCTTTGGAGGATTGGGTTTTGGTTTTATTTAGGATTGCATGATCCATGCATTCATGAAGGTGTTCATAGAATGCGTTTATAAAGGATTCTGCAGTCTGGGCTGTATTTTCCACAGGCCCGGGGGCTTTGAATGATTCCACCTCGGTTTTGAGGAGTGTGAAATTTGCTTTAGAGAAGTTTTACACTGTGGTTTCTGGGCAGGGGCTGGGGTCAGAATGTGAATATCCAGTGAGATTAGTTTATGGTCTGATCTTACCAGTGAGGGATACACTTCTGGTCTGGAGCATAGAGTCCCCATGTTGGTGATGATCAGTTCCAGTATGTTTTCCCCTCTTGTGGGAGTGGTAACAAGTTGTTCCATAGCATTTGAGTTTATACATTCTAGGAACCTTTGAGCTAGGGTGTTGGAGCTAGAGTAATGCTCCCAGTCTATGTTTGGGTAGTTGAAGTCACCCAATATAATGGTGTTTGGAGAGAACTTCATATTTTCCAGTGTTCTCAGGAAGGCCAAGTGGGGTTCCTGGGTTTGGGAGGGTGCTCTGTAGCAGGCTATAAACTGGAAGGCAGTTTTACCCACTGTTAGTTGCACATGGATAGTCTCTGATGCTTCGTGCTGTGCCACCAACCTGGAGGTGTGGGTATCTATCTTTGACGAATATTGATACTCCCCCTCCTGTTCTGGTTTGGTGCAAGTTTTGGGGCCGACAAGCATTGTATGAGGTATAACCTGGCAGTGCTGGGGTGCTCTCGAGAGCCTTGAACCAGGATTCTGTTACTGCACAGATATCGATGTTCTCCATGCTAAGGACAGTTTCCAGTGCATGCATCTTGAGGTTTACACTGCTGGTGTTGAGTAGCATTACTATTAGTTTCTTATCCCTTGTGATACCTATGGAGGTGGGTTTGTCTTTTGAGCCTTGCCTAAAAATGGCACTATGGGGGTAGCAAGAGCCTTTGCCAATATCCGAAAGCCCAGGGGTGACAGGTGCAAGCTGTCCCTAGCAAAGCATCGTGGCTTGTCGAGCATGTCATCCCAGGCTGACAGGCATTGGATCCCCTTTGAATGACACCAATACTTAAGCCAATTGTTGAAATTGATCATCTTGTCTTCATATTGTGGCATCATTCTTGGTGAGGGTAAGATGCTACTCAAGGTCAGGGTCATACCAGCCTGGGCCACATGCTCAGAGAGCTCCTCTATGTCTCTTTTCATGTAGTCCAGGGAGGTACATCTCAGGTCATTCACACCAGCATGGACAATGACTGAGTCATATTTGTACTTGCCTTGGAGTGACCTGAGTGCTTGTGTTATGTGACGGTTCCTAGCGCCCGACAGGCAGCTCACCGTGACCGACTCCTTGTTCAGCCTGGTGAGTGGGACGTCAGTGTGCCTGATGATAGAGTCACTTATTACAAGTGTATCAGGTGTGTTGTTTAGCCTTAAGGGCTGTGACTGTTCGGCACACTGGTTTTGGTTGGGGCTTTTTTTGTTTTTTGCCCCCAAATTTTTGTTTTTGGGAAGGGGGTTGCTTTTGTTTCGAGGCCGGTTGGAAATTTTTTTAAGTTTCCCGATTTTCCCCCTGGGGGGGGGTTGCAATGGACCCTTTTGGGCTGGAATTTTGTATTGGTTTTCCTTTTTTCCTAAAAAGGGCCAATGGGGAAAAGGTTTCCCCCAAAATTTTGGGGGGGGAGTTTCTTTTAATTTTTTGTTTTAATTTGTTTTGGGGGAAGGGGGCCGGTAAAAAATGAAGGCAGGTAACTTTCAAAATTCCCAGAATTTTTTCCCCCCTGGAAAAAAAGGAAATTGACAAACTGGGGCCTTTGGGGCCCAAAAATGTAAACCCTTTTTTAATTGACAAAAACCCAAGGAAAAAAGGTACCAAAGTTTGAGGGTGGATCTTTTTTGTTATGCTACCAAAAAATTTTTTTAGTGAAAACAAAATTTCCCGGTTTAACCTTTTAAAGAATTGTGAACAGGTAATTTAAATGCAAAATGAACCCAAAAAATAACTTTCCCCCCAAGTGAAACCAAGGGAAAAAAATACATTTTAAAAATGCAATGTCAATAGGTTCCCAAAAGAAGTGTTAAAACCCGTTTTAAAGGGGGAATTTACATTTAAGGGAAAAAACAACCCCCAAAGCCTTTTCTTCAAACAGGTTTATTCCTTTGTCTATGCTCGGGGGGAAAAAAGGTTTTCCAAATTATGAAAAAGTTCAAATTTATGCAGGATAGGTTTAAACCCGAAATTTGTGGAAGGGCAGAGGGCCCAACCCTTTTTTTCCCCGGGGCAAACCATGAACCTTTGTTTTCGGGCCCAACCCCAAATGCAAAACCCGAAAAATTTCACTTTTAAATTTAAAAGAACTGAATCAAACAGGGAGGGGTTCCCAAAAAAGGGTTCTTTCCTGTCCCGAAAAACAGTAAAATTTTAAAATTTAAAGAGTCACCCCGTCATAGAAGTTCCGTTTTGGGCCTGTTAAGATTGGAGGGGGTGGAAAATTTATCTATGCCAGGGGTTTGAAATTGGGTTTTCCCATTCTGCCCCGATACAACCCTTTTCCCCTGAGGTTGGGTTTGGAACAACGGTTTTCAAGTTGGGGGAATTTTTGGATCTTTTTATTTTTTACCCCCGGGGTTTCCATTATGGGTTGTGTTTTCAGCCCTTCCACCCGGGTGTAAAGGGTTTTTGGCAGACAATTACCTAGGTAATTAAAAGTCAAATGTTTGGCCCTCAGGCCTTTCCCGGGGGTTACCCACAAGTATCATTAACCAAATTTCTGTTAAAACATTTTTATTACTACACTTCCTTTTGGGACCCCGTCCCCAAACCCATGGGTTCCTGGGGGGTTTTTGCACAAGACCCCGATTGCGGGGGGACTTTCACTATGGGGGGGGTTTTTTGTATTGGGGATGGGGCCCGAGTTCTGGGCCCCCTGGTAACCAAATTTCATTTTTGGTTGGTGTTTGTTTTGGGGAAAAAGTCAAGTGGGCCCCCAATGTTGATCGGTGTTGGTGGAGAAGCCCTAGGGGTTCATTATGCAGTGGATGTGCCACTTCCCCCCCCTGGGTGCCTTATAGGTGTTTGTTACAGCCCGGAAAATTTCCCGAGGTTAAAGACCTTTTTGGGCCCCGGACAGGGGCCGTCCTGGATGCTACGGAACCCCACATCTGCCGTGGGTACCTGTCAATCGGCCAAATTTTGGGGGGTTTATTTACTGGAACCCCATTCCCTGGCTGACTGTAGGCCCTCACCTGGCTTGGGTGGTTATTTCAGGAAGACCCACATTGTGGGGTTGGACTGGCCCGGGGGGGCTGGTTTTTTGGTCCAAAACGACCCCGCCACCCCCCTGTGTTCCCTTTTCATCCACCCCCACGGGGCCCCCGTCCCCCCAAGGCCCCGGCCTGGAAGGAAAAAGGGGAAAAAATTTAAAAGTGTCCCCCAAGTTCCCAAAGACCCGGGGAAATTACCAAAGGGGACTCAACGCCCCACATGCATTCCCTGGCCCGCCAAAGGGCCTAACTCCCTCCCGACCCTGCCTGGTGACCGCCCCATAAAGTGCCTGTGCCTGCAACAGCCCGGAAAATACTGAAATTGAAAGACCTTCTGTGGGGATCTGACACAGTACACCATGGAAAGCCCCAGAGAACCCTGGACACTGCCTGGTACCAAGCCAAAACCCCTCCCCCTGGGTCTGTTTTAGGGGATTATTACTATTTTTACATTAATTTGGTTTTAATCCCACTGGATTGGGTGCCCTTTTTCCCCAAGGGGCCTTTACAAAAAAGGAAATTTTTTGGCAGGGGGGAAAATGTGCCATTGATTGGGGGAGTTGTACGTTCGGTACCAAAAACAGGGCCCCTTTTACATCCCGTGAAATTAAATTTTCAAACTTCAATAATTTTCAGGCCCCCTCAAAAAACCCGACAAAACCAAACCTGGAAAAACCCGGAAAACAGTTTTAATTGTAACCAAAGTTACCGATGCCCATGCCACATGCCTGGGGGGCCCCGCCTCCCTATTCACATGCCAATTTTTTCACCCCAAACTTAAACCCTCCACAGGGGGAATTTCCCCCCACCTTGGGAACTTTTCCTGTATTAAAGCCAACACAATTAAATCACCATGACAAATGCCCCAAAGTCCATGCAAAAGCCTTTTCAAAACCCCTGGGCAACTTTCCACATGCACCCTTCCTGCCCATGGGAAAAGGGGCAAAAACCCCCTTTTACCCTCACCCTTTCACCAAAAGGGGGGCCTGGGCACCCTCCCCTGGGGAAAAAAATGGACAAGAAATGGGACACATTCACTGGGCACAATGCCAAAAACTTTTTCAGGGGGAAAATGAAATACCCCAAACACCCGCCAAAAAACACACCTGGGAATCCAACAAAAAATAGCCCCCAATAAATGTTTGAGGGGAATTAAATACATTGGGGATTAAAAGGGAATTTTTATTAACATTTTAACCCCGCAAAGGATTGGGTGCCTTTTTTTGGGTTCACCCAAGGGGTTTTCACCCAAATAAACATTTTTTCCCGGGGCACAACTTGGCCCTTTTAGTAGTTTGATCCCCTACCGACACAACCTTTTTGGGTTTCCCCCAAAGGCACCCTAATTTAAAACAAATCTTTCAAAATAACCAAAAACAGCCTTCAAACACAGGGCACACTCTTCCCCCCACAATTGGATTAAATACCCGTGTGGGCAGGGCAATATAGATTTTTGGCCCCCGGGTTAAAAAACCCGATGCTCCCTGTTCCCCATGTTTTGGGTTTTTTCCGTCCAAAAAATTACACAATTTCTCAAGGATATTTTTGTTTTGGGGGAGCCACAACACTTAAGGGGGAGCCTTCCTTTTTTGGTTTAGGGGTTTTTATTTTTGGCCCCCCACCTGTGGGGCCCTTTTCCGGGGTACAGAAAAGGCAAGGGTGGGGAATTTTAATTTAAAAATGGTTTTTGGCAACCCGTTATTGTCCAGTTTTATCCAGCATTTAAACCCTGGAAAAGGGGTTTGAAAGGCACCCTTTTGTGGTTTTGGCCCCGGATGGGAAAAAAAATTTGGGGGAAATCCCCCGGTTGGTTTTTTCCTTTTCCCTTTTTGAGGTATGGGGGTTCCGGTGGACCCTTGGAAGGGAAAAGGGAAAATTTTGTGACAAAATTTGGCACACCCTTTCCATGTAAAGGGGTTTTCAAAATGGTTTCCATTAAAATAAAAACTTTGTCATTGGGGCCCATGTTTTGACCCCATATAGTGGCCCGGCCCAACCCCCAATTTTTTGGGGACAGGTTTTTGGGGGGGAAATCCATACCAAACTGGGGTTTTTTCCAGCCGTCACCCCACCCGTTTTAATCCCCTTTCACAACCTCCCTGGGGATTATAATAATATTTAAAAATTTAAAATTAAATTAAAAGAATAATTAAAATTTAATGGGGAAAAGGGAAAAGTTTCAATACCCCTACCCAAAATTTAATTTTTTAAGGGAACAAAACAAATTTTTGGCAAATTATATGTTTTATTTTTCCCCCAAAATGCACATTTTCTCCCCCCTTTTACACCAAAGGCAAATAATAAAAAAATATTAAATAAATTAAAATTTTAAAATATCAAATTTTTTAAAATACATATTTTATTAATAATTTTTATTTTATATATATTATAAATTTCCCTGGGCCCCTTAAAAAACCCTTTCTGTTTTCTACCCTTTTCCCCTTGGGGGACAATTTAAATTTATTGTACTTGCCCTTCAAAACAAGTTCCAGGGTTACTCATTGGGATATTTCCCTTATCTTCAAAAAATTCCAACAAGGGGTTAAGTTGAATTATTTAAAGGAGCCTTTTTTTTAATGCTGGGTGGTTTCTCCCGGGTATGGTTATTTTTGGGTTTTTTTAAACCCTGTCCTCCCCTTTCCCCTTTTCCGTTTTTCCCGGTTTAAGACATTGGCATTTGGCTGGGAATTTTTGAGGTTTACCATGGTTGGTTGGACCCAATTTTTAGGGGATTTAAATAATTGCATGGAACCTCTGTGTGGTAATTGAAAAACCCCACTGTGGTTTTTTAGGACCTTTCATAAAATGTTGGGTTTTGCCCCCTTTAATTTTTTAAAGGGGGGACCTGTGGTTCCCTTTCCCTTTCTGTAGTTTGGGTTTGGGGGGGTTTCCCTATTTAGGCTTGTTTTAGGTGAAAAAGGGTACTGAAAACCCACATTTTCCTAGTTCACCCATTTTGTTAACGCACCAAAAATTTCAAAGGGGTTTAAAGGGGGTAGTGTTTTTTACTTTTGGGTTAATTAAAGGGGGGCTTTGAATTTTTTTCCCCCGGCCCCTTCACATTTAGTTTACACAACCCCCCTTTTGGGTGGTTTTGGGGGCTTTTTGGGAAAGGGGTATGGTTTCCATTTTCCCATTTTCATTTCCTCCTTTTTAAGGGATTTTCTTTCGCACAATTCCCTTATATTTTTTTTTTTATATATTTTAATTTTAATAAATATTTTATTTTTTAATATGGGGGAGAAAAGAGGATACAAACATCAGTTTAAACTTCATACCCGTCCCTTTTTTATTGTTGGTAAACCCTTTTTATTTCTTTTATTAAAAGGGGGTCTTTAACAAAATTTAAGTATTACAATTTCCAAACAAAAATATGCCCTTTATTTTACATTCCCCTCAATTTTCCAATTATCTTTTATATAAATTAATATATATAATATATTTAATATTTATTTATTTATTTTACATATTATTATAACCCCTTTTCATAAATATATTTAATAATTAATTAATTATATTAATTTTTAATTTAACATTTTCAAATCACACATTTAAAATTTGTTTTAAACAACCCTTCCCCGTAAACCTACATTGCAGGGTTGGGCCCCAAACCCACAAATATGGCAATGAACCTTCTAAAATGTTGTTGGGTTTCAACTAAAAGTTCCCTTTTTCCCCTGCCCTATACATCTTTTTTTTAATAAAGAATGCAAACCCCAAGGGGGTTCCAGTAAAAAAAAAGAAAATTTGTTAATTTGTTTAATTCCCCTTTTTTCTCCACTTTTATGGTTTTGCTTTGGGCCTTCTTTTTAAAAGGGTTGGGTTGTGGTTTTATTTTAATTTTTTAATTTTGGGTTTCTCGGGGTTTTTTTTTGCTCTCCTCGGTTGTTTCAATGAAAAACTTTTGCATTGTGGCGGGGTTTAAGGGTGGTTTGAGGCTCACGGGATTTTGGGGC
Source organism: Protopterus annectens (assembly GCF_019279795.1). Lineage (NCBI taxonomy): Eukaryota > Metazoa > Chordata > Ceratodontiformes > Protopteridae > Protopterus > Protopterus annectens. Next base: position 1,421,148,493 of record NC_056732.1, read on the forward strand.
CCGCACCAAGTTAGCCACATTTTCTAATTTCCCCGGGACCCGCTTGTTAAAAGTTCTCCCCCCTGTAAATTTTTTAAAAAAAGGAAAAGGGGAAAAAAATGGGGAAAAAGGGAAAAAGGGAGGCGTAGGCCCTTTGGGGTTTTCAAAAGGTGGGAAACCCCTGCTGGATTTTTTTTGGAAAACTGTTCTTGGTGTAAAGGTTGGTTTGCCTTTTCCCCCCTATTTTGGGGTTTTAGGCAAAAAAATATGTTGTACGAAATTTTAATTCCTTCCTTTCCCGGCCCTTCTTCTCAGTTGTATGGTTTAATTTTTTAAAAACCCTTTTTTTATAATAATGTTTAAAGGGAAATAGGGGTTTTTGGGGATTGGGGGATTAACGGAAAAAAAACAAAATGGGTCGGGGGGAAGTTGCCTTGGGGCCCCAAATTTTTGGGGGGTTTTAAAATTTAACCCTTTAAGGGCCCCAGGTGGCAAAATGGAATGGTTCCCCCCCGGGGGTTTCCATTTTCCCCAAAATTCCCCCTTGTAATGGGGCAACCCCTTTCGCCCCCTTCCTTAAGTTTTGGGTGGGGTTAAGCACAGTCCCGGTCTGGGTTTCCCCAAAGGGCAAGGGTATTTTTTTTGCCTGCTTGGGAGAGGGGGGCCCCCCCCTTTTACCTTTTACCCAAAGGTTTTGGAAGGGCCCCCAGGAGGTTTTCCCGGGGAAAAGCCATACTTCCTTAAATTTTAATTTGTTGGCCCCAAATTTTGAAAATTTTTCTTTTGGGGTTGTAAAAACCTACCCTTAAATTGTTGTAAAGCAAACTCAGTATTCCCAAAAAAAATGTTAAACAGAAAAGAAGATAACCTGTATTTTGAACCAGGCCCAATAAAACCTCAGGGTTTTATTTTAACAGGGCCTCAGGTTTTGGAAAATGTGGGGAAAACCTGATAAAAAATTTTTAAAAATTTGCCCCGGGACTGTTGGGAAATTTTGGAATTTTTAAAATACCCATTTTTTGGGAAAGGGAATTTTTTTAAAATTTAAGAAATTTTCATTAAAAATTAAATATTCCAACACCTTTCTGTACTGAGTAATTTCCCCCAGGAGTCAGTTTCCAAGTTTAAAATTTGTTTTAAAAAGGGACTTTCCCCGTAAAATATACATTTTTCTTTCCATTCAAATTGGCGTGTTTAAAACCTGCTCATTTGTTTTTGGTTTGCAAGGGGGATGTTTAATTTATTAAAACCTACTACTCCTATTGCAAGGGTTTTTTCCCTACCAAATTTTAAGCAAATTCCCAAAAATTCCCGTAAAATTTCAAAAAAGTTTGGTTTGGCCCTTTTCCTTATTTCCCTTTTACATTCAGTTACTTTTTCAAGATTATTGCTTTCGGCACAAAATTCCCTTTTTTATTTTCAATTTAAAAGGCTTAATTTTGGTTTTAAGTCATTGGCAACAATTTTCCAAAGGTCCTTGGGGTTTAATGGCAAGGGTTTTAAAGGGGAGAGACACAGGCCTTTTTCTTTAGGTTTTTTAACAATTTTAAAAGGTTTTAAACGGTTACTGGTTTACTACATGGAAAATCCGCTTTTTTTTTTTGGTTCAGGGGCCCTCCCTTTTCTAATCAAAAACAAACAAACCCGTGTTTTTTGCTTTTTTAAAATGTTAAATCACAAACAACCGCTAATTTTTTGAAAAAAAGAAAAAAAATTTTAAAAGTGGTGGGGGCCCCCCAAAATAGGCTGGAAAACAACCCCGGGAAAATTTGAAAAAATTGGAAAAACCCCAAAAAGCTGGAAAATTTTTTTAATTCAGGAACACTTCATATGGGGTTGGGAAATTTGGGGTTGGGAAATTTTGGCCCTTTCCCCCCTTAGGGAGGGGTGGGGACCCCCCAACCTTTTTGTTGGACGGGAATTGTAATTCCCGTTCCTTTTCCCCCCAGAAAATGGCCCCGCAAAAGGGAGCCCCATGTATGGGAAAATTTTTTGGGAAAAAACCTTTTTTTTTTTCATGAGATGGAAATTAGGTTACAAAGTTTTTGGGTATTATTTGGGGAAAAGGTTTAATTTTTGGGGATTTTAAAGACAAAACAAAAAATGCTTTCAGGGCCATTTCCCCATTTGGGGGGAAAACCAATTGACCGGGGGGAATGTTTGGTTTTGGCCCCTACCCACAGATGGGAAAAGTAACCCGGGTTCCCCCCCCTGGGCATTGCCATTTTCACTGCCCCCGGGCAGGGGTGGGGGGCTGTGTAAAGGGGGGCGGAACCCAGTTTGCCAACCCGGCCCTAAGCCGGTTGGGGTTCCAAACCGAACCGTTTTGGTTTTCGCCCAAGGCCAGGGGCATTTAGGGTGAGGGATTTCTCCTCCGGGGCCCCGTTTCAGAGGGAAAGCCCCAATCCCCTCATTTCCCCCTGGAAACCAAGGGGCCCCTGGGCACAGTCCCTACTCCCCGCTTGGGGGGGAGATGGGGGGCTTTGGGCCTTTTTTTTTATTTTACAATTTTTAAAAACATTTTGGGTTTCAAACAATTTTCCTTAAAATTTAGTTTAAACATTAATTTAGGGTTTTTCCCATTTAAAAAAAATGAAAAAATTTTTGGGCCGAACTAAAACCTCCTTTTTGGCCATCCAATCCAAAGCATTTCAGGGTTAAATTTGGGAAAGGCCATAGGTTTTAAAATGTAACGGGCACAAGGGGACAAAAAAGCCAAAAATTTTGGGCCAAAAAAAAATTATAAAAATTAAATTTTTAATTTTTTAAATTTTCCCCTTTGTTGGGTTTATTTGTGGGGGAGGGTGGTTTTCTTAAAAATTTCCAAATCCCTATTTTCTTTTTGGCTGTACTTTCTGGGGGGGCCCTTTTCAGGGTTTTAACCCCCCACTTTAGGACCGTTTCCTATTGTTAACCCCCAGGGAAAATTTTTATGGGATGTTACTCACCCCTTTAACTTTCATTTTTAAAATTCTAACTTTTTACCGGGTTTCGGGGAAACCTGCTAAATTTGGGGGTTAATTTTTTCTTTAAAACGTGGTTTAAAAAATTTCAAAACCCAAAATACTAAAAATTTTAAAACTACCCAAAGGGGGAAAAAATTACTTCCTTTAAAACCCTTTCAAAAAAAAAAAAAAAAAAAAAAAAAAAAAAAAAAAAAAAAAAAAAAAAAAAAAAAAAAAAAAAAAAAAAAAAAAAAAAAAAAAAAAAAAAAAAAAAAAAAAAAAAAAAAAAAAAAAAAAAAAAAAAAAAAAAAAAAAAAAAAAAAAAAAAAAAAAAAAAAAAAAAAAAAAAAAAAAAAAAAAAAAAAAAAAAAAAAAAAAAAAAAAAAAAAAAAAAAAAAAAAAAAAAAAAAAAAAAACCCCAAATTTTACCCCAATTTTTAAAAAATTGGAAATTTTCCCCCAAAAAATTAATTATGAAAAATAGGCCCCCAAAAACCCCCATAATTTTAAGGGCCAAAAGAAAAAAAGTTTTTTAAAAAAATTTTAAAAAGGGGAAAAAAAAAAAAAATTTTGTTTTTTTAAAACTTACGCTTGTTTACGTGTCATTTGGCTATGAGCATGCATATTACGCTGTGTGAGGCATTGCTCAGCTACGGGCACACAGTTTCAGCATGTTAAAGCGCCGCTCAACTCCAGGCACTCATATTACACCTGTTAAACCACTGCTCACCTGCAGGCAGTCATACTCAGCTTGGTAGAGCACTGCTCAGCTATGGGCACTTATAATTTTTTTTTTTTATTGTATCAGATTTCTTCAAAATTGCATGGCCCATTTCATTACATTTTACTTAAATTATTGTTATATATATGTACATATATGTCAGGGGATTGTTTCGTGCTTATTTCACTAAAAATAGAAAATGATGTTGTTGGGGCTCGAACCGTGACTATCTCCTCTTTGGCCAACGTCTCTACCGCTATGCTATTGCTACTTGGCTTAATTTGCATATTTAGATCTTTTATGCTTTTCCAATGACTGCTAACTGTGGCTGAGCGAAGGGCACACCCGCGCAAACGAGCGCAATTTCGGGCAAACTTATTTGAAATTATAAAAAAAAAAATTAAACTGTTAATTTTTATGTTTTACATTACAGTTGGGTTTATAGTCTGTGGGGGCATGTGTGGTGTTGTGTTTCTTGACATTTCCGCGGACTCGCTCGTGGGAGTTTCCTTTCAGGACTGTGACTCTTCTGGGTGTGTGTCCCTTTGCAGGACTCGTCGTGCGGACATGCCCCCTACTTTCCTACACGGACCATGTTAGCCTAGGGTGTGATTCAGCATGCCCTCATGAATATGCATGGCATGCTGACATCACCCCGTTTAACTGCAGACGTGCTAACTCTTACACGGTGGTTTCGTGAATCCTGCCCATAGTCTAAATAAACTAAGATGGGTTTAACTTTATTAACTTTAAATATCAGTGGCTTAAACAATCCTAGCAAGAGATCAAATCTACTGAAATATTTTAAAACTGAACAAAGCACAAATGATCTTCCTTCAGGAAACTCATTTCAAAACAAATGACAATTACAAATGGAATCCTAAGAAATATATGATATCGGAGCAATCCACTTATAAGACAAAGACAAAAGGGGTAACAATTTTATGGAAAACAAATGTGATTAACCCAGAAATCATTTATAAGTATGAAGATAAATAAGGCCTTATGGAATTAGTAATAGTTAAATATAATAACAGAATATGGACCCTAGCCAATCTGTACTGGTTCCCAAGCATTTGAACAGGAACTGTTAAAAAAAACACTTGGATTTCATTTCCAATAATTAGAAAGGCAACTTAATATTATGAGGAGATTTTAACTGTATATTTGATATTTCTGAAACTACAAATAAAAGACTGCTGTGTACATCTGCTGTATCAAAAGCTTTAAATAAGTGGGTAGAATAATTTCATCGTGTAGATACTTTCAAATTTAAATAAGATAGATCTTTGTTGTTTTCCCATCAAGATCACAGATTTGGTACACAAACTAGAATAGATAAAATATTTGCTGCCCATGACTTACACTCTAAAATCATCAATTTCTCCATCACTCCCTGTCCCTTATCAGACCACAGTTCATTGATAATAAAACTTCAAAATGGGGAAAAAACATTAATCTTTAACACCAGAATTTCAGCATATATAAAATTAAAGAGTTGAAACCATGGTTATTATCTGAATTACAGTTCTTCTTAGATATTAATTACACCACAGAGATAAATAAAATAATGATATGGGACTCATTAAAAGCATACATATATGGTAAAACCTTAACTTGGTATAAAAAAAATCATAGAAAGGGATTCTGAATTATTAGATCTATAATCCAAACTTTTGCCAGTAAAAGCTGAAAAAAAATCAAAATCATTTGAAGATGAAAAAGAAAGTAGAAGTATTAAGCAATAAATACAATGAAATTCTAAGACATAAAACTAGTTTAGCTTTAGAAAAACTAAAAATTAATACCTTGGCCACTTCTCCCAAATAGCTGCATAATTTATCCACATGAATCAAAATACAATCAAAAGCTAATAACATTAAAAGTATCTTCCAAGAAAAGAAAGGGAAACATGTCTCAGATATAGGTGACATTCTTGATGCCTATAGAAATCACTGTATGGAACATTTAAAAAAAGAAAATATACATATTGATCAATTAAATCTAGATGAAAAATATTTTAATATTAAGAAAATACCAGAAAAATTAAAACTAGATCTGCAAGCACTCATATCCTGCAAAGAAATTACAGATACAATAAAAGAGGGTAAAATAATACAGCTCCAGGTATAGATGGCATAATTATAGAAATATATAAACTTTTTCCTTCAAAGATACTATTCCTCTTCTATAAAACTCTATTAGAAATTCAGTCACAAGCTTTAATACCACCCTCTTGGAGATATTCCTTAATCACACCAATCCTAAAGGAAAACAAATCCCCAAGCCTATGTACCTCATATAGACCTATATCATTATTAATTAATGACTATAAGATATTTATGACAATATTAACTAAAAGAATGAAAATATCACTAGCCAAAACAATAAATAATGATCATACTGGATTTATATATCGTAGACATGCACATGACAATTATTCTGAAGGAACAGTATGCTGAGAGTGTTTTGGAGGTGAAAAGAGTGTCGGATAGAGTGATGTTTATGAAGCTGGAAATTGATGGTGTAATGATGAATGTTGTTAGTGCATATGCTCCACAAGTTGGGTGTGCAATGGATGAAAAAGAAAAAATTTGGAGTGAATTGGATGAAGTGGTGATGACTGTACCCAAGGGTGAGAGAGTGGTGATTGGAGCAGATTTCAGTGGGCATGTTGGTGAAGGGAACAGAGGGGATGAGGAAGTGATGGGTAGGTATGGTGTTAAACAAAGGAATGCAGAAGGTCAGATGGTAGTGGATTTTGTGAAAAGGATGGACATGGCTGTGGTGAATACATATTTTAACAAGAGGGAGGAGCATAGTGTGACATACAAGAGTGGAGGAAGATGCACACAGCTGGATTATATCTTAGGTAGGAGGGCCAGTTTGATGGAGATTGGAGACTGTAAAGTGGTGACCGGAGAAAGTGTCATTAGGCAGCATAGGATAGTGGTTTGTAGGATGATGTTGGTTATCAAGAAGAGGAGGAGGAGTGTGAGGGCAGCACCAAGGATCAAGTGGTGGAAATTGAAAAAAGGTAATTGTGAGGTGGAGTTCAGGGATGAGTTAAGGCAGGCACTGGGTGGCAGTGAAGAGTTACCAAATAGCTGGGTAACTACAGCAGAGCTAGTAAGGGAGACAGCTAGAAAGGTGCTTGATATCACATCTGGACAGAGGAAGGACGACAAGGAGACATGGTGGTGGAATGAGGAAGTACAGGAGAGTATACAGAGAAAGAGGTTGGCAAAGAAGAAGTGGAATTGTCAGAGAGATGAAGAAAGTAGACAGGAGTATAAGGAGATGAGGTGAATGGCAAAGAGAGAGATGGCAAAGGCTAAGGATAAGGTATATGAAGAGTTGTCTGAAAGGTTGGACACTAAGGAGGGAGAAAAGGACCTGTACCGATTGGCTAGACAGAGGGACCAAGCTAGGAAAGATGTGCAGCAGGTAAAGGTGATAAAGGATAATGAGGTAAACATACTCACAAGCAAGGAGAGTGTGTTGAGGAGATGGAAAGAGTACTTTGAGGGGTTGATGAATGAAGAGAATGAGAGGGAGAGAAGGTTGGATGATGTAGGGATAGTAAATCATGAAGTACAATGGATTAGCAAGGAGGAAGTAAGGATAGCTATGAAGAGAATGAAGAATGGAAAGGCTGTTGGCCCAGATGACATACCTGTGGAAGCATGGAGGTGTTTAGGTGAAATGGCAGAAATGGCAGTGGAGTTTTTAACCAGATTGTTTAATGAAATCTTGGAAAGTAAGAGGATGCCTGAGGAATGGAGAAAATGTGTTTTGGTACTGATTTTTAAGAATAAGGGTGATGTGCAGAGCTGTAGTAACTACAGAGGGATAAAACTGATCAGTCACAGCATGAAGTTATGGGAAAGAGTAGTGGAAGCAAGGTTAAGAAGGGACGTGATGATTAGTGATCAGCGGTATGGTTTCATGCCAGGAAAGAGCACTACAGATGCGATGTTTGCTCTGAGAGTGTTGATGGAGAAGTACAGAGAATGTCAGAAGGAGTTGCATTGTGTTTTTGTAGACTTAGAGAAAGCATATGACAGAGTGCCTAGAGAGGAGTTGTGGTATTGTATGAGGAAGTCAGGAGTGTCAGAAAAGTATGTAAGAGTGGTACAGGATATGTACGAGGGTAGTGTGACAGAGGTGAGGTCTGCAGTGAGAGTGACAGATGGGTTTAAGGTGGAGGTGGGGTTACAGCAAGGATCAGCTCTGAGCCCTTTCTTATTTGCAATGGTGATGGACAGGTTGACGGACAAGATCAGACAGGAGTCCCCGTGGACTATGATGTTTGCAGATAACATTGTGATCTGTAGTGAGAGTAGGGAAAAGGTGGAGGAGACCCTGGAGAGATGGAGATATGCTCTAGAGAGAAGAGGAATGAAAGTCAGCAGGACTAAGACAGAATATATGTGTGTGAATGAGAGGGAGGATAGAGGAATGGTGAGGATGCAAGGAGTAGAGGTGGCGAAGGTGGATGAGTTTAAATACTTGGGGTCAATAGTTCAGAGTAACGGTGAGTGTGGAAGAGAGGTGAAGAAGAGAGTACAAGCAGGATGAAGTGGGTGGAGAAGAGTGTCAGGAGTGATTTGTGACAGACAAGTACCTGTAAGAGTGAAAGGGAAGGTCTACAAGAGGGTAGTGAGACCAGCTATGTTATATGGGTTGGAGACAGTGGCATTGACAAAAGGCAGGAGTTTGAGCTGGATGTGGCAGAATTAAAGATGTTAAGATTTGCACTGGGTGTGACAAGGGTGGACAGGATTAAGAATAAGTATATTAGAGGGTCAGCCCAGGTTGGAAGGTTTGGAGACAAAGCCAGAGAGGCACAATTACGTTGGTTTGGACATGTGCTGAGGAGGGATGCTGAGTATATTGGAAAAAAGATGTTAAGGATGAAGCTACCAGGTAACAGGAAAAGAGGAAGGCCTACGATAAGGTTTATGGATGTGGTGAGAGAGGACATGCAGGTGGTTGGTGTGACAGAGCAAGATGCAGAGGACAGGAAGAAATGGAAACAGGTGATCTGCTGTGACGACCCCTAACAGGAACAGCCGAAAGAAGATGATGAGACACACACATGACAGTATTAAAAGGATACTTTCTCTTATAGATTATGTTAATAAAGAAAATAATGAAACATTCATAATTGGCTTAGATATAGAGAAAGTGTTTGATTCCCTAAATTGGGACTATTTATTCAAACTCCTAATGCTATTTGAATTTCCTGCATCTTTTGTTCATCCCCTAAAGAATATATGTACAAATAATTTAGCATATGTCAAATTAGATCCTTTTACCTCTGAATGTATACATATAACAAAAGGCACTAAACAAGGATGTCCCATGTCACTGATTCTATTTCTCTGGTTATTGAAATATTGGCAGATTCAATTCATAACAATATAAAAATCAAAGGAATAGATGTTTATGAACAATACAATTCTAAAGTAATGCTATTTGCTGATGACATATTACTAACATGATTTAATACAAAAGAGACATTAGAAGAATTAGATATATTAATTGACAAATATCACATGACTTCAGGACTCCATTTCAATAAATCAAAATCAAAATTTTTATTTTTAAATACAAAAAAAGAACTGCAGACTAAGGGGATCACATCATAGGGAAACAAGAATATACCTTAAAATATCTAGGAATTGAGTTATGCAAGAATAATAATGAATTGGTCTAAAAAAACTACAATAATAATATCAATAGAATTAAAATCTCCATGGAAAAATGGAACAAAATAATATTAACATTTGAAGATAGACTACTGTTAATAAAAATGGTTTTACTGCCCAAGATCCTATATATGTCCTTGGCAATACAACTGTTACCAGAAAGGAATATACTTAAAGAAATAAATTCACACCTAATAAAATTTTTCTGGTTTCCCAAAAGAAGCAGAGTAGCTTTAATACATCATATCAGACCATGGAAACATGGAGAAGTAAAGTTTCCTGATATAGAAACATATATAAAAGCATCAATATCTAAAACAATCTCAGATTGGATTAAGTCTAAATTACTCAGCAAATTGGAAAGAATTATTAACTGTAATATCAATAAATTAATTTGATTTTTAAACAAAATTCAAATAACAGATAAAAACAATTTGTCATGGCACATATGTATTAGTATGCAATATAACATAACTAAACCCATTAAAACTCATATGATTAATTGACTCATTTAGGAAAATTATTAATGCAAATATAGATTTAAAAATCTGATTTGTTCTTTTAACAGCATTTATAGTCACAAAGAACTTTCCACATAAAATATATAAAGATATTATTAATTCCTGGGAACAGAAAAGATTTGTTTGTTGGCTCCAATGTATGAAAGAACTAAAAGTTTTAGATATGCAATAAAAACAACAAACACAATTCCACAACAGGACTGGCTAACTTTACAGAGTATTCTGTCATATTCACAAGATTTAAGTAGAATAATTAACAATTCATTTAAATAAATACCTACATTTTTGAAATACATACATGAAATCATATATAATGACTTTGACATGGGAAACAATATTTCAAAATTTTACGAAATTTTGATAAACTATAAAACAACACTCAAAACCTCATATTGAAAATATATAACAAAAGGACACTAAATACAATTAACTGGAGATATTAAAACAAATAACTTATTATCAATAAAATATATATCCTTTACACATTACTGCTAAGTTTTTACTTGGAAATGATTGCACAGAGCATTCTTAACCCCAGGCAGAATCAGTAAAATTAGTTATTCCATAAAAGGAATATGTTGGAGCTGTGAGCAAGTACACAATGCAGATTGGAACCACATTTTCTTTGATTGTGTTAAAATTAAGCCATTTTGCAATGGCTTTAATATCTTTCTACAAGCTTTATTTAATGAATAATTTTATTTAACTAAAGCTCTTGTATTATTAAATGTGAATGAAGGTCCTCATTTGAATAGCTCAAACATGTATCTAGTATGGATTATACTTGCAATTTCAAGGAAGTGTATGACAAGAAGATGGAATACAAACACAATGCCAATTTTGGAAGACTCCTGCAGCCTACTAAAGACCACAGCACTATTGGAAATTAAAATTAAAGAACTAAGACTTTTCCAAAGCCATTTGTCAACAACCCTTGGAGAAAAGTCTTATCATTGAATGGCACTATACAATAATTGATCAGACACTCTGATAATGAATTGGACATACTTATAAAGTAACTGTATACATTAAGATCTTATAGTGTCAGGCTAATGTAAATAGTGTGCATAGTTATTTAAGATATTATGTATAAATACTATGGAATTCATTCAAATGTATTTGAAAATAAAAAAAAAATTTGAGAAAAAAATGAAATGAAGGGGCAGAGCAGATAAGGGAGGTGTCATCAGCATATTGAATGATGGAGGAAGTTTGAATGGAGGAGGCGAGGTTATTGGTGAATACAATAAAGAGTAGGGTTCAAGTATGGATCCTTGGGGTACTCCAATAGAGACAGCGCAGAATTTATTTTCCCATTTGGTAGGCTGTTGCCTGTTGGAAAGGTAGCTATGAAACAATTTAATGGATGTTAGGCTGAGGTTATAATCGGCAAGTTTGTTTAGAAAAATTTGGTGAGATACTGTATTGAAAGCTTTAGACGTATCAAGAAACACAGAGGAGACTAGGAGACCTTTATTTTTGAGAAGGTTTACAGTATTAGTGGAACTAAGTACAGCAGTATTAGTATTGTAATGGTTGTGTTATTATAATATCATACAGGGCCAACCCCCAGGACACAATTGTTACCTGAAGTAATGACAAGGTAAGTGAGGAGCCATTAAAGAAAAAAAATTACATAACTGATTGCTCTCTTATGGAAATATGTATATACTCCTAAGCATGGCCTTTGTCTGAGGGGTACATTTATGTCAGTAATATCTTCTCTTTTAGATGTTTGCAACATACACGTATGTGTTAGAACCAATAGTTTTCATCAAGCATTTCAATTGGCCAGCATCCATAAAACATGGAACATGTCAATTATACTCTCATTTGTACAAGTATACCATGAAGCAAGATTGAAGTATTTAATGCTTGCAATGCTGTAATGATAATATTAACTGAAATACGATGTGGTACAACAATATAGTAGTAATCCATTCACAAATGAGTAGGACCAAGAAATCAACAACTTTAGCTTTGCGATACATATTGAAAAATCCAATCTTGTGAACCAGCAAACAAGAGCTATCCACTGTGTGACTCAGACTTATATGCAACCCTAAGTCACAAAGGGCACGGTCATACTCATTTGTACGTGGTGGCAGTGGTTGTGGGGGGGGGGGAGTTAGGAGGGCAAGCCTGACACCAAAGAAGTGTGTTTGTGCAAGTAAGAAGCATACATATCTCTCAGAGTATACAATGTTCAGGGCCAGTAACAGCAGATGTACAGCACTCAACAATACTGTTTAGATAGTTTGCATATATAAAGTGATTTGGGCAAGTCAATTATTTTTTCTATGTGTGCATATGCATGTGTGTGTGTGTGTGACTGTGTGTGTGTGTGCGTGTGTGTGTGTGTGTGTGTGTGTGTGTGTGTGTGTATGTGTGTGTGTGCCTGAGTGAAAACAATCAGGCATTGTGCTAGCACTATGTCATGGCATCTTGGACAAGTGTAAGCCTGGCATGGCAGACTACTCATTCAGAGTTCTTGCCCTTGAGTACAAGAACTACATCTATCATGAGTTGCACTGCTACTTCCATGGCCCTGGCTAGAAATTAGGTTGCTACATGAATGTGATTGATGTCTCCTGAATGAGCTGTTATCAGGACTACCTCTAGAACCATGACCTCATGTCTTACTGTACCTGAATGTGGACACTGCAATCACTGATAGAGCAGTGGATGGAGTATTACTGAAGGAGTGGGATCTTGCTTGCCCATATCCGCTAACAACAGAAGATAGGGTAGCTCTCCAACTACATGGATGCCCACCCTCCTCCAACAGATATTCCATCACAGAAACTGCCCAGTCCAGTGTTGCTCATCCTGTTTAAGGAGTTTCCAACATGGTTAAGGGAGTCACTCAGATCAGAACGGATAACATTTAACAGTCACACTATTTCTTCTGATGCCTGGGTGGAACATGTCTGTGCCTCCATTCTTGCACTGTACATAAATCTGGTGGCACCTAATGACACACCAGATGCAGGAGGACAGTGAAAAGTAGACCTCTTCCATGAACACCTACCAACCCTTCTGTGTGGCAGCACACCCTCACAATGGATACCAGCAGAGGCAACCTGCTCTGCAACTGGAGTAACTACACTAGTTTGAGCAACTGTGTTGACCTCAGTCTGTCTTATATCACAGATATCTGTCTCTTGGGTATGCATAGGCATAATGACTGTGTCTGAAATATGGGAATGTGGGAGGCACAACTTCAGTGTCAGACTTTCTCTACATCTTCAGGCTGTGCCTGTTCACCACCACCATCATCAGGAGCTACCAATACTCTGACATCAGGTGGTAGGCATTCTACAGTGCTACTCTCAGGATCACCTATGATAACAAGCAATAATCACAACAAACAGAAAAATGGATGATAACATTGATCACATATTTTCCATATAATAAAGGCATATTATATTTCTTAAGAGAACCTAAAGCTACAAAAACTCAATATACCTTCTCTACAGTATTAACTATAAACAAATGTGTGCCACCCAGTGCAGGTGGGCTGGCAGCCTGCAATCCAGAAGTGCCTGTATGAGAGGAATGGAAAGGGAAGAATTTGCTAATTATTACTGTGAAGCCCCACCACTGGACCAGTAATCAAGAAGCCTCAACCCATGCCACTGGCACCAGTGGGGGATGTACACTGCGAGGATGACAAATACACACACAGTTTTTTCCAAATACAGTTCTCTGCATCAAGTGAAATTTCCCTTAAGAGCACACAGAGACCACAGTCAGTCTGGGGCTGGTTTCTCTACCTTCATCTAGATCCTGAATAAGACTCACCACTGACACAGGTATAGAATTGAGATCTCAGCTGAGTGACCAAGGATAGATCTTCAGCAATCTCTCTGTCCAACCACTGCTTTGTGTCCCTGCCAAAGTAGCTGTCACACACACACACACACACACACACACACACACACACACACACACACACACACACACACACACACACACACACCTGGGAAAAGCTGGCACAGGTTTACTAACTATGCCCCGTCTGCCCAGACTATAAGGTAGTTAGTGCTGCCACCAGTCACTCCTTGTCAACTACTTTAAGGCCCTTGATATAGGGTGTCCATTCTTACTGTGTAATATTAATAGTAACAGAAATGGTAGTTTGACCAAGAACAAAACTATTAGGAGTGGCCCACACAGTGCCACCAAATAAATATGCAAGTATTCTAGAAACTTAAATATCTCTACACAGATCAGTCACAATGAAAGGTTTAATTATTTATTAATAAATAATAAAAGAACAAGACAATACTAACTATATACTCACAGTGACATCAGAGTTCAAAACCACAGGAAGTATTTAAAACAACATTACAGGACAGTCTCAAATAGATAAAGAAAAACATCTAAGCTAAGCTTTACTTTATTCCTGACTGTGTCTAAGAGAATTACTATACTCTAGAAACTTACTTCATTAGGGCAAGGCAGATGTGTTGAATTGATCTTCTAGTTGTTGTCAGGTCCAAGACATAATGCAGAATGCTCTGTCTCACTATGAGACTTCTCAAATTAACATCCCAAATATTACTGCTGGGATAGCTTGCAGAATGGCATCATTTTTTGTCATCTGACTCTAGTTCCCAGGTGAAATCCCAGTGCTGGAAGCTGGCATTATTTAGAATCTTGCTGTAAAAATACATAGACCTCAGATCTTTCGCAGGTGCTGGGAGTCATAATACAATTGCATTCCTTCATGTTTTCAGAAATTGTAATTAGTTGACTCCAAAGGCAATACAGAAAGCTTCTCAGCACAGGCTCTGTGTCTGTAGCTACACTGAAAACTGAAATATACCATCTTTTATTGCATACCCTATAAAGTAATTTAATTTCAGCTATTTTCCTAAAATTTGCTAGACTGAAGTTAACCTCTTGTATTCCAGTTTCCACTGTTAAAATATATACATTCAGACAGTTACAGAAGCACATGTACATTTCTGCTCTCTTCCAGCAGGGCATACTGTGGATGCATTTCAAACACCAACACTTTGTAAAATAGAAAAAAATGGAGAAGTCCTTGCAGTGAGTTGAAGCAATTTATAATTAAGCAGTTTTCATTTGCAGGATCTGCAAACTTCTTCAGGTAAAAAAAAACAAGTATCAAGAGACATCCAAATACACAAGTTTAAAAGGCAATCACATTATTGTAAGAACCAATCAACACATTCCTAGTATAGCCTAGGAACACGTATTTAAAGATATATTAGCCTATTAACTCCACATTTAGTAACCAATAACTCAGAATTCAAAAAGCAGGAAAGTAAATATAAATATATAAATTTGAAGTTAATATATGTATGTATAGTATACATTACACACATATATATTCTTATTTGAAGTCATAAGGAATTTTATTTATGTCTATTTATTAGCTTTTATTCTATTTTTATATTTAAATTTCTATTTTTATTGTTGTTGTGTCTTTCGGCTTATCCCAGTTAGGGGTCGCCACGGCGGAACTCCGGTCCGTTAATGTTTGGTAGTGGATTTTTACATGCTGAGTTACCAGCCCTGACACACAACCTTCAACGAAGGCATGCCTATTCACGCATGCCTCCACACAGAAGACGCTCAAGCTGAGAATCAAACGCGACAACGTCTTGCTGTGAGGCGACAATGCTACTGCAGCACCACTACCGCGGGTATAAATACAATGTCAAATTATCATTACATCTAAATGGTTTATCACCTTGCTAATATATGCCTTTATCTGTGGCAGCTCAGGGAAATAGTGTGAAATGACAGCTTTCAATACCCTTGTTTGAGGGTTCAAATCCATAAAGGTCCCTTTTGCAATATGACACATTTGGTAAAACATGTAAAGTATTTGTTATACAATACTTTATATTTTTTCTTGTATCATATGTGCACCACTTTGCAGTGAGAAAATCCCTTTCATGACTTAAGGAAAAAGGTGAAAGGGTGAACAATTTAGTTTAGGCTGCCATAGGTAGCTCAAACCAGCCAGATTTACAGCTGTCAGCACTCTTCAGGAAGAAAATACACGATAGTTAACTTTTTCTTGATAAAAGTGTAATTAAAATGAGCTTATAAAGGATATCTGATGCATGGATTGAATCCAGTGACATGATGCTTTTGCAGAGAATTTTTTGAATGCATAGTTAATTGCATTTTGTGATACCATTGTGTTGTTTTTGTTTAAAAATCAACTGTTGTCACTAACAGCATGGGATCTTTAGTCTGTCCACTTTAACATAACTTGTCATTAATTACAATTCTAATAATGTGTTCCATAAAGTACATGTCTTATGTTGCAAAGAGATTTCAGAAGGAAGAATTGTTCACTTGAATGTACTTCTTGCTCTGGTATATACACATGTATTACATTTCATTCACTTTCTGTAATTTCGTAACCATATATTACTCTTCTAATATCTCTTCTATTTGCTCTCTGCTTGGTAACTTGCAAACAGGGTTCACAACCTAAGGGACAATGTAGTTTAAGCTGCCTTATGTAGCTCAAGCATGCCTGGCATTGTTGTGCAGCCCCCCACCCCTGCAACAGGGAAAATACTTCAGTAAATGCATTTGACAGATGTAATTTTCTGTGGTACAGGGTCAATAGAAGTGAACTAAGAGAAATAAGTCACATGAAGCATTTTCTAAATCCTGTTTACAGAGCACCTTGCAATAATTCGCAGTATTTATTCTACTTTTCTTCATTTTAAGGTACATTTACTCTCTGCTTGGCGGTGCACAAATGTATTTTACTACTTAAGGAACAAAGTAGAAAAAAATAGTTTAGGCTGCCTTAGGTAGCTCAAACACAACTGGCAACAGTGAGCTTTCTTCAACACTCTAGACAGTACTGGCAGGAGAAATTCCTGTTGTTATATAACTATCGCTGTTGCTTAAGGTATAAGAGCAGTGACTTTTGATAAATAATACAGCATGTTAAGGGTTCAAATTTAGCTACAAGATACTTTTTAAAAAGGATGTAAGAAGCCCATTTGTCACAACTTGTATCAATAAGCCTTCCGTAATGAAACTGTCTTGTCTGGCATATATGGTTTATGTTTTAGTGGTGAACACATCCTAATGTATGCCCACTTTCCTAAACATGGCAATGACTACATCATTATCATCATCATCATATTCTTTCAGCTGTTCCTGTTAGGGGTCACCACAGCGGATCATCTGTTTCCATTTCTTCCTGTCCTCTGCATCTTGCTCTGTCACACCAGCCACCTGCATGTCCTCTCTCACCACATCCAGAAACTTTATCTTAGGTCTACCTTTTTTCTTGTTACCTGGTAGCTTCATCCTTGGCATCTTTTTCCCAATATACTCAGCATCCCTCCTTAGCACATGTCCAAACCAATGTAATCTTGCCTCTCTGGCTTTGTCTCCAAACCTTCCAACCTGGGCTGACCCTCTAATATACTTATTCCTAATCCTGTCCACCCTCATCACACCCAGTGCAAATCTTAACATCTTTAACTCTGCCACATCCAGCTCTAACTCCTGCCTTTTTGTCAATGCCACTGTCTCCAACCCATGTAACATAGCTGGTCTCACTACCCTATTGTAAACCTTCCAATTCACTCTTACTGGTACTCACCTGTCACAAATCACTCCTGACCCTTTTCTCCACCCACTCCATCCTTCCTGTACTCTCTTCGTCACCTCTCTTCCACACTCACCATTACTCTGAACTATTGATCCCAAGTATTTAAACTCATCCACCTCTGCTACCTCTACTCCTTGCATCCTCACCATTCCTCTATCCTCCCTCTCATTCACACACATATATTCTGTCTTAGTCCTGCTGGCCTTCATTCCTCTTCTCTCTAGAGCATATCTCCACCTCTCCAGGGTCTCCTCCACCTGTTCCCTACTCTCACTACAGATCACGATGTCATCTGCAAACATCATAAAATTCACTTGCATATGTATGATGGCCACAGCACTTTTACTGTAATCATCATGACTCATCACATATCCCAGCTGGTTTACCATCAAAATGTTGATTGCACATAGTTGACACCACTATTGTGAACTCCGATCTGTGACTGTTGAAAATTTCAAACACTGATATTCTGAACTGCAAAATCTCACCCCCTTTTTGATCCATGTTAGCACTTGTTTTTAGGTGTAGAGTAGTCAGAAATGTCGACATTTGGTGTTTTTGTGACATTCTGAAAAATTGGCATTGTGGATTTCATGCAAAGATGTCAACAACATGCAAATTCATTGATATGCGATTGACATTTTGATGGCAAACCATCCCAGCTATGTGTTTAGGACCCTTATGTGTTACAAAGTGTGGATGCAACATTAACTGACCTGTATTAATTATCACATCCAACAGCATCTATGTGAACCATATCTGCTTGCAGAAAGAATGATTTTTATATAAGAATGTTTTCCAAGATATACAAATCAAACAAGCAATGGAGTTCTGGAGCAAAAATTAAAACGTAAAAAGTAAAAAAACAATAAACAATAAAAAGCTCCAGAAAAATAGGGCACCAAATAAAGGCAGTCCAGAAACAGATAGAAATGGTCCCACACATGATTGTTAATGATTCAGAGTCTGATGAAGTTTCTTGTAAGGAGACGGAAGCGCTAAATCTTGAATTTGTATTTTGAGTGCTTGTCTACGAGTGATTATTGTTTTTTTGTTTTCCCAAGATATAATTACAACCACACTCATACAGGCCTCTGGGAAGCGTATCTCCATTCATTCAGATATCACTATATATCAAATTTCCATGGCAGAAAGTTAGTTTTCCTGTGGTAATGTCACTTAATGCATTAAGTTGCAATTTTTGCATCCTTTATCCCATGGGTTTGATTCCCAGCTGTTACAGTAATATTTTAACATTGGATAAGCCCAAGCATAATACTATGCCAGAATTCAGTATCTTTCACCTTCCAAAATGCAAAAGCCATGTCAGTAAGCAGTCCATTGATGAACACTAGAAAGTGTTACAATGGGTGGAGCATCACCCATGGCACAGTTTAATGCCATGTTCCACACCTTTAGTGTTATATGCTGTAAGTACTGCTGATATGACTGCCAAGGAGCCCATCTGCTTTCAACTGCAAAGATGCAGCTGGCAAGGCTGTGCATCTTTGCTCAGTAATAGTAATATGTGAGATCTGAATTCAGCACCAGTTCAGATATATTTTCTTAGCTTGACTTTGGGTGGTGAGGGAGAGAATGGTACTAAATTTAGACCACAAAGGTTAGGTGTTGGGGAGTCCAGTAAATTGAGCACTCTTCATTAAGTGATACAGCTGTAGGCTGCTACAGGGGGATTATACAGGGTTTTGGCATAAGGCTGGGACCTGGAATATCTTACCCATGGCTGTCTCCAATGCAACTGGCATTCCATGTAATGGGGAATTATGTCCTCACCACTATAGTGACATTAAAAAGTGCAAATAGGACCTCCTAAGCTAACAGGTGTGTACATTTAGGACTGGAAACACTCCCTAGTTGTGTAAGTATGCTGAGTCGTAACCAGTCTATGATAAGGCAGTAATTATCTAGCCAACCAGTGCAGTTACTAATTATGCTTTCATGTGTTATTTGTTTCCTTTTCATTCTGTACAGCTGCAGAGGAGATAGAACCAAATTGTGAGGTGCACCAGGAGAGATTAGCTCTCCTCAGAGAGGCGTGGGGTAAGTATAAATCAAGTTTAACTTTAAGCCATAATGTTATTTTCATTCCCTCAAGCACTATCATCTCAAGATGGCATACATCATCATTCATCTCAAGCTTACATGTCTTCCCCAATAAGTGTCACTGCCTGCATTATGCACTTAGAATATCAGCTTTAGTGTGTGTGGTTTCTGCATCCAGAAACTGCATTTTTTTAATTGATAATTATTTATAAGATCTTAACAACAGTTTGTCAGGAAGAATTACAATTTGGTAATTGTAATTATTAATTTAGAATGCATAATTCCAATCCATCATAATGAAATAAAGGCAGTTGTTTTTTATATCAGACAGATAAATATCTTCACATCCTATATGGATGCTGCAAAGGTATGCAATAATAAATTATAACTGTTGATATCTATTGAGAGGGCACTATCAGATCTCAAACATGAAATTCTTCAGTAGGGGGTACAAAGCTATAGAGATTGATAGCTATATCACAGAAGCTTGCAGAGAAAGGCAAAATAGGTGTAGGCCCTACTATGAGGAGGCCACTGTATTAGAGAGAGATGCAAACCAAAGTGGAGTATTGCATGGTGCTGTTAGAGTTATCATCCCATATTCTAGTGACATCAGTAGGGTATGTGATATTGTGAAGGCTAATTGGAATATTTTGAATACTGTAGACGAATTTAAAGATGTAATAGGTGATACACCATCCTTTTCCTTTAGGTATAATCTATCCCTAAAAAAAATCTCTGCTACAATTTAAATAGAAATAAAGAAATACACTCAGATAGAATTGGCACACGCAAATGTAGGAATCGTAGTGCATGCAAGTATATATACACAGGGGATTCTTTTCAGCATCCTTTTCTGCATCTTATTATTGATTTTAATTTCTACGCTGATTGCAGAACAAGCAATTTAGTTTATTTCAACTTTTGTAAGATCTGTTATGCTTTTACATTGGTAAAACCAATCATATGCTGAAAGATAGGATGATGGAGCATTATAGGGGCATACGAAATATCAAAGAAACTAGTGCTTTGCAACAACATGCTCTAAAAGAGGGTACGAATCATAAATTTAGCTTTTTTGTGTTAGAGGTACTAGAAGAATGAAGAAGGGGTGTTGACTTTAAAAATAAAACAGAAGTGGCTGAACAAAAATGGATAATAAGGCTCCAGGCAGATAGACCTCCAGGACTGAATGCCAAAGTCTCCTTAAAACCCTTTCTGAAAGACAGGCCCTTGAAACACTAAATTGAGCTGAATATATAATATTTTATTATTTATTAGAAGTGTTTTTAGTCTTATGTGCTATGACATTATGCCTTTAAGAAGTTAATTGTTCTGTATGATGTCATTAATTTGAATGTTTTAAGTATACTGTTTTTTTCTGATGGTGTATGCCTGATGAAGCGATTAGCTAAACCGGACATCTCAATTAACTTTTTATTATTTTTACGTTCTACCTGCTGTAACTGAGTATATTTTCGCTTCATTTACTTATTTGTACCTATACTGGTTATGCTGCAAGTCTGAGCTGTCTTTATTTATATATGACACTGATGTCAGTTCTGAGGGTGAGTACTAGATTCTCAGTGTTTTTAAGACTGATGTGGGTGCACGTCCGGTGTCACCTATCTCCAAACATGGTGTCCCCCAACCTTTTGTCTTCGTCACCATTCCTCTCTGGTTTGTATGTCCTATATGTCTGTTTTGTTACTTCCTAACATACCCTACCTAAGTGACCCTTTCATTCCTAAGCTCCTTTCGCAACATTCCTCTCTCTCAAATAATAAAAAAAAATGAATAGGCACTTGCACCCCCCCCCAAAAAAAAATTGTGTCTCATGCATAGCTCTGCACTTTGCTTATGTGTTATCGTGATGCAAGTAGTTAGGTCCAACTGGCCATAGAGCATTATTCCATTGTTGTCACCCATCACTGATGTGGTGACTCTGTGGTCATAAAATTGTGTTTACAATTGTACATTGATGTTGTGAAGAAGTGGATAGCTATGGTGCTATCCCATGACCCTCCTGCAAATTCTTGTATTCTTTTCATTGCGTGCTACCTCTGCTTGCTATCCCCATTTTCACCAATGTACTACCCACTCCTTTTTCACATGTTTAATCTGGTCAAAAATAGATTTACACACAACACACACACGGCCATAAATGGCCAATGGAAAAAGGCTTCACTTTATATTCTTGGCATTTACATGGAGTTTGGGATAGCAAACCAGTGTTGAGTATCAGTGAACACTGCTTAAAGTCTTATTGCAAAAACTGAATATTTCAATCTAATCAGCAGTGGTCTGGTTACAGTCATGTAAAGCTATTCAAATCTATCACTCTGTGGGAATACAGAATAAAGGCAGTACTGTAGAACAGTTAATTTACATTTATTAGGCTGTTAGAGGTATTACGCTAAGATTCTTATGTGGCATCTTATAACAATTACCCTGTTTGTAGCTTAATGTTTTGGCACAGTGTCACAGGTTTGATTACAGAGGTATGTCAGTTAATTACTTCATGACAATTCATATTTATATCATATATTTACTTGCAGACACCTGCATTTGTCCCCATATAACACATTTCCTTAACATAACATTGGAATAGTGCAGCAAGACATAATTTCAAAACCATTGCTGCCGAACAGGGAGATATGGCAAGCCAACCTTTTCCTGGTTATGTAATCATGCCTATTGCAGTCTCCCACCTCTTATTTGCACCGATTGCAATCAGTTTATCGTACAGAGAATGACATATTAACAATGATTTAATAAGTAAAACTAAACACCATAGAGATATTCCTATGTGCCATTGCTATTCCTCTCTGCATCTGTCTCTAACTCTCTCTTTCTTTATCCGTCCTTCCTCAATAAGTTTTCAGTGTGCTTTAATAGTGTTATATAAATGTTGTAAAGTACTGATTCCTTTGCTGTGTGATAAGCTAATACTTGTATGTGGAGAAGGATTTTTGAATAATTTCAAGGATTCTATTCCAGCCATAGGGTAAGTGTTACTGAATATTTTTATTTCAGTAATTTAGGTGTACCTGTTAGCTACATATTGTTGTAAGCCAGCGTTATCCTTCTCCAATGATAATATATGTCGTTCCTGCATCCATGTCACCCTGAAAATGTATCGTCTCCCTTCAGTCTCATTATTTTTCCACCTGTGCATTTGTGCAATGTCCGGTGCTGGGCAAATTATTCAAAGAAGGCTAAATGGAAGTAGAAAGCTTTTGGCAATATCTTTGGATATGATTGCCTTTGTCCACATTACTGTCTCACTTTGTGCCACCGTCCTAAGCTACGTTTGTTCAGTTTAAAGTAATTTTAAACAACATGAAGAGTTGATTGTATTGATTCCAGTGTTCGACAGGGTAATAAATATAATGGCATACATTCAAGTTTGCTGAAATCCATGACAGATATTAACTTTCACAAATATGAATTTCTAAGTGTTGAGCTAAGATAATACTCAGGTCTAAATGTTTTCTTTAGCATGCAGAAAATGTTTGAATACATATTCATGACAATATGTTTCTTGATGTCATTGCTCAGAAGTTAGCAAAGAGCAACAAAGAGTAATGCTAATTACCATCGTAAGTTGAACACTAGCTAGAACAAAGCACTAACCCTTTACCATTGGCAACAAAAATCAACTTAGTGACACTGCATTCAAATAGTACTAGAAAAAAAAGAGAAGATCAACGAATTATAATTCTGTTGCACAACATTTTTATGTCTGTATTACTATTGTCAAAAGATTATCATGATTTTTAAATGATGTTGGCTCACATAATTAATTCATGTAAAGTAATACAGTGGATATAAAAAGTGTACACATCCCTGTGTAAAATGCCAGGGTTTTGTGATATAAAAAATGAGACCATAATAAATCATTTAAAAAATGTTTCCACCTTTAATGCGACCTATAACCTGTACAATTCAGTTGAAAAACAAACAAATCTGTTAGGGGAAAAATATAAAAAATAAAAAACACAATAAACTGGTTGCATAAGTGTGCACATCCTTAAACTAATATTTTGTGGCAGCACCTTTTGATTTAATTACAGCAATCTGTCTTCTTGGGTAAACACTTGCCATCAAATAAAGAGACTCTGATTAACCCCAAATAAAGTTCCGCTGTCCTAGTAGGATTTTCCTTACATTTTCTCAGTTGCCTGCTACAACATAAGCCATGGTTTGCAGAGAGCTTACAAGGCATCAAAGGGATCTCATTGTTGAAAGGTATCAGTCAGGAGGAAAGTATAAAAACATTTCCACAGCATTGGACATACCATGGAACATAGTGAAGACAGTCATCAAAAAGTGAAGAAAATATGGGACTACAGTGATGTTGCAAAGAACTGGATGTCCCTCCAAAACTGATAAAAAGACAAGATGAAAACTGGTCAGGGAGGCTGCCAAGAGACCTGCAGCAACAGTGAAGGAGCTGCAGGAATGTCTGGCAAGTACTGGTTGTGTACAACATGTGATAATCTCCCGTATTCTCCATATGTCTGGGCTATGGGGTAGGGTTGCAAGACGGACGACTTTTCTTACACAGAGAAATATCCAGGCCTGGTTAATTTTGCAAAATAATACATCAAGTCTCCCAAATGCATGTGGGAAAATATGTTATGGTCTGATGAGACCAAGGTTGAACTTTTTGGCCACAATTCCAAATGGTATGTTTGGTGCAAAAACAGCACTTTGCATCACCAAAAGAACACCATCCCCATGGTGAAGCATGGTGGTGGCAGTATCATGCTTTGCGATTGCCTTTGTTCAGCTGGAATTGGGGTTTTAGTCAAGGTGGAGGGAATTATGAACAGTTCCAAATACCAGTCACTTTTGGCCCAAAACCTTCAGGCATCTGCTAGAAAGATGAAGATGAAGAGGAAGTTTCCCTTTCAACACAACAATGACCCCAAGCATACATCCAGATCAACAGAAGAATGGCTTCATCACAAGAAAATTAAAGTTTTGGAATGGCCCAGCCAGAGCCCAGAGCTAAATCCAATATAAAATATGTGAGGTGACAAGAAGAGGGCTGTGAACAAGAGATGCCCTTGCAATATCACAGATTTGGAATGCCTTTGCAAGGAAGAGTAGGCAAACATTGTCAAGTCAATATGTGCCATGCTGATAGACTCCTACCCAAGAAGACTGAATGCTGTAATTAAATCAATAGGTGCTTCAACAAAGTATTAGTTTAAGGGTATGCACACACATGCAATCTGCTTATTGTATGTTTTTTATTTTTTATATTTTTCCCCTAACAGATTTGTTTGTTTTTCAAATGAATTATACAGGTTATAGGTCACATTAAAGGTGGGAAAAGTTTTGAAACAATTTATTGTGGTCTCATTTTTTTATATCACAAAAAACTGGCATTTTAACAAGGTTGTGTACACTTTTCCTATCCACTGTATGTCTATTATACAATGTTTACATTTGCAGTGTGTTACCAGCTTTGTTAACCTGCTCTCATAGGTTCATAGGTTAGTACTAGGCTAACTGCCCTCGCGAGCCATTTTAAGCCTAGCCAGTTATCCCCTGTGAGATTCAAACCCTGTACATTGTGTTTGTAAGGCAAACACCTTAACCATTAGGCCACCCTCCCAACTCCTCACATTATCCATCCCTTTCATTCTGCAGTGCACTGTCCTATGTATGACTCACATGTTTGTCTTGCCAATGTACATGGTGCAAGTATGACATAATACAAGTGTACTATCATAATGTCACTGCAATGACTGATTGATAATCCAGTGGTGTGCAACAGTCAATGTATATGTCAACACATTAAATAGAACATGTCAATGTCCCTCACAGTAACAAAATATACACTAAGGACATTATTGACATTTCATTATAAAATCATGTAATTACATGTGACAATCATAGTGATGTTACATTGTGCTGTGTACACATATGCATTTGTTGCATGAGCTGGGATGCACAGCACCATCTCTTTAAAGCATTGATTATTACAAGTATTCCAATGGCCAATTTCAGACAGGTGTTGTCCATCTTCTTGTTTGGCACTTGTAACTAGTACATTGCTGTCTAGGTTGTGCAACCTAGATAGGTAGAAGGTTCAATATCCAACATGGAAGACTGTGTGTGTGTGTGTGTGTGTGTGTGTGTGTGTGTGTGTGTGTGTGTGTGTGTGTGTGTGTGTGTGTGTGTGTGTGTGTGTGTGCATGTATGACTTGGTGGTGTATCCACTTCTCCTGAGAATAATGCATTTAACTGTTTTCACAGCTCCCCTATCCTGATTTTTATAAACATTATCTCTCTGAAACACACTGATGAAGTCATCCTGGCAAAGGTGCAAACTCTCCTCTAAGAATCAAACATTTCCTGTGGTGTTTGTAAATAATGCAGTGCTGTCTAAATTATTTATCCTGTGTAGGTAGAAGGTTCCCTGTATAGATGGAAGATTCAATACCCAACATGGAAGACTTGTGTGTGTGTGCACACAAATGTTTTTACCACTTTGTGGTGTATACACATCTCCTGAGAATAATACATTTAACTATTCTAACACCTCCTTCATCCCTATTTTTACAGAAACATCTTCTGTGAAACCCATTGATGAGGTCATCTTGATAAAGTACAATATCACCCTAATAATCAGATTTCTGCTGTGGTGCTTGTGACAAATACAGTGCTTTCTATATTGTGTAACTTAGATAGGTATTGATGTCCAACATGGAAGACTTGTGAGTGAAAGAATGTTTATATCACTTGGTGGTGTATCCACTTCTCATGAGAATAATGCATTTAACTGTTCTCACAGCTCTCTTATCCCTATTTTTTTATAGTAACATAATCTCTAAAACACACTGCTTGAAAAAAGTGTAATCTGTCCCCTAAGAGGGTGAATTCTCCTGTGGCACTAGCAACTAATACAGTGCTCACTTGACTGTGTAGCCAAGATAGGAAGGATATTTGATAGCTGCCCTGGAAAACTTGTGTGAATATATTTTTTGTTGTTCTTGTTGTTTCCATTTCCCCTAGAGAGAATATAGTTATATCTGTACACAACTCTCTTATATAACTTTTATGGAAGTATCTTGTGTAAAACACACTTATAATGTAACCCTGGCAAGAGTTCACTCTCTCCTCTAAACAGTCAAACTTCTTCTGTGGCATTTGTGAATAATAGAGTGCTCTATAGACTTAGTAACCTAGATAGTTTGGAGGTTCAATATCCACCCTGGAAAACTTGTATGTGGGTGTGCGTGTGAGTGTGTAATTTTTGTTTCTGTCTCCATTTCTCCTGGCGAGGATTCATTTAAATGTGCCCACAGCTCCATTATACCAACTTTTATGGGAAACATTCTGTAGGAAACACATGAATGAGGTCATCCTGACAAGAGTGCACTCTCTCCCTTAAGAGTCAGACTTCTCCTGTGGTGTTTGCGAGTAATACACTGTTCTTTAGATTGTGTAAACTAGATAGATAAGAAGTTCAATACAAACATGGTAGACTTGTGTGGGTCAGAATGTTTTCATTAGTTGAGTTTTTGGTCTATTAACCTGTACTCTGAATACATTTTTAAAGTCAAAGATGATTACATCATCCCCTAAGCCCACCTATCACATCCACAACTTCATTTCTACACAAGTGTTTAGCTAAGCATACTACTTGTAATGTCATGATTACAATTTTCTATGCATTACACAACAAAAAAAGTGCTTTTTAAGCAATTCTAGGTTCACAAATATTTCAATGAATCCTTCAAATAAGTGTCATGGGTTGAAATATAGTCAATTCATTTTTTAGAGGGAAAGTAATGCAAAAAATTGTTACATGGGGGGTGAGGAGAATGATTCCATTCTTCAAATGGCAGATGTTTTGCCTGGCATCAATAAGAGCATACAATTATAAAATCATATTATCTCCCTACACCCCTGGTTCAACACACTGATGTGGTCATTGTTTTGCAAGTAGACTGAAGCTGTGTGAATGCCAGACTTCTCCTGTGCTGCTTGCATGTCTTACAATAGTCTCTAGAATGTGTAACTAGATGCCTAAGATGTTTGAATACAGCAGTGCTTAACTTTTACAAGTGTGATTGCCAATGGAGTCATGTTTGTTTTACCCACATATGTGGTGGCAACTTTTACAGTTCCTGATTAGCTCTCATAATAATGTTGTCAGATACATCTCCTTGCCAAAATACTTCTGATATCATCCCTTCATAGATGCTGTATGTCTCAACTGTAGTCCTTATTCTCCTGTGGTACTGGCTGCTGGTTACGTGCTGTATTAATGGGGCACGTGGTTTGGTTCAATCACTGCTTCAATAGCGTGATGGGTATTACTGCCATATAATGTTGGCCACTTCACAACCATCTTTATGTATCCTTCTGATTATAAGACTGCATTACAGTGACACTCTGTGACATGATCAAATCCAAGCATCTGCAGGGAAAATAATACTTTGTCCATACAATGATTGCGTACTGCTAACATACCTGCAGTATGTCACATTTGAGGTGTGCATTCTCCTTTGTTGTATAACTTTGATAGTGTGCTTTGTACATTGTGTAACTACATATGTAGGATGTTTGAGTTCAGCTGTGAGTGTATCTCTTACCCTCATACTGTGTATACTATTCTGCATAGACATACTATATGATGTGCAGCTGTACAGTGTT
The DNA here is from genome assembly GCF_019279795.1 of Protopterus annectens. Taxonomy (NCBI): domain Eukaryota; kingdom Metazoa; phylum Chordata; order Ceratodontiformes; family Protopteridae; genus Protopterus; species Protopterus annectens. The sequence continues at coordinate 1,421,176,743 of NC_056732.1, forward strand.
ACTGTGCACTTTGAACATTTTTAGCATAAACATCCAGCTAATAAGAAGTGGTGATATCATCCATTTAACTGTACACTATCTAAGTTGTACCTCAGCATGGTTGAGTGGTGCTTGTGAGTCAGGCAGTCATATTTAGCTTGTGATCTTGTGTAGTTATTTGAAATCCATCCATTAATGTTCAGACAATGATGTGTCATTTTATTGTAACTTTACATGTCACTAACACTGTTGTCAAGTGGATTGGCTTTGCACACATATAGATGTTGATCACTCTTACTAAAAGCTAGGGCAGTTTTTCACATGGTAATGTTTTTATTCAGAGTAATGACATTTGCTTTCATGTTCCCTACATAACACATGCGAGAAATGTTATCCTCTGACATGAGGGAATGAGACAACATGATGTCTGTTGTTGATGTGCTACAGCAATTACAGGCACATGCGTTCCTTACAGAAATAACCTGATATAATGCCTTTGCATAACCACATATTTCCTATTTCTACTGACATTTCTATCATGGTGCATTCATCCAGGAAAATTGCATGTATTATGTGCTGTCAAATGCTCATCTGTTCAACACCCACAGTCTGTGCCTGTTAGCATTGTTGTGCCTTACATTATAAAGCATGAATGACATGTATCACAATTATAATGTGCTCATTTACAGTGTAAGAGCCTTTTATGATCCCTTTCATCTCAGAGATTGTTTACCAGATATGCTTATGGTGTAATAAGTTAGCATAGGTGGATTGTCATGCTACTTGTAAGATTGTGCTTGCTGTTCATTCAGATAACATTAGTCGGTAAAGTCACATCTCTTGGTGATCAATTCCTGACAAGGGCAAGATTACACAAGTGTACTGATGTTACATAAACCATTGTATCTAGTAATTCCTATCCATTTTTATGTTGGATAATGATATATCAGCACAGGTTTTAATTGCATGGCATTAAAATGTTTATTCGGGGCATGTGCTGCTGTGTATGTTACTGCAGTACATGCACTGAGTATTGGCTTTTACAGCATAGCTACACACATGCATTGGTCTTCAGTTCTGGGACAATGTGTGTCCTACATGATGGAAACAGCTTTCTTGTCAAAGAGTCAGTCATATGTTAATGCTCAGTGTTGTATGGACAGTAATGTGTATCTCCCTTCCAGCATTTGGACTAAATCTTATTGTTCATATTTTATACATAGCTCCTGTGTTAACATAGCCTCCACTGGTATCTGATGTGGCACATGCTGTTAATCCAGGGCTCTAGAGACAGCCTTGTGTAACAGGCATGGGTTCAAATCTGGTAACATCTGTCTGTCAGACAAATGTGCCAGACTATATTGGCTTACATACACTCACAGGGCCAGCTTTTTATAGCCTGTACGTCATCACTATACCATATATGGTATAATAGTTCTGTACAGCCTTCAAGAGGGATCTTCCTTACATGACCGATATGCTTATATCTGTGGCACTCATGATTGTTATGTATCTCTCTGATATCTTTTTCTGCTTGTGTTCTAATAGAACATGATGCAAATGTTTTTAATGTCATTCATTGCCCATATGCATTACCTATTCACAAGGTAATTTTGCTCTGTATTACATGTCTTCCTCTAGACATGCATTTAATGATGCAATTGTTTCCATCAAATATAAAGTTTAATGGCAGACATTTAATTTCATAAAGATTTTTTACTGTATGGTGTGCAGTGAGACCATCAGAAACTGTGACTGGTCCTCTGTTGCAACAAATTCTATTGTGTTGCTGTTGGTGAATGACTGTTCTGTTACTGTTCCTTGTAATTGTATATGAGCATGCCCAGTATTAATGTGTCAGGCATGTTTGCAAATCAGTAATGACAAAACTTGACTCCTGACGTGATCTACTCAGTCTTGTCATTGGTCACTTATATATGTTGTTTGTTATTAGATTGACATGTATCATTTGCATAGCAACACTGGCATGTCTGTTACATGCTTGTAGGAGATAAATCCCTTTCCTATTGATGTCACTGTCATTTCTTTGCAAAAACGTGTCCATTTCTAAGTTAGCTGATATTACAGCTGCAATGTACATTTGTTCTTGTGTATACTTGATGAGATGTATAATATAGTGGTGCTGTCAGCCTTCATACATCAATTCACTGTATATACATCCTTATATGTAATAACTGCTGGGCACAGAAAGGTGCTTGAATCCCAGGGTATATTTCTTTGTAAGATGAAAACAATCAGTGCTCAGTATATAAGCAAATAAGCATCACAACATGAATGACAATACTATCACAGTTAAGGGATGGCTATAGTGTACAACTAAGCTGTCTTCTAAAAATGCAGTATGCTGAAATTAGAGGAAAGTCATACCAAGAAAGAGAATCCACTGTGCTTCTACCACAGCAGGACTTGATATACCACTGGTGGTATAGTGCTAGCATTATAAATATTAGACACCACTCCAACCACCCCTCCAGTGCATTAAGGCATATCTGCAGGCATGCATACATATGCACAGCAGAATCAGGAACAGAATCACATTTACTGGCCAAGTATGCACACGTACAAGGAATTTGACTCCGGTTTTAGTGATTATCCAAGTATGAATTACATAAACGACATACATATAAGTATTAAGAACAAGACAAATGACATACATGCAACTATTTAGAACAAGATAAAAAGCAAATATACATATACATACAGGGTGCAAAGTATAACTCAGTGCAAGAAATACTGAAATAAACTCGGAAAGAAACAAGTATTAACAATATGTAATCAATAGTGCAGAATCCTCGGAGGCTTGGAAAAAAGAATACCCCAACCTAATAAGCTGAGTTAACAATTTATGAACCTGATGGCCTGTGGAAAAAACTGTTCTTATATCTTCTTGTTTTGTTGCATAGTAATCTATAACATCTGTCTCATGGTAATAATTCAAAAAGTTGATGGTCCAGATGTGAAGGGTCTATGATGATTTTCCCCTGCCCTTTTCATGACTCTGGAATAGTACATGTCCTGTAAGCAGGGAAAACTAGCACCAATGATATATTTGGTGGACCTGACTATTTGATGTAACCTATTTTTGTTATGATTAGACAGATATCCAAACCACAATGTTATGGATGAGCTGAGAACAGACTCAATGACTGCTGTATAGAAGTGAATCAACAGTTCCTGTGGGAGATTGAACTTCAGCTATCGCAGAAAGTACATTCACTGCTGTGCCTTTTTTATAATGGGTCCTACATTGGTCTCCCACTTCATGTCCTGTATTGATCATACGATAGCTAAATATAAATTTCCTCAGTCTCACCTGAAGTTTCCTACTGGTTATAAAACTGGTGATCCATTGACAGGTGGGAGCAGGAACAGAAAGCTGGGAGAATTTCAAGTGATAAAGTTCTGGAAATATTGCATTAAATGCAGAACAAGTCCACAAGCAGAATCCTTGCATATGTCACTGGGTTGTCAAGATGTTGCAAGAAATAGTGCAGGCCCATATTAACTGCATCATCCACTGACCAATTCTCTCAATAAGCAAACTGAAGGGGGTCCAATGAGGGAGCTGTAATATACTTCAAGTGAGCTAACACCAGCCTCTCAAAAGTTTTCATGACTACCACATTTCTCTCTCTACAAACAAACATACGCACACACACACACACACACACACACACACACACACACACACACACACACACATATATATGTATATAATGTATACATAAGTGTATTGATATCTATCTATCTATATATATATATATATATATATATATATATATATATATATATATATATTTATATGTGTATATATATATATATATATATATATATATATATATATATATATATATATATATATATATATATATATATATATACTTACACATACATGAACCTTTGTCAAAAAATCATCATGCTTCAGGACTCTAATAGTGCTTGAGCTTCTCTTCCTTTTAAAAATATAATATATTTTACTAGTTCAGTATTAGTTGAATAGAATCTAGCTTTATGACATTTCCCTCCCAACAAGTTAACTCATTACTTGTTATTTTTTTTCACAGCAGATTGCACATTTCTGACTATAGATTTAAATTTAGAAGCATTCAGCTAAAGTTACTAATTTATCAGAGATTCTGAAATTAATTTGCTACATGCACTTTTTCATACTACATGCTAATGTTCTTTTAAATCTATCCACAGCTAGAATTTCTAATATTTTTATTGTTTCTGTTGTTATCAGGTTCTCTTTTTTTTCTCATATTCAATATAATTATTCTTCTCTATGTTATTAATGCTTCACCTGCCCACATGAAAAGTATCTTTTGTCTGTTCAAGCTTGTCCTAGTTCTCTTGGAAGAGTGACATGTAGTTCAAAAATCAACCAATCATGACTGTGCCATTCTTCTTACTTTATAGATTAATGGCAGGTGCAGTTTCTAGGGTAGCAGTTGTGTTGTTTAGTCCAGCAACTGCTGTTGGAGCTGTAGTAGTTGTTGGATAGTCTCAACTTGGTGAATACAAAGGCTGCTAACCTTTCTTACATGGTTATGAATATAACTGGGTAAAAGAGACAAAGTCTTGTCAGAGTGGTGAACATGAGAGTAAATGACAATCTAATGTCTCTGGTTTACATATCACTCATAGATTTAGCTGAAGTCATTTCACACACTTGGCAGCAAAGGGAAGTAAAGTTGTTCTACCAAGTTCATGGTCAAACTGTCCATATACACATCATTAATGCAAATCATAAACAACATCGGTGGCATGTGCATATAAAATGCAGGTTAATTTGAATACAAATGAAAATATAGCCATTTGGCTTTTCTCAGAAAGCTGAAAAGCTATTTCCATTACGCACAGAACATAAGATGAAAGACTCACAGTCTTACATAGATAACAACCATATAAGGTCAGTCCCACACAGCTCGCTGAACAGTAGGCTGCAAATTATGTTACCACTAGAGTCCTTGAATGGCTTTCCGTTCAGCTCCATAAACATATTATCTGCCAGAACCTGGCTCGGGGTAAATCCACCATAGACCCTGACTGGGCTATCTGGCTTCAGGCATCATGAATCCTGAGGTAGAATCTCTGCTCCTCCTTCATGATGTACCTCTGACATTTGGAAGGAACTTCCTGTTTTTAGCTTTCTGGGATCCAGCCTTTCACATAGACTTAATTGGTAATTAATATATTAATATTCTTACTAAAGCAATTCATTTTCTAACTAGGTTGCTGTTAGGATTTTATACATCCAAGGCACAGACACCATGTATTTGAATCTCCACAAACAAAAGCATATAACAATGATCCAAGAAAGCTGATTTGGGCAGTCATGCAGAGGTCTAAAGTCCCAAAAATATTGATATAATTAGTACATGCTATGTACAATGACCTAATGACAAAAGAATGAACAGTGTTCAGAATGAATGAAGGATTCCCAATAGGAATAAGTGAGCATCACGGTTTAGCCCTAAGCCCACTGCTGTTCATACCGGGGTGATTACATCAGCAAACATGGCAGAGGGGACAGATTAACAAAGCTGATGCTTGCAGAAATTGTGGCAAATCAAGCAGACTCTGAACAAAACTTCAACAAATGATAAGCGAATGGATCACCCATGTTATGAAATTGAGTACAGGTAAACAGCTGTCATAGCAGGAAATAGGGGAAAACAGAAAATTGTCATTCAAGGGTAAATAGCAGACTAGGTGACCAGGTTAACAGCTTCATGTATATGGGATGAATGGCTGAGGAGAAAAGAAGTCTGAATGAGGAGTGCAAGTCTAGAATCAGAAGGGCTACAGTCAACTGGCACAGACTCCAAGTAGTGTGTGACTGAAGAATGCCAAAGAAGGTGAAACATAAGGTGTACAAAACAGGGGTGCAGCCAGTATGTCTATAGGGTACAGAAATGTGGGCATTGAAGTTAGAGTAGTTGAAGAAGCAGAAGGTGATGGCGATGAAGTACCTGAGATGGTTGGTTGGATGCACACCATGGGACAGTCAAAGAAATAATGACATCAGGGCAGAAGCCAAAGTAGCTAAAAATTGCCAAAAAGGTCAAATAGAACAGACTGCCGTGTTCTGACACATGTGCAGTAAATCAGAAGACAATTTAATGAAAAAGATCTGGGAGAAACAGGAAGAAGGCAAAAGGCAATGACAACAACCTGCAAAGAGGTGGAGGGAGTGTGTAAGAGAAGACCTGTGAGAATTAGACAGAAACTTTGAATAAGGTAAGAGAGTGGCACTGAACTGACAGAGAATGAAGCAAATGATTCTGCAGTTTGCCTAATAGAATTTATCCTTTGTACAGGATAACTCTGAATCCAGCATGCATACATGTAAATTTACAGATTTATAGGTTCATATATATATTCCAAGGCCATTTAGGTTTTATGACCATTGACTCCTTGCAGGTATCCTGCATCATCAATTCACAATTCTTTACTCCAGATGAGCCATGCCAGTCAATCCTGGAATATATTTGTGAATACCCATTCAGTCATTTAGGTTAGCATTATTAAAGGAAGCAAGTGAGTCACACTGCTTTACATGCAGTTTTTTCAGAGGTTTTTGGGAGCATTGAATTATAAACCTGTTCCTCCATCATGTTTTCTTTATTTGATGTTGAAGATTTAGGGTCTCTTGATCTAGTACTGGTGGAGCCATTGAACTTGCAGAGGTATATAAGGAGGTCGAAGCCAAGTGAGTCACTAATAGCATTGAAGCAAAAAGGAAGACCTCTCCTAAAAAGCTTATCAGACACTGACTAAAATTACAGTTTTGTACCTTTTTCATAGCTCAGGACTTTATATCTGGGTTCTTTTTGTTCTGAAACCTATAGGGTCTTTCTAATTGTTTGGTATGTTAGGTAAGATTACCCTTGTTTCTTTTTCTAAAAGTCCTTTTATCGAATAGACAATAAGCTGATACAGCTGTTCAAAAATCAGCTGATTAAACAGTATGGGATTTTCTCTGTTCAGAATCATGGTATAACAGTGATCTGGGAATTAGCATTTTCCCTACTATAGGGCAATCTCAAAGTTGTTCTATAAAATTAGCAGAGGGGTAAATGGGTTGCACAGGGGCAAAAGCATGCTTTATTTTTTATTTTAGTTATTTATTTATTTTTGGGTGTGTCTGTTTCAATCACCTGTGGTTCATTATTTTACTTGTTCAACTAAAGGCCATAAATCTGTTAAGTGACATACATCCCAAAGGTGGCATAGTATTCAATAACGTCTAATCAATGTTGCATTTAAGGGAATGATTACCTCTTTAAACCTTAAATATATTCTTTTTGTCATTAGTTGTGCTAAATAAAATCATTTTCTGACAACCAGTGCCTCATGATGTGCATTAGAGAGGGGGATTATTGACCTAAGTTCCTAGAACTAGACTATATTTTCATTATATAGTGGTGAACTGCCTATACAGTACAATGAGGGGAGGGCTTGTCTGTGAAAAGTGAAAATTATACATTTTTTTTGCATTTAATTTGAGACCATTTTTAGTATACCAAGATTTTACCAAGGAGACTTCATGCCACAGGGTTTGGGTATCAGAGAGTGACTTAACAATAAACCCAGCTTGTAGCCAGCTGCATACTTTCTCATCCCGAGGTCTTGGGTATTTGGTTGGAGATCTAAGAGGTAAAGGTCAAAAGGACAGGTGCTATCACTGAGCCTGGGGAGACACTGCTGGACACACTCATACATTCTGATGAGGCTCCTTCAACTTTCACTGTATGATTATTGCCATTTAGCCAGCTTGCTATCCATCATGACCCATACAGCTCAAGTTGCAATTCATTTAAATTCTATATCATGCAGGCATGGGGAACAGAGATTAAGGTCTTGACCATGCCAAAATACACCATGTGTACCATATGGTAACTGTTTACAGAGTATATAAGCCTTTTGAAAAAGTTTACTGGATTCATTAGACAGGATCTACCCTTCACAAAGCCAAATTGTTGAGGATCAAGACAAATTATATATTCTATGGCTTTGTTGATGATGATTGTTAGACTAATAGCTCTGTAATTGTCTGGGTCAGTTGTAGAGCAATCCTTATGGAGGGGTGTTGTGACTGCTGAGTGCCGCTCACCAGGTACAAAACCAGTAGCTAAACTTTGGTGAAACAGTTTAATGAGTGGATCTACAAGGGCATGTTTAATACCATTAATTAAGCAACTAGGTATATTGCCAGGTCCCTATGAAGAATCAGTTTTGGCCTTTGTTACCACTCTCAGTAAATGATCGTCAGATATAATTGAGAAGCTAAGGGATTAAGATATTTTAGCGTTTTGACTAGATGTTTTGAGTGTGCATTTGCCACAAATTTTTTCTGCGATGATGTGGGCAATGCCTATTAAGTCAGAATATAATATGTTCAGAGAAATGTAGGATATTGTTGGGTATTGGTTTTTATTTTCTAACATGGCTAAAGAAGAATTTATAATTGCCTTTGCCTGCAGAAACATGCCTAGGTTCATAAGCTCCTTCAATTGACTTCGTAGCATTTTTTCATTTTTTTTTAATCAGTTTGATATTTTCATTGAGAATAGAACTTTTGGATCTGCTGTGTAATTTAAGGAGTTTATTTCTTCTTTTGTTGCAGTGTTTATCTCTGATACTGGATCTCCAACCTGAGTAGTTTATATATGAATTTAAAACAAAAAAACCACACAATAGCACACTTATGTCCAATACCAATAAAACGGCCACACAATAAAGCCTGAGGGGTGCTCTCTTTATTCAACTTCCTCCTTAACGCAACAGAATACATACAGCGTTTTTGTCTTAATCCCAAAGACTTCATCAGATGAATGAAACAAAGTAAGCAGTCCTCTTTAAATACCCCTCCCCCTAATAAAATCATCCAATAAACTTTTTATTTTGGTAATTAAATCAATTCTATAATTAAATTAATTCAAATCTAAGTAAATATATTTTATTTGGTATTAAAATTACTCTAAAATCAGTTCAAAGGTCCCAATCTTGTACTTTTACTAGGGCATGGTATATGAAAAATAAATAAAAATAAAAGTAGAAATAAAACCACTTATGATATGTTTATAGTTTTTGTTGCACCAGTGTTTAGCTGAAAATATTAACAAACACATATGGTAAAATGCACTAAATAGTAAGATATAACAAACAGTATGTAGTAAACGGTAGAAGACAAATGCAGGTTGTTGATGTGCTATACCACATCCTATTCACCCCTCTGTTGGCTACCAAGGCTTATAATTTGGCTGTTCTTAGTTTTAAAACTGGTGCCAAAGAGATGATCATTCAGACCTGGGTCCTTGTTGGCTTCCAGTTTCAATTGCCAAAACAACTCTCGAAAGTCTATAGTGGTCTCCCAAGACCCTCCCCGTGGGTCCACTTCTATTTTTTTTATGACGTAAAATCTGTATTTTGCTAGTGGACAGGTGGTGTAATGTCTAAATAGGGCATTGGTCTCGTTCTTTTTCTTAATATCATTCAGATGTTCATAAATGCGCCTTTTTATTTTTCTGGTAGTCTTCCCTATATATAATGCCCCACAGATGTTGCAGATAGCAATATAAACCACCCCCATTCTTCTAAATTGCCCCTCACAATACTCCTCTTTTGAGAGAAGGGGTGAGCACTTGTAAAGAACAAGTATGAGTTGGAGAAGGTACTTTTTCTAAATACAGTGGATTTAAAGTACCCGGAATCAGTGTTTTTCTCCAAAATCACATCCAAATATTCCATCTTGTCTCTAGAAATATGGTATGTGAACTTCAAAAATTCAGTAGCATAGAATATAATAGGAGAGTAAAAATATTTAAATAGCTTAATGAGAGTGATTTCACAATGATACATTTGTACTTACTGGCAGCAGCAATAAAAGAGCAGAGGGAGGTAATGTTGTAGCAACAGCAACATGGACTTTAAATATCCGATAATAATAGGGTGGGAGGATGGGGACATTTTTCAGCCATAGATAGTTAAAGAGCAAAATAATGCATTTACAGTAAAATAATGTTTCAAAAGCAGATCCAGCAACAGAAAGATGAGAACAAAATCAAGTGCAATATAGTTTTTACTTTCCTAGAGTTGACATATTCAGAAAAAAATAGCACTTGTGGATTAAAATGTATCTAAACCAATGTTCTGAGGTGCAGCTTTAGAATTAGTCCATTCACAAAGTACACAAAGTAACACTAGGCCATGTTATAAATATCGATTAAATAAAATGAAATAAAATAAAATAAAATAAAATAACCACCCTGCAAAAACTTTGAAACAAACCAGAAGTGGTAAGACACATAGTAAATAACAGCAACCCACCTTCTCTAATGATGGCAATTATCATCACAGCTTCCAGGCACCTACCTAAATAAAATCTTTAAGTTAAATAATAAAATAGTGCAGTCAGAGTAAAAATGTTCCAAAAACAGTTCAAACAACAGAAATATTACACCAAAATCAAGTGCAATATAACTTTTAATTTCCAAGTGTAGAGACATTACAAAAATCATGACTTTAGGTTTTGAAATGTATATAAACAAGTGGCATGAGGTGCAACTTCAGAAATAGTCCAGCTAGTAAGGATGGGAAGCCACACCAGGCCATGCTGTAAATAACAACAGCACTAACATAAAACAAAAGAACAGGAGAACAAATCACAAGCTACTATGCTATAAGTCAGAGGTGGTAGGATAGTTAGAAAATTGTAGCAAATAGTAGTTTCTCACAAGGCTATCTATGGCACTTTCAGAGCATGTCCAAATACTTGGCTGAAGAAACTATTTTAGTTAAAGCATGATATTATGCAGATACAATACAATTACTTGTAAAACAGTTTCAGCAACAAAATTGTTAGAGAGGAGGAGGAGTGTGAGGGCAACACCAAGGATCAAATGGTGGAAATTGAAAAAGGGTAATTGTGAGGTGGAGTTCAGGGATGAGTTAAGGCAGGCACTGGGTGGCAGTGAAGAGTTACCAAATAGCTGGGTAACTACAGCAGAGCTAGTAAGGGAGACAGCTAGAAAGGTGCTTGGTATCACATCGGGACAGAGGAAGGATGACAAGGAGACATGGTGGTGGAATGAGGAAGTACAGAAGAGTATACAGGCAAAGAGGTTGGCAAAGAAGAAGTGGGATTGTCAGAGAGATGAAGAAAGTAGACAGGAGTATAAGGAGATGAGGTGCATGGCAAAGAGAGAGGTGGTGAAGGCTAAGGATAAAGCATATGTAGAGTTGTATGAAAGGTTGAACACTAAGGAGGGAGAAAAGGACCTGTACCGATTGGCTAGACAGAGGGACCGAACTAGGAAAGATGTGCAGCAGGTAAAGGTGATAAAGGATAATGAGGGAAACATACTCACAAGTGAGGAGAGTGTGTTGAGGAGATGGAAAGAGTACTTTGAGGGGTTGATGAATGAAGAGAATGAGAGGGAGAGAAGGTTGGATGATGTAGGGATAGTGAATCATGAAGTACAATGGATTAGCAAGGAGGAAGTGAGGATAGCTATGAAGAGAATGAAGAATGGAATGGCTGTTGGCCCAGATGACATACCTGTGGAAGCATGGAGGTGTTTAGGTGAAATGGCAGTGGAGTTTTTAACCAGATTGTTTAATGAAATCTTGGAAAGTGAGAGGATGCCTGAGGAATGGAGAAAAAGTGTTTTGGTACCGATTTTTAAGAATAAGGGTGATGTGCAGAGCTGTAGTAACTACAGAGGGATTAAATTGATCAGTCACAGCATGAAGTTATGGGAAAGAGTAGTGGAACCTAGGCTATGAAGGAATGTGATGATTAGTGAACAACAGTATGGTTTCATGCCGGGAAAGAGCACTACAGATGCGATGTTTGCTCTGAGAGTGTTGATGGAGAAGTACAGAGAATGTCAGAAGGAGTTGCATTGTGTTTTTGTAGACTTGGATAAAGCATATGACAGGGTGCCTAGAGAGGAGTTGTGGTATTGTATGAGGAAGTCAGGAGTGTCAGAGAAGTATGTAAGAGTGGTACAGGATATGTACGAGGGTAGTGTGACAGCGGTGAGTTCTGCGGTGGGAGTGACGGATGCGTTTAAGGTGGAGGTGGGGTTACATCAAGGATCAGCTCTGAGCCCTTTCTTATTTGCAATGGTGATGGACAGGTTGACAGACGAGATCAGACAGGAGTCCCCATGGACTATGATGTTTGCAGATGACATTGTGATCTGTAGTGAGAGTAGGGAACAGGTGGAGGAGACCCTGGAGAGATGGAGATATGCTCTAGAGAGAAGAGGAATGAAGGTCAGCAGGATTAAGACAGAATATATGTATGTGAATGAGAGGGAGGATAGAGGAATGGTGAGGATGCTAGGAGTAGAGGTGGTGAAGGTGGATGAGTTTAAATACTTGGTGTCAATAGTTCAGAGTAACGGTGAGTGTGGAAGAGAGGTGAAGAAGAGAGTGCAGGCAGGATGGAGTGGGTGGAGAAGAGTGTCAGGAGTGATTTGTGACAGACAAGTACCTGTAAGAGTGAAAGGGAAGGTCTACAAGAGGGTAGTGAGACCAGCTATGTTATAAGGGTTGGAGACAGTGGCATTGACAAAAAGGCAGGAGTCTGAGCTGGATGTGGCAGAGTTAAAGATGTTAAGATTTGCACTGGGTGTGATGATGGTGGACAGGATTAGGAATAAGTATATTAGAGGGTCAGCCCGTGTTATAAGGTTTGGAGACAAAGCCAGAAAGGCAAGATTACATTGGTTTGGACATGTGCTGAGAAGGGATGCGGAGTATATTGGGAAAAAGATGCTAAGGATGAAGCTACCAGGTAACAGGAAAAGAGGAAGGCCTAAGATAAGGTTTATGGATGTGGTGAGAGAGGACATGCAGGTGGTTGGTGTGTCAGAGCAGGATGCAGAGGACAGGAAGAAATGGAAACAGGTGATCCACTGTGGCGACCCCTAATGGGAACAGCTGAAAGTGGATGATGATATATATATCTATCTATATATATATATATCTATCTATATATATATATATATATATATATATATATATATATATATCTACACACACACACACACACACACATATATATATATATATATATATATATATATATATATATATATATATATACACACACACATATATATATATATATATATATATATATATATATATATATATATATATATATATATATGTATATATTATTTTGGGTATACTTTAGATCAATGAATTTACCTTTGACCAAAACTCAAAACTGCAATGTGACTTCAGCAAAAGTCTATTTCTACAAAGCCTAGGATCACTAGTACAGTGTTGCTACTTGACCACCAGGAGAAAATAACTACATGGAACAAATTTAAATGCATGCAAGTGGGGGGCTTCACCCTCTACACCACCCCAAACTAAATACACAAACTCCGAGATCACACTCCATTGTGGAAAAGGCAAAGCTGACCCTGGTGGCCAAGTGGTTCTTTCCCCTGTAATACTGTGTCGGTGATCTGAGGCTTCATAGAAATAGACTTTTGTTGAAGTTGTCTCACAGTTTTGAGTTTTGGAGAAAGGTAAATTCATTGCTCTAAAGTACACACATTATTTTAGGGTGTAGAGATACTCAGAAAAATTATTTTAGATTTAAAATGTATCCAAACAAGCATTTGAAGTGCACTTCAGAGGTCCAGCTTCAGATTTAGAATGTAGAGCAAGATCATTTTGTCTTTATGTTCTTGCATGGAATAAAAAACTGGAAGTTGAACAGATTAATTTCTTGATAACCTACGTACTATCTTAAACATGAAGGAAGGATATGACTTCCTTAAAACATCCTTTCTTTGTGGAGCACTGTATAATTCTCCTTACATATATGAGCATGTCATCCATAATGCAATCTTTCAGACAAAACAGTCACTAGAAATAAGTCATCAATGAGAAATATTCAGGCTTGTGGTCGAATTAGCACAGTTGTGTAAGTTGAACTTATCATAACAGTAGATGTTTGAATGATCATTACTGCAGTAGCGTTAGCTATACGGGTTATATCCTGCTAAGGAGATAACAGCTAGACAGCTTCTTAAGCTTCAGAAGTCCTTCCACACATCCAAACTGTAAGTAAGCTCAAGCTGAGCTGACTAAAAGACAAGTTTGGGCATAAAACCCTTCAGAGCTTTCCTGCCAGTAGAGACAGAGGGAGGCTGAGCCATGAAAGGACAAGGCTAGGAATAACAAAAAAATAAATGTCCATACTCCGGGATAAAAAAAAAAAAATAAACACCAAAAAACAAGGGGATGGAGGGAAGGAATGACAAGGGATCATTCAAACAGCTACTGACACGGAATGTTCAAGTTAGACAACTGTACTATGTTCTTCATATTGATCACTGCTGCAGTAGCCTTAGCTATATGGGGGGATTACCATAGCTTATTTTTTGCCTTCTGTGAAAAGCTGAGCATTGGGCTGGTGACTTGACACTGTAAAACTCTACTGCCACTCATTCTGCAGACTGATGATCCACTGTGGAGACCCTTAATGGGAGCAGCCAAAAGGAGAAGAAGAAGAAGACCATTGCTAACTATATTTGTGACATGGAAGGAGAAGGGTCCACGAGCACCTTGAGAGTTGTCCTAACAAAGCATAATTTAGACTGAGGGAAGGAATCTAGCTTATAGTGTTTTGCAAAAGTATGTGCAAAGAACCAAGTAACAGCTTCTAGAATAATTCTAGAATTCAACTATTTCCAAAAAGTCATAGAAGAAACCAAGGTCCTTGTAGAATGGACCTTGATCCTGCCAGAAAAAGATTTGTTATGGTTCATGTAGCAAAAAGTAATTGCATTAGACAACCATTAGGAAATAATCTGTTTTGGCATTGGCTGTCTTTCTTTTACCTTCACAAGAACAAAACTGATCTGAAATATTTAGTTCTGTCTGATAGTACACGACTAATGTGAGGGCATCCAAGGTATGGAGTATCATTTCTCCCATAGTTTTAGGTTCAGCAAAGAAAACAGGAAGATGGATAGTTTGAATGTAACTAAACTTGGATACCTCTTTATGCATAAAAGAAGGACTGATTCTCAAAGAAACCCTGTCCTTATGGAAAATGTGGTAGGACTGACTCACCCCAAGAGCTTGCAACTCAAATGCCCTTCTTGCAGCGATCAGAGCAATCAGTAAAACTGTTTCCATATTAAAAACCTCAAGTCAGTCAGATTAGTTGATTTAAATGAAGCAAGTGCTAGTTCCTCTAACAAAAAATTAAGATCTGAAGGAGGGGTCACCAGTTTATTTGAATGCCTCTTAAGCATAATCCTTTTCAAGAACATTTTGACATGAGACTACCTTGAAAGACGAGGATCCATGGGCAGACATTCTGAAATGGCTGATAAATGAACCTTGATAGAGGAATAAGAAAGGCCATAGGATTGTAACTCATGCAAACATAAAACTAGAGAACAACTATCCCTGAATATGTGCTGATTATGTTGTTGGCACCATCTATGAAACCTTTTCCGTTTGCTAATAAACAATTTTTAGCAGCAGGCTTTCTTACCTCCATAGTACCTGTTGCACATCCTCAGAAAACAGGTGGCTAAAAGGAATTAAGACCCTATCATCCATACAGTCAGTTGAAGATGATCCATATTAGGATGTATCAAACACCTCTGTTCTTGTGTGACTAGATCTATTCTGTGTGTAAACTTGTGGCAATTGTCCCTGGCCATTTCCAAAAGAAGGGAGAACCACAGTTGTCTGAGCCAGAAGGGAGTCACCACAATGATCATGGGGGATTCCTCCTGAATCTTCAGAAATACTTTCAATATTAGCGGAAAGGGTTGAAAGGCATACAGGAACACTCCTGCCCAAAGAAAAGAAAAGGCATCTATCTTCCAAGCCTTCCTGCATAGAGTCCTAGAACAGAATTTTGCCAGTTAATTGCTTTGAGAGGAGGCAAAGAGATCAACTTGAGGAACTCTGCACAGATGGATCAAATTTTGGAAGACACCAGGATCTAGTTTCCATTCTTGAGGATCTGCCCTGGGCCTGTTCAGTTTGTTTGCCACACAATATTGATCTGACTTTATGTAGGATGCATGTAGAGGGAGATTAGGCTGTGAAGCTATATTACAATGTAGGATGCCTCTAGAAGGGAGATTGTGCTGTGAAGCTATATCCCAAGCTAACAAGGCTAGTCTACAAGGGGAGTATGACCTGGTTCCCCCTTACTTGTTGATGTACCACATCACTGTGTTATTGTCTGTAACCATTTGATAGGTGTCAGGGACCAAAGATGGTTCTGAGATGAGTGCCTTGATCAAGGTGAACATCTCCTTGATATTTATGTGCTTGCATCAGTCCATGGTGTCCAACAACCCTGCATTTTTATCACTTGTGCAACTGATTCCCAAGCAAAGTCTGAAAGCTCTGTGGTGACTGACTGCCTTGGAGCAGGAAGGGAGAAGGGGAGACCTTGATTTAAGGACATTGGTTGCCTCCACTAGGTAATTTCTCTTCTGAAAAATTCCAGTACTGGGATAAAGGGCACTGATGCTGGGATCAAAGAGATTTCTGATACCACTACATCTTTCTCATGTGAAGTCTTTCCAGGGTATCATAAGAATTATAGATGCCATTAGATTCAAAATCCTGAGGTATTCCCTCACAGTGACTGAAGTCTGAGTCGAAAACCTTAGAAGTAGATCTAAATAAAGATATATTTTTTCCTGTGGAAATAAAAGCTCATTTAACTGAGGTATGAAGTTAACATCCCAGGAACACATCTGTGTGTAAGGGAGTCAAGAAAGTCTTTTAAATGTTCTCTTGGAGCCCCAGCTTGTGCAAAGAGATCTCTAATCTAAGACCGAGATTCCTGATATTTTGAAAAGGAGTCTGCAAGATAAGCAAGTCATTTAAATACCAAAAATGTGGATACCCTGTACCCAGAGCTAGACACTTTGTGAACAATCTTGGTGCAGTGGATAGTCCAAAGGGTAAGGCAGGGAACAGAGGATTTGATCCAGACACAAAAAACCTTAAGAAATACTAGGTTTCAGATGAATAGGAATTTGATGATAATTATCTTTTAAGTCTAATATTACCAGAAAACTTGAAAAAGGAAGAAGATGCAACAGGTTGTGAAGTGACATAATTTTGAATTTTGGCACTACCACAAACAGGTTTAGGAAAGAAAGATCCAGAACTAGTCTCCAAGTGTTTTCTTTCTTTTGAACTAGGAACATCTTTGAATAAAATCCCTTCCTCACCTGGGAAAGATGAATTAATTCTATCATTTTTTGGGACAGCATGTAATGAAGAACAGATAGAATCAAAACAGTCTGATCTGTACAATGAGAAATTACCCCGTGGAAAGGAGGAATTTCCTCCCACTGCCATCTGTAACCCAAATGAATGATTTCAGAGCCCATTTGTCTGAAACAATCTGTTGCCAAGGAGAAAAATGGAGATTTATACTTTCTGAAAGATAAAGAGGACCAGGGTGGAAGGGAGTGACAAAGTCTCTTGAATAGTCATTTAGACTTGTTGGAGTGTCCTTTGTTTTTGGGAGATCTGAAATATATTTTAGGAACCTTTTAGGAACCTCCTTGGCACTTTTTCTTAAATGTCTGTTTACCTGAATTCTGCTGAGACTGTTTATTGGATTTTTGGTCAAAATTGAATGAGGAGGCAGAAAATCCCTTGGACAATTTGGAAAAGAAGGGCTGAAAAATCTAGAGATTCCATGCATTAGTTTGCCCCTTTCATCACACTTTTTGATTACCTTTGCAACAGAGAGGCTAAACACAACCTCTATCCAAGGGAGAGTCTAGAATCTCATTTTTAACATTATCTGGAAGGTTCTGAGAATGCAGCAAAACAAACCTGCTTAAGTGGCTATAGCCTTAGAAGAAATATGGACAGAGTCATACACACACTGCAAACCATGAGTACTGATCTGTGCAAAAGAAGAAACTAACTTATTTAAAGCAGATTTTTTTCACATGAAGAAACTGTAGATAAAGCATTCCTCATACTTTCACAGTGTCAGACTAAACTTTAACTTGTGAGTCTGACAATTTAAAATTCTAAAATTCAAAGTTGCAGAATTATATATATATTTCCCATACATATCAATAATTTTCCCATCCTTATTAGAAAGAGTAGGATTTGACCTAAGGGCTAAAGCTAAAGCAGTGGATAAGTCTACTAAGGTTATAGCTGCTAGGTCAGGTATGGGAATAGTGTATAAAATTCTAAAAGATCAAGGAGCATTATACGGTCTATCTCCATTTTTAAGGACAGCTGGCTGACTATCAGGAAAATTGCAGGCAGTGAGACACACATCCTTTAAAGCAGACAGGACAGGACAGAAGGAATGGGTTTAGGTTCTGGAAAAACCTTCTGTAACAACTCATGGTACTTTTAAGGGAATGAGAGTGACTGAGAAACCTTAGTGTTCTCCCACTGAAAACACTGGAACATTCTACCAATAGTCTCAGAAAAAGATAAACATCCACAGGAAGACTCAGAAAGGGAGCTCCCCTCTGAGTCTGAATCAGAAATCTGAGGACAGAAGCCTGAATCCCTTTTTGCTTCTTCCTGTTCAGATTCAGAATCTTGAATCTCTTCAGGAAAGGAGACATCTCTCTTTCTCTTACCAGTGACTGCTCTGACAGAAGGACCAGCAGCCTGAATCAAACCCTGAACCAGTCCCAGTATACTGCTCCTATCCCAAGAAGTTTGAGGAGGAGTAAATACATGTTTGGTTTTATGTTTTTTTTTGACAAGAAAATGGGGCCAACCATGTTAATAATAGCAGAAGCTGCTTCTCCAGGGATGGGCACAGCATTCTGATACAACAGGGAAACTTTTGCTGTTCTGTCTCTCATGACTGACTAGAGTGGTTCTTCCTTGCCCACTAGGGAACCCCAACAACTGCAGAGGATGTGGCTAACCCTCGGTCCATAGCGGCTGTAGGTGCTTCACGAGAGGGATCTGTGATAAAAGATGAATGTTCTGAGGTACAACAAATGGCCACAGCTGAGTCATCCATCTCTGGCTGAGGCAGACTGCTAGCCTGCTGTGAAGACAAAGGCTGTTTGCTTAAATTTTTATTTTTGTCGTGAAAGAAGGGCTGACCATGGCAGTGACAATCTGTTCCATTGTCAAGCCGAAAATGGTGCCTCTATTCTGGAGAAAACAAACAAGAACGCCAGTAAAACTACTAGCCCACAAAAGTTACTTTGGTTGATAGAATAAAATACAGTAAAAAGCACTTTAAAATGCTATGGCAGCTCTGCAACCTTAAAATAAACACAATTTATCTGCATAAAATTGTTTATCACATAGATAACACTACTTTTAAACTGAGAGAAATAACAAGTGCTTTGCTTAAAAGTATTTTACAGTATTGAGACAATCCAGTAAAACACAGCACTCCTAGCTTTAAAATAGATTTCCTAAAGAGGAAAGTAATAAAACATCACAGAAAATAAGAAAGTTGAAGGTTTTTACCCCAAAGGGAACTTATTTGCCCAATTAAGGAAAGCACAAGATGACCGTCAGTCCTCAAAACTCTCAGAGGACTGTATTCCTTGGCGGCAGTAAAGCTTTCAAAAGCTTGCACCCAGACTTATCTTTTAGTTCATAGGTTCATAGGTGTGTACTAGGCTAATGGTCCTGGAGCCTTTACAAGCCTAGCCCATTGGATTACCCTGGCATCGTGCCACCCGACCTTAGTTCCTAGTGCCTCTGTCGTGTAGAGCCACTGGAGTGATCCCCGGGGTGAATTTTATAGGTTTATAGGTGTGTACTACTTAGCTCAAGCTGCTTGACAGTTTGGAAGCATTGAAGGTGCCCTGCATCTTTGGAAGTTGGCTGGTTGTTATATCTTTGGCAGGATATAACCCATACAGATAAGACTACTGCAGCAGTGATCAATATGAAGGACATTATTTGTTGAAAATGAGGCAAAATCAAGTTCTCCAGAATAAAATTTAGATTCCAAGCTGGAATCAACAGATGTCTAGTATATATACTAAATTTTGGCAATTCTTTAGGAGCTGCTTAACAATAATATTTATGGCTAAAGAATGCCCCATGGCCAAACCACAAAAATCTCTGAAAATTACATTAATGATTGATGAAGTCAACATACTGTAATACTGAGGGAATGAATAGAAAACAAATCTTTTTCTGCAATAAATCAACACTCAGTACATCCATAGGGGATGATCATGCCCCCCCCCCATACCCCTGAATTATACATGCCAACTCCATGATTGTACTACAATACAGGAAAAAGGAAAAAAAACACTGCTGTAATCCAACTAACTAAATAAAATGTATGATAACATTCAAAATTTGATCAACACCTGCTCAGTTGCAGTCCCCAAAAACTGTTGATATAGGCTAATGAGTAGTTTATTGAACAGCAACCCACAAATGTTAAGGTACAAATCAGTCCATGGTTCTCTCATATATTTAGGTTATTTCTGCCTGGACAGTCTCATTTCATATTGCACTGGCTTGACTCAGCAATAGTTGATTTTATTTCAGTTGCATTCACTTGGAGGGGTATTTATTCAGCAAACAGCATTTAGAGAAATAGCATGAACAGCAGTGATATACAAGGAGGAAGTGTTTCAGAAACACACATATTACTGTCATGCTTGAAGATAAATAAAGATATACACTAATTAGTCTCTTATTATCTGCAAATGAGGGAATAATATGTGGCAGAGCAATTCAGAGACATAAAAATTTAGTGGTGTGTGTCACGCTTAATTTGTAACAGCTGATTGTTTAAATGGCATTTTTTTTAATTGGAACACTGTTTTCTGAAGAAGTCTTGTATACATAGCAGATGAAAAGCGCTTCAATTAAATGTTCGTTTTTTAGCCCTTGCAACTTGGATTTATTGCTTTTTATAGCGTTTCGCTACAGCTTGGAGTTTTGGCTTGCTGGACTTGGTTTGTGTTTCGTTTATCAGTTTGTGTGCCGCAATCTGTATTTCTCAGTTTACAATGGCTTCAGGCTCAGCAACAGCCTCTTCTCTGTTTAAGCCTGACAGTACACCTGGAATTCTTAAACTTCTAACTAGTGATGGGCAAACTCACACTCCCATTTTGGCGGTTGTTGTGGATAATTCAGATCCAGTATCGAATTCTACAAATGCTGTTGATAATATTATGCTGAAAATGGACATTATTTTTAAAAGACTCGATCAAATAGATATGAATCAATGTAAGTTACACAGTTTATACTCGCAAATAACACCTACACTTCAATCTGCTTTTGCACCTGCTTGCAGTGGCCGTAATTTACCAGATTTTGACTCGGCTCCACTAGATAAACTCTTTGGTTCTACTTCTACTAACGGTATTTCTAATCAAAATTTTCCAGTACAAGATCTGCACACTGAAGTTCTACACGATAATGTTCTTAGACTTCAGCAAGTGCTTCCACCTGTTTATAGTGGCCGTAATCAACAAGAATCGGATCTGGCTACACAGGACAATCCTACTGGTTTAGTTCCTATAGACTGTGCGCAAAAGAATAAACCTACTACACAGCATTTGCAGCACGTCAAATCTAGAACTCTGCACTACGTTGATTCTACAGCTCCTGTTACTACCTTACCGGGTGAGTGTATAGAGCTGTTTCCTACTTCTAAAGATGTAATAAATCAGATACCAGATGTGCCTGCTTGTGTAAGAATGGAGCAGAACAGCTCTTCAGTCCCGGTTATTGTTGAATTGGATACTCCTGTACAGCTAAGACCTACAGTTGTACAACATGAGTGCTTCAACCACAAGCAAGGCAATTTGCTTACCTCTTGGTTGAATAATGGATTTACTTTTTCTCAAGAACTTTGAAACGACCAACAAGATCAAATTAACTTGGAAGGTAACAACTCCAATAATACTGACATTATTTATAAATTAAAATCTTTTGATGCATATCTGGTGAAATTAAGAAAACTTCAGTTAGAAATTGCATACTTTAGAGAGTGTATTTCCCATGGGATAGTGCCAAAAGGTTTAAGGCGGCATTCTTATCCAACGGGTTTAGTACCTAACTCTGTTTTCCATTTAGAACTACTTGATATGTTCGATAAACAAGGTCTAGAATTACTGAACTTGATGATTAAACATTATAGCCTATGGATAGAGGATCTGTCCTCTAATTTAACATCTTTAGATCAAAGTATCCAGTCTGACCTTGATTTTGGTAGATATAAATATGAATATGGTCGCATATTCACCAGTATTGACCAGTACTTGACTAAATTGAGACTTAATAAGTCTAAGAAGTTGGAAAGGGACAGTAAGGCGTATAATACTAAGTCTGCCTACCCGGCCCCACATCAAGCTCAAGTATGGAAAAAACAGCCATCTGACAGTCAATCTAATGGTCAGTTTAACATGGCATCTAAACCTGGTACCTTTAGTGTTACTAACACAGGGTACCAAACCTATGATCAGACTGGTACTGGCGAGATTTTTCCTTCTGAGAATATCAACCAAAATGTGGATGACAACCGATTGATGAACATGGGAAATACCAATTGGAGTAATAGACTGCGTAGTGCTAACAACAACCAGAAAATTAATGGTAATAGTGACCAGTTGCAAAATTTTCCAAAACGACTGGACTTAAATTGCCAAGCCGGAAACAATCGCTTTTTCTCGCCAGTTTACCAACACAGGAACAACCAACAGAAATACAACAAACCCAAAACTTAATGCCTTTAAAGCTTTGTAATGTTATTGGGACTAACTTTGATGTTGACTTTGACCCTGTTGATGTACCTTGTATTTCTGATGAATTATTAGATTTAACTACTGGTCTTGAGATGGACGAGGTTGTTGCTCGCCAATATCCTTTAATTATTGTGAATCAAGCTAAAGATTTTACAGTTTATAATTTTTCTACAGTGAACATCAGCACAGATTTAGTTGAGTTTCTTTCTAAAGGCTTAACCTTTGTCCCTACGCAGCCTATTAATTTAGCTAAAACCATTATAGATATTAAACTATTTGTTAGGAAATTGAATTTTAAATTGATTTTCAATAATCCTGATTGCACAAGTATTCGTACTAATAATTTTTATACTCCTAGTACTTTTAATCCACCTCTAGTGCCAATCTTGCAGACTTTTGAACAACTATGTGAATTTGACATACGTGATTTGGTCAATGACTCACATAGACACCAGACTCACTATAATACCAACAAACATGAACGTGAGCTCCTGTCCTTTATAAAAACACAGAACTTAAGGTTTTGCAAACCTGATAAAGGAGGGGGTTTAGTTGTTTTTGACAACCCTGACTATAAAGACCGGATGTATAAGTTACTGAACACTCCAGCTTATGAAGTGAGTTCACGAACTGAAGTGAATAAAGCTTATAATCTGATTAAAAATCTTATTGAAGACTTATACATTGAAGGTAGAATTGAACAACATATTTACAATTATATAGTCACTTTGTACCCAAGGTTTCAGTGTATCTTTGGTATTCCCAAGATACATAAAGACCTCGAAAACCCCCCACTTAGACCTCTAGTGGACAGCAGGGGTTCCCCTACGTACTCTGTTGCTAAATTTGTAGATGTCTTACTTCAAAAGTATTTGTGCCAGGAGGTTCAAATATGTAAAGACTCTTGGTCTTTTTTAGATAAGATCAATTCTATCAGTTTCAACACTAATACTAACTTCCTTACTATTGATGTAAAGGACCTGTATACATGTATCCCCCACACAATAGCTATTGAATGGGTTGGAATTTTGCTTAATAAATACAGGTCCCCTCATAGTGAGGTTAGTTTGGTTATGGAACTTATTGATATAGTGTTGAGTAACAATTTTGTGATATTTCAAGACACATTTTACCATCAAAAAGTAGGTGTAGCAATGGGGTCGCCTTGTGGGGCTAGTGTTGCTAATTGTGTAATGGCTTCTTATTATTGGGGAGTCAAAATTTATTTCTTTCTAACCTCTACTAATAATACACCTTTAGTGACCATTTGGTCTTCTATACTCGTTACCTAGATGATATTTTCATCTTATTTAATGGTGATGAAACCCTTAGTGCTGATTTTGTAAGTTATTTAAATACTACAACAGAGTTTTCATACAATTCGTCAACTTTTAGGTAAGTACAAATTGTGTGCATTTTGTATTATTAATTTAGTAAAAGCATTTATAGGTTGAACTGCTACACAGTTAAAAATTTATAGAAGAGTCAACCTTACTCGAGACACTTTTCTTCCATTATTCTAGTAACCACCCTTTCCATCAAAAAGAAGTTCGGTGGTTGTGCTGGGTCAACTAGCGCAAGTGCTGCTGTGTTCTGACCACTCTTCTTTGTGACACTGATCTTCCTTCTTGAGTGTTCACTACCTCAAGAGTATGTGTTTTGGTGATAGGGTTACCCAGAAGATCTTTTTAGATAATTTGATTAATGAAGTTAAATATTAAGAGAAATAACAACTTCTTTTACCAATTCTTTCTGGAAAAACTACGGCTAGATTCTACAAAATGAAAAATAATAGGCTAGTTGAACCCTATATTATTAAATTAAATGGTGACCTAACTCATTGATAACAGAGTTAACTTTATAATTACTTTTAGTCTCACACAAAGTCCTTTATGTATTACACATTAATATTCTTAAGAAAATTGGAACTTCTTATTTAAATGAATCTATTTATAGTAAATTGGGTAATTTTTACCTAGGGTCACATTTAGAAAGGGAAACAAACTTTAAACGGTGCCTCTATTCTGGAGAAAACAATCAAGAACGCCAGTAAAACTACTAGTCCACAAAAGTTACTTTGGTTGATAGAAAAAAATACAGTAAAAAGCACTTTAAAATGCTATGGCAGCTCTGCAACCTTAAAATAAACACAATTTATCTGCATAAAATTGTTTATCACATAGATAACACTACTTTTAAACTGAGAGAAATAACAAGTGCTTTGCTTAAAAGTATTTTACAGTATTGAGACAATCCAGTAAAACACAGCACTCCTAGCTTTAAAATAGATTTCCTAAAGAGGAAAGTAATAAAACATCACAGAAAGTAAGAAAGCTGAAGGTTTTTACCCCAAAGGGAACTTATCTGCCCAATTAAGGAAAGCACAAGATGACCGTCAGTCCTCAAAACTCTCAGAGGACTGTACTCCTTGGCGGCAGTAAAGCTTTCAAAAGCTTGCACCCAGACTTATCTTTTAGTTCATAGGTTCATAGGTGTGTACTAGGCTAATGGTCCTGGAGCCTTTACAAGCCTAGCCCATTGGATTACCCTGGCATCGTGCCACCCGACCTTAGTTCCTAGTGCCTCTGTCGAGTAGAGCCACTGGAGTGATCCCTGGGGTGAATTTTCTATTTCCCATCCACTCATCAAGATTTCTCTTGCAGAGAGCCATTGAGGTGCTCTGAAAAATCATTCACCTTCCTTCCTTCCTCCATCTACAGCACAGCTATACCTCAACCTGTATCCTGAAGAATTTCAACCCTCAAATCTTCTCTGACTTCTTAAATCACATAAGTTCATAGGTTCCTAGGTGTTTACTAGGCTAATGGCCATGGAGCCTTTACGAGCCTAGCCCATAGAATTACCCTGGCATTGTGCCAACTGACCTTAGTTCATAGTGCCTCTGTCGAGTAGAGCCACTGGAGTGATCCCTGGGGTGAATTTTATAGGTTTATAGGTGTGTACTTAGCTTAAGCTGCTTGACAGTTTGGAAGCATTGAAGGTGCCCTGCATCTTTGGAAGTTGGCTGGTTGTTATATCTTTGGCAGGATATAACCCATACAGATAAGACTACTGCAGCAGTGATCAATATGAAGGACATTATTTGTTGAAAATGAGGCAAAATCAAGTTCTCCAGAATAAAATTTAGATTCCAAGCTGGAATCAATAGATGTCTAGTATATATACTAAATTTTGGTAATTCTTTAGGAGCTGCTTAACAATAATATTTATGGCTAAAGAATGCCCCATGGCCAAACCACAAAAAATCTCTGAAAATTACATTAATGATTGATGAAGTCAACATACTGTAATATTGAGGGAATGAATAGAAAACAAATCTTTTTCTGCAATAAATCAACACTCAGTACCTCCATAGGGGATGATCATGCCCCCCCCATGCCCCTGAATTATACATGCCAATTCCATGATTGTACTACAATACAGAAAAAGGAAAAAAAAACACTGCTGTTTCACACAATCCAACTAACTAAATAAAATGTATGATAACATTCAAAATTTGATCAACACCTGCTCAGTTGCAGTCCCCAAAAAACTGTTGATATAGGCTAATGAGTAGTTTAATGAACAGTAACCCACAAATGTTAAGGTACAAATCAGTCCATGGTTCTCTCATATATTTAGGTTATTTCTGCCTGGACAGTCTCATTTCATATTGCACTGGCTTGACTCAGCAATAGTTGATTTTATTTCAGTTGCATTTACTTGGAGGGGTATTTATTCAGCATTTAGAGAAATAGCATGAACAGCAGTGATATACAAGGAGGAATTGTTTCAGAAACACACATATTACTGTCATGCTTGAAGATAAATAAAGATACACACTAATTATTCTCTTATTATGTGCAAATGAGGGAATAATATGTGGCAGAGCAATTCAGAGACATAAAAATTCAGTGGTGTGTCACAGAGTTTACCAGTTCTGATCACTGGTAATCTCTGGTGGACAAGAGCCAGACTTGAATTACAGTATTAACAGTAGTAGCAGCTATGTTGCAGCAACAGCTGTTAGTGGTCACTTTTCAGTCATTGCCCATATAGCTAAGGCTATTGCAGCAGTGATCCATAGGAAGAACATTATTTGTTGAAAGAGTAATGCTAGCACCTAACATGCCATCACCTCCATGACTAGCACATTGATGATTCCTACAATATTTTTTAAGACAACAATACAGGAATGAGTACACAGCTAGCGCACACATGGAATCAAGGTGATGTATGGACTGCCTATCTTTGTGAGCACAAAAGTATGTGTAACATTAACTGTCCTTTTTTTCAGGGATCTTTCAGCATCCAAAAAGGGACATGCTATGAATTTTGCAGACATCAGCCTCAGAAACATTGCACAGTTCCTTGAACTGATTCTGCAACATGAGGAAGAACATATATAGCTTTCATGGAAAGTAGGGGAGATCACCAACACTATGTAAGCATTTTACAACATAGTGCATCTCTTTAAGGTCCTATGAGCTGTAGTCTGAAAACAATCACCATCAAGACCCCACCAGCTCAACATGGTATCTGTCATATGAGCTGGAAGGGCTTCTTCTCCATAGGTTCATAGGTAGGTACTAGGCAATTGGCCCTAGGGCCTATATAAGCCTAGCCAGAAGGGTGCCCTGGCTTTCACCACCCAAGAAAATTATTTTCCTGTGCCCCTGTCGAGCAGAGCCACAGAGGTGATCCCTGAGGTGAATTTCCTATTTCCCATGCAATCATCAAGATTTTTCTTGAAGAGTGCTAATGAGGAGCTTTGTTTGATATAGATAGGTAGTTTGTTCCAGAGTATGAGAAGTCTCTGGGACAGGAATCTATCCCTCCAGCATGTTCTGTTAATTGTAGTGACAAGGTTTAGGTCCCTAGAGCATGTAACTCGGAGGGATTATGTTAGAAAAATATGTATTAATATGTGTATTAGTACTTTTTAAAGGCCCAAAAGGGTTAACACATTTATTCTATTTCATGCTGCATAAATCCATATAGACTGCGAATGCTTTCTGACCTTGTATTTTGTCAGCACAGCTAAAATCTTGTTTATGTCTTAGGAAATTAACTGAGAAGCAGATGATTTTTTGCTAGGTTAGGAAAATAATGAATAGAACAATACTGCTTTCTATAATGTTATTAAACTTAGACAATTAGCCCTGTCTGTGCTATGAGAACATACACAGCTGTAGGAAGAATAGATAAGTAGAACAAAGACTGCTTGAAGAATATGAACTATAATCAGTGTTTGCTTTGTGCTTGAATAGGCAGAGTACCTTGAAATGTAACACAGCACTGTAGGAATAATTGCAACTAGCTAGTGGTCTCCAAGGCCATGTTATTTTCCAAAAAGTTTCTCACAAATCTAGAAATGTAATATCATGTCAGCAGAAAATATTGAACAACATCTGCTGTAAAAAACAATATAGTAGGCTTATATTTAATTATGTCAGCTTTAGAAGGCAATGCTTTGTAAAACAGTATAATAATGGCTTCATTTCCTGTTACTAAACAGACAAACTCTGTATTTGCATGTTTTTGTCTCCTTGCCCGAAGAATTAACGTGCCTTAACCTGAACCTTATGTGTATTGGTCTTTGAAGTTTTTTCCTTTGACAGATTGGTCCTTTGGACCGGAAACCTTCACTTTGCCCCGGATCAGACAGGCCAGGTGGCTTGAAACCATATGGGGAAGAAACCACATTGGTTCTTCTTACTTGAAAAGACCTCCGACTGAATTGTCGTACAAAAGAGGCCAGCCACTTTCTGATCTGTGACTGAAGGACGGGTTTACCTCGAACCAGGCGATCAATCATGAAGGCTCAGGTAAGGTGAGAATTACCTTTTCTGTTTTAGATCAGGGACTTGATTAGCATTGTTTTGTCAGAAAAAATTGTCTTGTACAGATCAGGGACAAAAAGATTGCAGTCCTGTCATAGATCAGGGAAACAGAATAGGTAGGTAGTCATTCTGGAGAGACTATAACAATTCCCGTGGTACCACGTAAAAGATAAGAAGGGTTATGTAACATTTTAAAGGTTAGAATGAAATGGGAAATAAGTGCACAAAAACATCCCAAACTCCGCCGTTAACCAAAGATGTGAAATTTATGCAATCACAACGTGCCGATAATGTTAAATACTACTCAAAATGGGTTAATAAGTATGAATTTGATGGCAAATTAGAGAAATCTTCACTTGTTAAACTTGTCAAACAGCTTAAAACTGATTCCCGAGGTCGGGTAAAAAAGCAACATCAATTAAGAATTCCTCAGGCACACAGGTGGATTGAGGAAGCAAACCGTAGGGAACAAAAGAGCAATAATTCAAAAACAATGTTTTTAAATAAAGAGGATAATAACTTAGTAATAGCATCAGCCCCTCCACCCCCTCCACTTTCCTTACCAGAATATGAAGCAAGTGGACAAGCTGGTCCACCCCCATGATATCCTGCTATTCCTGCAAAAGCAAAACCGTTTGTTAGAGATCCCATCGAGACCAGGTCTTGAACACGGGCAGGAAACTCAAAAGGGGACATTGAGTTGTATCAAATGGGTAGAAATTCACAATCTTTAAGTGAGGAAGAAATGTGCCCACTAATAGAAGTACCTAATCCTCGGGCAGGACAAGAAGGACAGGACCCAACTCTCTTAGTGTACAGACAGTGGACACCGGAAGATATCCGGAAAGCCACTGAGGGAATTCCCCATCCAAAAGTTAATTTTAGAAATTTTTTAGAAGACTTACAAGGCATGAGGTTAAGTTATAACTTAAACAGAGAAGAAGTAGAAAAAGTAGTCAGACAAACCGTGGGACCAGATTGGCACATGATCAGTGGCAACTGGAATCCCCGTGACGCAGAACACAAACCCCTCCCACATAGCAGCGCAGAGTTAGACAACAGAGTGAAAAGTCTTACAGACCGAATCTCTGAGAAATGGAAGCCTAGGGCAGACTGGACTTGCATTAATCAATGCATCCAACAAGAAGGTGAAACTGTTGACAGATATTATGCCAGACTATTAGAGGGTTTTAATAACCATTGTGGAATGCAGGTACCTGAAGATCAAACACATGATTTCCTGTATGAACAGCAATTAAAGAATGCATTTTTAAAAGGCAGTATTGCACCCATAAGCAGCTTTATTACAAAGCACATGGTAGATCATCGTACAAGTAGACTACAGCCACTATTTGAATATGCTAGACATGCCGAGAGGCATTTTAATAGCAAAAAGAAAAAGAAAGCCCAAGTATTTTCTGTAGAAGATGGAGCAGATGTATATGTAGTACAGGCCGCGAAAAAGGGAAAAAAATGCCCAGGGAAATAAGCAGTCTGATCAACGATCAGAGGACTTTGAAGGGCAAAAGAAAAGGGGGGAGTGCTTTAAATGCAGTAAAAAGGGACACTTGGCAAAGGATTGCAAGAGAAACAAGAAGGCGACCACGGAAGATAAGGAGGGTGAGGACTGACTATATGATAGTCAGGAATCACTAGAAGAGAATAACCGAGAAAAGATAAATGCAAATGTGATAGAGGGAGTAGAGGATGTGACAGAAGAAATAGAGGAAGTGCAAGAAGTCACGGATAGTGAAGAAAATGACATTTTAGATTTGGCTTTATTGAGCTTAGAGCTCTATTTAGCAGACACGAAACCAGAAGTTACACTCCTGGTAGAAGGGAGGGAAGTCACATTTTTGTGTGACTCAGGGGCCTCACGGACCCTGATACATCCCTCCAAACTGCCAGAGAACTCAGAGTCATCTGATTACATATTAGTGAAAGCAGCTAATGGACAACTGTATCGGGAGCCCCTCTCCCATAAAATTGTAATAACTGATCCTGTTTCAGGATTAACCCAGAATAGCAAAATTGTTGTTTCTGCAAAATGCCAAGTAAACCTCTTGGGCAGAGACCTTATGCAGCTATTTGGCATAGCAGTAGTTCCAACTATGCAGGGTATGGAAGCACAGTGACAAATTGATACTTTTGCAGTGCGATCGGAGGGTGAAACATTTTATTGGTACAGCCAGGACTGGTTATGACTGGTCCAGGGGCAGTAACCGAAGAGCTAATAAATGTAGCCATCAGCAAGTTCCCCTCCCTTGACATTGATAAACAACATTTGTTGCACTGTACTCTGTATTATTGTAGCACACCAGGACCTGACAAAGAATATGAGCAAGAGTTGTTTAAAAACCATGCAAACAGATTAGTATTACGTAATCTGTACTGGGATATGGAAGGGAACAGTGTAGTTAGCTGTTCATTACCCCAGGAGTTCTTTGCACTTTATAAATCTAATCGATTACCACATGTAAGCTTAACTAAGGACAAAAATGTAAAATGGTCAGACTTGGTAGAAAAAGTCATGAGATGGGAAAAACAGACAGAGTTAGAACTGTCAGAACAGGGAGTACAAAAACAGAAGTTAAATTGTTTAACGCAGACACACCCAGCTGTACACTTGCAGTCTAGCGAGGACAGCTGATTAGCACTCTTATCAGAAGAGGAAGAAGATGCCTTACAAAGCATACCAGAAACTCTCTAGTCAACAGGCAAATCAGAGGTAGGACTAATTTGTACAGCAGGACCAGTTACTATCACGCCAAAGTCAGCATTCAGACCACAAAAGAGACAGTATCCCTTGAGAAAAGATACAGAAGTAGAAATCAAACCTATTATAGCAGCCTTACTTAAGGGAGGAGTACTGGTGGAATCACCTGATTCACCATGTAACACACCCTTATTTCCTGTTAGGAAAGCAAATGGAGAATGGCGTATGGTCCAAGATTTACGAGCTGTAAATGACACAGTAATACCAAGGGCACCTACAGAGCCAGATCCACACACCCTGTTGAATGGTTTGAAACCTCAACAGAAATATTTTTCTGTGGTAGATATCAGCAATGCGTTCTTTTCTATACCAATACACCCTGACAGCCAACAATGGTTTGCATTCACATTTCAAGGGAAAAGGTACACATACACGCGACTACCACAGGGATATTGTGAAAGTCCAACAATATTCTCACAAGAAATGGCAAGCAACTTGGTGGGATTTATCCCACCAAGAGGCAGTCAGATTTTACTTTATGTTGATGACATCCTGCTGGCAGCCCCCACCCAGCAAGATTGTAAAGAAGATACCATAGCATTGTTACAATTTTTAGCCACTCAGGGACATAAAGTAAATAAAAACAAATTGCAGCTTTGGAGAAAGCAAGTTAGATTCCTAGGATATGTAATATCCAAAAAGGGCAGAACATTAGATGAGGACAGAAAAATAGCAATTTTACAAGCACCGAAACCCACTACCAAGAAGGAAATGATGTCCTTCCTGGGTACGACCAACTTTTGTTGAAGCTGGATTCCAAACTATGCCTTGGAATCTGCACCCCTAATTAACTTGATATACAATAAGCCTATAGCAGCACAAGATTTATTACAATGGACACCAGAAGCAGAATCTGCTTTCTGCAAATTAAAACAGTTGATAGCATCCTCATTAGTTTTAGGATTACCAAACTATCATAAATGTTTTTTCCAAGCAGTAGATTGTAAGCAAGGTTACATGACATCAGTGCTAACACAACAGCATGGGGACAAACAACGCCCCATTGCTTACTATTCATCACAACTGGACCCAGTGGCGCGGTCTTTACCCCACTGTGTACAAGCAGTAATCGCAGCTGCAATGGCAGTGCAGGCTTCGGCCTCAGTAGTGTTGTTCCACCCTCTCACATTGAGAGTGCCTCATGCAGTCATGATTATTTTACTGCAAGAAAAAGTAGCATATCTTTCTCCTGCTAGGCATCTTTCCTGTATGACTATATTGTTGATCCAACCTCATATGACAACTGAATGATGCACAACCTTAAATCCGTCTACCTTGCTTCCAACGCCTGCAGATGGCACACCGCACAGCTGCTTGCAGGAGATTGAGAAAAAGACACTGCCTAGAAAAGATCTTATGGATGTTCCCTTGGATGATGCCGAGGTGACATACTACGTGGACGGCTCATGCAAAAGTGGTCCCACAGGACAGAACCTAGTAGGATATGCAGTAGTTTCTGATACTGAGATTGTAGAAGCAAAATCTTTACCACACAACTTATCTGCACAAGCAGCAGAGCTGCTTGCCTTGACACGGGCATGTACCTTAGCAAAGGGTAAATGTGTGAACATTTTTACTGATAACCAGTACGCTTTTTCTACTGTACATGTTTTTGCGCAACATTGGAAAAATCGAGGAATTATAGCATCTACTGGCAAACCAATCAATCATGCACAGTTTATTTTAAATCTTTTAGAATCTGTTCAGTTACCTCAGAAAGTAGCTATTTGTAAATGCATAGCTCATACCAAGCAACAGGATAGAATTTCAAAAGGTAATGCAAGGGTTGACACAGCTGCAAAACAGACAGCTTCAGAAGCATTTCTTTTGAATGAGGAATTACAACCTTCTGAGATCTTAGACTTAGAAATGTTAAAAACAATACAGACACTTACTACGCAGGTTGAGAAACAAAGATGGATAAAACGAGGAGCAATTCTCAAGCAAGGGATGTACATCTCCAAAGAGGGAAAACTGATATTGCCATCTATCTTGTTTTGATATGCAGCTTTGTTGAGCCATGGGCAATGCCATGTCTCAACAGGGGGGATGGTACAGTTAGTGAACCAAGTGTTCACAACATAAGGATTTATAAACTACACAAAAAATTTTTGTTTGTCATGTCACGTTTGTAATAAACATCATGCACAAGGGGCGTTGAAGCCCAAGCAAGGGAGTTTCCCTACACCACCGTATCCATTCCTTACTATCTGTATGGATTTCATAGAACTGAACAAATGCGAAAATAAGAAGTATTGTCTTGTCATTGTAGATATGTTTTCCAAATGGGTGGAAGCTTTTCCAGCCAAAAGTCCAGACGCAGCCACTGTTGCGAAAACCCTTGTTAAAGAAATTATTCCTAGATTTGGCATACCGGAAAAGATCTACAGTGACAATGGCACACATTTTGTAAACCAAACCATACAACAGTTGAGCAAGTATTTTGGGATTTCTTTAAAAAACCATTGTGCGTGTCTCCCTCAGTCTGCAGGATTGGTAGAGAGGCACAATGGGACATTGAAGAACAAGTTAAGGAAACGTATCGAAGAGACACATAGAAATTGGGTGTACTGTCTGCCCCTGGCACTGTTGAGCATGAGAACTGTTCCAAACGCAAAGGGATTAACTCCTTTTGAGAAGTTATTTGGACGAGCGTATTATATACCTCAGTGGAAACCTCTCATGCACGCAGACCAGGAAGCCGACTGTACACTTGCTGAGTATGTGAGGAGATTGTTGAATTATAAACACCTTCTGCAGTTAAATTCTGTTTCAGATAAAGAACAAACCAGACCATCGGAAGCAGCAGTAGTCCCAGGAACGTGGGTCTGGGTGAAAATCATCAAAAAGAAAAGCTGGATGACGCCGAAGTGGGAAGGGCCATACCAAGTGTTACTGTCAACACCCACTGCAGTCAAGATCGCGGAGCGTGCATCCTGGATTCACCTGACACACTGTAAACTGGTTAAAAACTTTGAATTAGATAAAAATCTTGTTACTCTTACACCACAAGCGTAAAAAATGACAAAAATCCAGAGCAAACAGGAATGCAGAACAACCACAGAAGCATTGCATGATCATCCTGTTGACTATACTGGTGACATTAATATTTTTGTTGTGGCCTTTCCTTTTTCCAGCCACACAAGCTGAACTGAATAAACATGATGCGTTACTTATAAACTGGCACCCGAACTTTAATACTTACCAAGCAATTAAATATGTGTATGCTGAGACTTTTAATGTTTCGAATTGCTGGATTTTTACAGCTTTACCGATAGCATACGGGGGAATACTAATGACTGCAGTTCCCCTAGGGGTCAATGAGACCTGGGAAAACTTAATTTATGACACCACAACTGTTAAATCGCAAGATAAAATAGCACTGCACTTGTCTGTTCCACAGAAGGGAAATGTGTGTTTTTACAAAAATGATACTGTTCAGGTGGGTTGGAGCAATTGCAATGTGACAGTTCCTTACAAATGTTACACTAAAGCAAATAATGTAGGTTCTTATTGTAATACAAACTATGATTCATTTCTTGAATTGATGCATAAAACAATTAATGAAGTACAACATAATGATGTTCTTTTTAAGCAACTGTCTATAATTGATAGGAACATGTTTCATGCAGGGCAAGTATATGTTAATAGTAAAGTTACTACTAAGGTAGAGGATTGTTATTTTGTGTGTGGCAAAAAGGCATACAAATGGTTACCTGAGAATTGGTCCGGCAGTTGTTTTTTGGGTTACCTCATTCCGGCCATACGACACACTGCAGTTTTGCCTCGAGGTAAAATTCGAAATGCACGAGAGGTCACCAAGAAACCTGTCAGGAAACCTGAAAATCCAGTGGGACAGATCGGGGCGGGCTGGAGAAACCATCATTCCATGGGTGATAAACTGACACATATGGACTTGAGTGATTCTGTTATAATGTGGGCAGGCATATCACCAGGATATGGAGCGGTGAAATCGATTTGGGAGCTGAGAAAACTGTCTAAACTCCTCGAAGTAATGAGCAATGCAACTTTTTCTGCTCTTGATTTAATAACTGATGAACTGAACGCCATGAGAACTGTGGTGCTTCAAAACTGCATGGCTCTTGACTTCACCCTAGCAGCGAGAGGTGGTACGTGTGCTTTAATCCAAGAAGAGTGCTATTCGTATATTCCTGACAAACAGCATGAGATAGACAATCACCTTGAGGTGATTCAGCAAGTGTCGGCCATGACCAAACCAGGCCCAAACCCACTGATGGACTTTTTCCAGAAATGGTTTGGGGGGTTGGGTACCATCCTAATGAACATCTTGATTGTCATTTGTGTAGGTATGCTCCTGTTGGGAGTATGTGTTAGTTGTGGTATCCCCTGCATGAAAAGATTGATCAAAGATTTTATAGACATGTTGGTTTCTGAAACCTTATAACAAAGTGCTGAGTATGAAGAGCTGTTAAAGACTGAA
Source organism: Protopterus annectens (assembly GCF_019279795.1). Lineage (NCBI taxonomy): Eukaryota > Metazoa > Chordata > Ceratodontiformes > Protopteridae > Protopterus > Protopterus annectens. Next base: position 1,421,212,578 of record NC_056732.1, read on the forward strand.
ATGCTTTCATAAGTTAAACTGAATGACTCTCTTAACTGCAAATCCTGAATGGAAGAGGTTAGGAGAAGAAACAAACTGTTTATGCTTTTTGAAAGTAGAATAAAAGTATTAATAGGGGGGAAATGTTAGAAAAATATGTATTAATGTGTGTATTAGTGCTTTTTAAAGGCCCCAAAGGGTTAACACATTTATTCTATTTCATTCTGCATAAATCCATATAAACTGCAAATGCTTTCTGACCTTGTATTTTGTCAGCACAGCTAAAATCTTGTTTATGTCTTAGGAAATTAACTGAGAAGCAGATGATTTTCTGCTAGGTTAGGAAAATAATGAATAGAACAATACTGTTTTCTATAATGTTATTAAACTCAGACAATTAGCCCTGTCTGTGCTATGAGAACATACACAGCTGCAGGAAGAATAGATACATAGAACAAAGACTGCTTGAAGAATATGAACTATAATCAGTGTTTGCTTTATGTTTGAATAGGCAGAGTACCTTGAAATGTAACACAGCCCTGTAGGAATAATTGCAACTAGCTAGTGGTCTCCAAGGCCATGTTATTTTCCAAAAAGTTTCTCACAAATCTAGAACTGTTATGTCATGTCAACAGAAAATATTGAACAACATCTGCTGTGAAAAACAATATAGTGGGTTTGTATTTAATTACGTCAGCTTTAGAAGGCAATGATTTGTAAAACAGTATAATAATGGTTTCATTTCCTGTTACTAATCAGACGAACTCTGTATTTGCATGTTTTTGTCTCCTTGCCGCAAGGATTAAAGTGCCTTAACCTGAACCTTACGTGTATTGGTCTTTGAAGTTTTTTCCTTTGACAGATTAGGATTTCTTTAAGTGGATCATGTCCAACAGCTCTGGGTTTGACATAGCTTTGTATATTAGGCAGAGATCACCTCTGTGTAGGCAATATGCAATGGAGTAAAGCTGGAGTTTTTTGAGACGGTTTGCATAGGCCAACTGTTTGAGGCCAGTAATCCTCTTTGTGAGGTATTTCTCTGGCCTTTCCAGTTGTTGTAGATGTCTTGTGAGGTACATACCAAAAGGGGCATTGTACTCAATAATGGGTCTAATGAGTAATGAGTAGAAGGGAACAATGACCTCTTTTTTTTCCTGGATGAGAAACCTTTTGTGATGAGGTGTGTCACGTAGAAGGATTTCTTGACTACTGTGGCAATGTGGTTATCAAAAAGACTGCTGTCCACCTGTGTCCCAAGGTCTCTTATCACACTTTCGGTGTTAAGTAGGCTGCCAGATATGTGGTAGCTCGTGGATACAGAGTTTTTACCAAAGGGGATGACAATGCACTTTTTGACATTGAATTTGAGGCCATGGCTTTGACACCAGGCATTGTCTCCGTGAGGCCCTTTTGTAAGATGTCCACATCATTAGGAGTTTTGATTATGGCTCCTAGTTTGCAGTCATCTGCGAACTTCATTAGACAAAGACCTTCTGTGTTAGCCTGTACTTCAGAAAAGTAGATACCAAACAGGAGAGGACCCAGGACTGAACCCTGTGGTACTCCATTTATCACTGGTCTGAAGTCGTATTTGGAGTCTGCTACTTTCCCAATGTGGGTTCTGTCAGTGAGCCAGTTGGCAACCCATCTTGTGACATAGGGATTTATACCTAGTTTAGTGAGTTTATTTATAATTCCAGAGTGGGGCATGGTGTCAAAAGCATTGGCGAGATCAAGATAGACTGTGTGAACCACCTTACCCTCTTCTATGGCTTTGGTGACTGCTTCAAAGAAGTCTATCAGGTTTAGGAGACATGATCTGACTTTTACAAACCCGAACTAGGTGGGTTCCAGAGTTTGGAGATTACCAATGTCTTTGTGTATAAGATCCATGATGATACATACCATGGCCTTGCAGACCAGGCTCATTAGGCTAATGGGGTGGTAGTTCCAGGGCCCGTGGTGACTCCCCCTTTGTGGAGTGGGATAACTGTTGCTGTGCACCATTCAGTGGGCACAAAGCCTGCAATGAGGCTATAATTGAACATGGTGGTTAGGTGGGGTGCCAGTTCATTCTGCAGTTCATGTAGAGTGCAGCCTGGGATGTTGTCAGGTCCCATGGATGCTGTGTTTTTGGATTTGGAGAGTGTGTTTTTTACCTGTGCAGCCATGATTACAGGAACTTTGCATTCTTCCGGTATACAGATTGGCCCTTTAGGGGTTGAGAGGGGGGTAAGGTTGGCACTGAACCTATCTGCCAGGATGTTGGCAATATTAGTTGGTTCTATATATTTAGTGCCCTTGTGCTGTAACTCAGAGCAGATCTGAGTGTTGCCATTGAGATTCTTGACATACCTATAGAATGCTTAGTTGTTATCTTTAGAATAAGAGGTGATTTTGGTTTTGTAACTAGCTTTGAAGGATTTTATGAGGGATCTAAACTTCTTTCTGAGGCTGACCAGGGAGTTCTTCCAATCATGGGATTTTACTTTTTTTTGCAACAGTTTCCTTCTTTTTTTGTAGAGTTTGTTTACAGCAGGGGACCACCAGATTGGCTTCCTTTTTTTGGAGGATAGCATCTTGGTTCTGTTAGGGATAGCACGATCCATGCACTTGTGTAAGTGCTTATAAAGTGCATTTGTGTAGGATTCAGCAGTTGTACCTCTATTGTCTGTCTGCATGGGTGTCGTGATGTTTGCCACTTCTGTCTTAAGAAGCGTGAAGTTGGCTTTGGAGAATTTTTTTACCGTGGTTTCCCTAATGGGGGGTGGGGGTGGGATGTGGATGTCTAGGGTGATTAGCTTGTGGTCGGATCTGACCAATGAGGAATTGACCTCTGGTGTGGAACACTGGTCACCCATGTTGGTAATGACCAGGTCTAGGGTATTGCTGCCCTTGGTGGGGGTGTGGATAAGCTGATCCAAGGCACTGGAGTTTATGAATTCCAGAGAACTTTGAGCAAAAGAGTTGGTACATGAGTAGTTTTTCCAGTTAATGGTAGGGTAGTTGAAATTGCCATTATTAGGGTGTTGGGTTGTACCCTAATATTTTCCAGTGTATCAAGAAATGAGGAGTGGGAATCCTGGGGTATGATGGGGGATCTGTAGTAAGTTGCAATTTGGATTGTGGTCTTGCCCAGAGTTAGCTGCACTTGGATAATCTCAGATGCATTATGCTGAGCAACTAGTCTGGATGTGTGGATATCCTTAATGAATATGGACACGCCTCCGCCTTTAATGTTTTGGTCCAGGTTAGGTAGCCGAAAGGTGTGGTATGAATTATAGCCTGGTAATGCAGGGGTGCTCTCTGGAACCTTGAACCAGGTCTTTGTCACTGCACAAATGTCGATGTTCTCCATTTTAAGGAGTGCCTCAAGTGAATGCATTTTGAGGTTTAGACATCTAGCCATGAGTAGCATTAACCTAAGATTTTGCTTGCTTGTACCTGTTAATTGGGTGAATTTGTCATTTGAACCTTGTCTAAAAAAGGCACTATGGGTTGGCAAGAGCCTTGGCCAGTATCCGGAATCCCCAGGATGACAGGTACAGACCATCTTTGAAAAAGCATCGTGGTCTGTTGATCATGTCAACCCAGGCAGAGAGATACTGGATCCCCTTAGAATAACACCAGAAGCTTAGCCAATTGTTGAAATCAATCATTTTGTCCTTGTAATGTGGTATCATTCTGGATGATGGCAGGATGCTACTTAGGGCTAGGGTCATACCTGCCTGGGCTACAAGATCGGAGAGCTCCTCCATGTCTCTTTTCATGTAGTCTAGGGAGGTACGTCTCAGGTCATTCACACCAACATGTACAATGACAGAATCATATTTGTACTTGTGTGGAGTGACCTGAGTGCATGCATTATGTGGCAGATCCTGTCACCCAACAGGCAGCTGACAGTAACTTTCTCCTTATTTAGCCTGGTGAGTGGAATATTAGTCTGCCTGACTATAGAGTCACCTATGACTAGAGTGCTGGGTACATTGTTATGCCTTATGGGCTATGGTTGAGTGGCACACTGAGTTTGTGAGCTATATATCATTTGGGTTGTGTTGATGGGTGGAGGTTGCTTGCATTTCTGCTTTGGAGGTCTCTGTTTCTTGAGCAGATTTCTATTGAGACCCTTCACAAATGTAGGTGTGTGTTTTGTGTTTCTATGTGTGTGTTTTGATGGTGTAGGTTTTAAGGGACTATGTGATGAGTGTGGTATGGTGTAAGTGTTTTACTTCTCCTCTTGACTGTCTAGTCCAGTCTTGGGGGAAGAGAACTCTGCTTCCAGTTTGGCTATGTAAGTGAATCTCTCACAGGTTGTAGTATTGGGTGGTCAGAGGAGAGGGTTGTCTGTGTACATGAGGCAATTGTTGCATTGCCCCAAGATGCTCAGTCATCAGGCAGACAGGAGAAAACACTGGGAGCTGACCCTTAGACATGACTGGATAGGTGCTTATTTATTAAGTGCTAAAAGCTGTTTTTCTCTAGACAAGTGAGGAAAGTTGAGTGCTGTAGTAATTTGTAGCTTATTTAGTGCTTACAATGAGTTCTGAACAAGTGCTGAGCTCAAAGAAACCGATTTTAGTGTTAAACTAAAAAAATGGCTCGTTCTAAGGGAAAATTTGAAGAGCAGACTTTATGGTGACGGGAATAGCTTAACCCTAGCTAAGCGGCAATGCATAAAATATATATATATATATATATATATATATATATATATATATATATATATATATATATATTTTTTTTTTTCCTTAATATAACAGTAGCAACTGAGCAGACTGCCTTGGTGCAGGGGAACCTTCTCAAAAAAAGATGGTCTGGATTAGTGCTCAAGTTATACAAACAAAGCTAGATTCAGCAGGTCTTAATTTAGTCTATGCTACTGCAGCAAACAAGGTGTACCAATTTCAGAAAGAAACAGTTCAAATAACCAGTCACAATAAACATTTAACCAGAAACTCCCAGCTCAGAAGGGCAGAATCTACCCTCTCCTCCCACAAGAGTGCAGACAACACCTTCTTAATGTAAAATAACTGGCCCAAAGCCCAAGTGCTTAAACCAGAACTAATACACTTTTAGAATAACAGACACTAAGCCTTCAATCAGCAACTCCCAACTTAGAAGGATGTAAGCTACCTGTCCTGCCACAACAGTGCAGACCACAAACCTTCTTAATGTAAAACAACTGGTCTGGAGCCCAAGTGCTTAAACCAAAAGGCTTAGTGTAACAGTTACAATTTAATCAGGCTACTACCAAGCTGTAATAAATGGAGCAGAATAAATACAATTGAGTACTTTTAAGAAGAGGCAAAAGCAAAATTAAGTGCAATTTTTTTTTAGTAAAGTGCAAGGAGAGAGGAAGAAGGAGCAGAAGAAAATGTCAAGGTTAAGAACCTAAGTGGGTTGGCCTTCTCAAATGTTCTGTTTGTATTAAGTAAACACCAGAGTGGGAGGGGTGTCCCGGATCAAATTTACAGTAGCGGCGGGCAACTGCAAAGCCACCAACTATAGCACCACCACAAGAATAGGGTAGGGGAGGGGGAAAACAGTTTCAGGACAGATGAAAAACAGAAAATAATGCAGTTTCAGGACAGATGAGAAACAGAAAACAATACCAGAAAATATATAAAATAATTCAGTCAAGCAAAATTAAGACAATGCAGAACTCTGAAAGGTTAAAATGTCAAGACATATACTTATCAATCAGTGATATATTTCCAAATTGTTTCAGAATCACACTGCAGCCAGAACACCAGGAGTTTCCAACAGTGTATGCAGGAATTTACAAACAGAAACTATTTTTAAATCAGCAAGCCTTGAAGCATTTGTTTGGTAGTGTGCAATACACAGTGCATCGTATACAATGTTTCTGTCTGCCATCCAAGCAGTTACCATAACTCCCACATCTGGGACATGTGCAACTCTACCAACATTTCATGCGGACTGACTTTCTACAGAGTGATCTAGTTGCTAGGTGTACAAATTGGTAAATATATATTTCAGTATATACAGTTCCCAGTAAAGCAGGCAGCAGGCTACACAGAATGACGACTCTACTGCTGTGTGTCACAAGAGATTCTGTTCATGTGTTGGAACTGTGAATAATGACCCCTTCTGAAACCCCCAGACTAGAGCTGAGATGGCTTAGAACATTGAATACCTGCAGACATGGTACATTGTCAAATGTGTATTTAGACTCCTAAAGAGAGTGTTTGGATATATCTGGTGATCCACTGCAGTGTGCATCAAACCTTGCAGTCAGATATTTACAGCGTACATCATGTTGCATAATATGGTAGCATGCTATCATAAAAAGAATCATGAAAACTTTGCAGTACTGCCCTTGATACATGTTCCAGCAGCAATGAAGGTGTCAAGCACTTAGTCACAGAGTGAACAGGCTATGACAGACTCAGCATGCAAGGCACAGGTGGGTACATTGCTACACTACCCAAGATGCTTTGTCCAGTCTATGGGCAATGATACAGTGAAGACAGAATAAAAATGATGCATGCATTATTACTGCAAGGATATGCAACACAGTGCATTGACTGCCATGCTGTTCTTCAGATATTTCCTTACCCACACAAGTTAGATGGTGACAAGACATAATCACCATCAATTTCATGGATGGGGTGGGGCACATAAACAGGTGACACCAGTGCTAACATATGTTCAAGGATCATGGGAGGTAGATGTGCTAGCCAATGCGACAGGTTACAGGTTATAAGGAGTCAAAGATCACTTTCTCCATTGACATAGTGGAGCTATCACATCATTAACATTGACCATGTGTTCTGTCTCAGCATGCTGGTTTGGGACTTCATGCAGTCCACAAATGGAATGCCTATAATTTGAGGAGAATATATATATATATGAATACTGATGTTATGTCTGATGATAGGAACCAACTGATGTATGGCATCTGTGATCTGGACGGTTGACATGGGTAGGCGTGTTACTCTATGAGTCAACTAGAGACAGTAATGATGCTCAACAACATGGCTAGCAGTGGTTGGACTAGTGATACATTCCAGGGATGGAGCATGAGGAGCACTGTTGATCATGATCATGTGACTGGGAATGCTCAGCTGCATTGGCCACTTTAGACACACAAGATAGGTATACAGTCTCTAGAATTGTGTAGGTCATCCACAAATGTATACACCATGACCATTTCCTTTGCATTCAGACCGTTCCAAAGCCATGGCCAATGTGGACAATTAAAGCAGAATGAGGGGATGGGGGGTTTATAATCTGCCTCTTTTACTCACATACACACACACACACACACACACACACACACACACACACACACACACACACACTTTGATGCTACAAAGGCTATTAATTATCTGACCAGCAATGCCTGCTCCCTGTCCCTGTACTATATTTCACTGATCAGCCACTGTCTCAATGATAATGCAGACCAGACAGAGCACTCACTATCTCTATCATGGTTTATGTAATGGCTATTTATACCTGGATCACTGACTTCTACATCCATTAACTGATGCCAAGTATTGCTCCCAGCTCAGGGAAAGACCTGGAGTCATAATGGTGATGCCCACAAAAGGCCTTTCAGCTGGAATGTGTGCATGCATGTCTTTGGCAGTGCTGCTGTCAGATGCAGTCTGTGATAGTGACTCCTGCGTAGCAGTGGCAGGGCTCTCAGTTACCAGATGGCCATCATTACGCACTGGTGAGTTCAGAAGTCCATTCTGCCCCTCCAGCATCACATATGTAGGGGATGTGTGCAAGTGTTCCCACATAAACACTGGTGATAATGTGACTATATCATCTGACTGATGCATACAGTATTATCATTGTCAGCCAGAGGTCACATGCAGACATAAATCATCTTTTTGTACTGAACCCCTCATTTGCATAATAAAATAGCATCTATCTGGCAGCAATTAAAAATATGCCTTAGGTCCTCCAACACATGGTACTCACACTAGTAAAATGACACTATTTGTGAACACTTTATGGGTACATGCATACTTTTTGGCACAGTGTGCTACAGCTGTAGCCAGAACATACCTGAAGGAAAGATATGCCATACCGTGTTTCTGAATACAGCCCCCTCATATGAATACCACTGCACAACATGGAAATAACCCTGTTGCTACTAACCTGGTACATCCTCTACAGACACTGAAGCAGTCATCCCCAGCCCTGCTCCAGCAACCAAACTACCACCAGATATGAGGGTCTGCTACCTTTCCCAATCTGGGATACCAAGAACTTTTCTGACTCTGTGATTCAGTTCAGTTCAGTGTGTGTGTGTGTGTGTGTGTGTGTGTGTGTGTGTGTGTGTGGTCCACCTCTTGTGGTGGACTTGTCCCTAAAAATATCATTTACTTTGATCATAGCATAACAATTATCCTTTTTGCAGCTGTATTACACTTCTTTTTCTTTGGTCTCCTACAGCACCAGTGTCCTGCAACACTCCATTGGGCATGTAACTGTCATGAACGTGTGCTGTCTTCCCTGCAACAGACCTCCTCGAACATCTGGACCTATAAATGTCATACCACTATTATGTGTTCACTGCCAAAGATCTCCAAGTCCCAGAGCTGGACATGAAACAGTTATGATCTTGTGCTGTGTTCCTTGACAAAGTTCCCTCCTCTCATCTAGACATGTACCCTTCATGCTATCATTCAGCATTCTTTGTTACAATCACCATCACCAGCTGGATATGTCCACACTACCATCATTGTCAGGCACAGGTGTGGTGGACTTGTCCCTTAAATATCATTTACTTTGATCATAGCATACCAATTACCCTTTATAATAGCACAGCAAATACCCCACACAGGTGGCATGGCAACATCAGGTATGTGTCATCTTTTTGTGATGGACCTTCTACCAGTGCATGATCTGGGACTTTAAATATAACATACCTCTGGCAGCAGCTAAACATATGCCTCAGGTCCTCCATCACACAACAACGACAATGGTAAGATGACACAATGTGTAAATACCAAATGAGCACATACACATTATGGTACAGTGTTAAAGTTGCAGCCAGACCATACCTGAAGAAAAGATATGGCACGTTGAGTGTCTGAATGGAACCCCCTCATATGCATGCCACTGTACAACATGGAAATGACCCTGCTGCTACTAACATGGTGTATCATCTACAGACACTGAAGCAGTCATCCCCAGCCCTGTTCAAACATCCAAGCCATCACCAGCTACAAAGAGTCTACTAAGAACTCTCCCACCTCTATGATTCGATTTTCTGTGTGCAAGTGTGTGTGTGTTCCACCACTTGTGGTGCACATGTCCCTAGAAATGCCATTTACCTTGATCATATCACATCAATTACCCTTTTTGCAGCTTTATTACACTTTTTCATCATTCATTTTGATGAGCAGTGCAGGCACAGACATTGACACTTGTGGAGCACCAACTCAACCTGCTTCACCAGTTTGAAGCAGAAGGGAGGAAGAGTGTGCCAGCTATGTACTGTAATCATAATAGAGCAATATGTATCTTTCCCAGTTCTGTGTTTGTTCCCTTCCTCTTCATTTCACAGACACAGTAGTGTATTAAATTCTTGCATTTTTCTACAGCAGCAGGGGGTGGTGAATGCAACAGAGACATCTTTTGCAGGAAAATAGAATGTCTCACCTAGCAGTGAAGTACATATACTATGTACATTACTGCAATGCACTATTGCTATTCTATTTACAACATATATGTGTACTAATGTGTTTTTTTTCCTTCTCTGTTTTTATTCATCCATCTGCAGGCCATTAAATGCAGGCAGATAGTGGTAGTGGGCTTCTGGTTCTTCACCAGCTAATATATCAGGTGCTGTGTCAGCAGCAGTCATGAGGTCTGCCTCACAGCAGTGATAGGGAGGGCATCCTGCTGAAGGTTACCCGGACATCTTGCTGATGACCTTCATGGCTACATTTCAGGATGGGGGCAGTAGAGTTTACTTTTCTGAGAGTGACCTGGAGGAGTATCTTACAATCAGCCAGCAGGTGCCAATAGTGATTGCATCCAAGGTGCTCCAGCAGTTCTATGCCCACCTTGATACTTTGGAGCACCTCATGATGTAGCTGATTAATTTGCACTTCCAGCTGCCCCCACCCACTGGGCCACCAGAGGAAAGATCTACCATGGTGTCAGACACAGAAGTAACAGATGATTAAGTGGGTTATCTTCTGTCACAATCTTGTATGACTCCTGTACCCTGCCCTACCCCCCCGCCATGAGTTCAGTCCTTTACATGTCATTTTCCATATAGATATTTTTGCAGTCCAGCCTTCACCATCACACCAGCTATCCTCCCTGTGTATGGACGGATCCCTCCACTGTTGTCCTCACCTTATGTATCCATACCATCCTGTCTATGTCTACATTTAATGTTTGATTTGTCCACATCTACATCATTTATCCTTGTCACATGCACTCCTCATTACCTCCTTTAGCTATCCTTCTTTTTTTAAATAAATATAAATATATCACTGTGTGTGTGTGTGTGTGTGTGTGTGTGTGTGTGTGTGTGTGTGTGTGTGTGTGTGTGTGTGTGTGTGTGTGTGTGTGTGTGTGTGTGTGTGTGTGTGTGTGTGTGTGTGTGTGTGTGTGTGTGTGTGTGTGTGTGTATATATATATATATATATATATATATATATATATATATATATATATATATATATATATAGATACATGTGTGCACGTAAGTATGAATGTCTTCTCCCTCATATCCTATCATTCTTTATGGTTGCTATTGGGTTTTTTCCTCTGCATGTTAATTCCCCATCTCTACCTTTTCTATCTCCATCTTCCCTCCTCATTAAATGAAAAAAAGTGCTGCCACACTGGTGTACTGACCCTATCTGGCCTGCTCAAAGTGCTTGAGTTGCAGTGATGTAGTATGCTGCTGAATACATATGCATGCATAGTCTTAGAAACTATTCCTTACTTTTCTCAATGTAGTGATTATGAGAAGCATACTATTGTGACCCCTTCAGGTCCCTTCTATAACTTCTAATTGTAATGTGGGGACACTCATTTACTATGCAGCTGTTTTCTCAGAGTGCATGTCCAACAATTTGGCAAAAGAGCTGGAGACAGAGGTGTAGCTGGGGTGTGGTGAAGGATACAGCCACTCCAGGAGTGATGTGCCATGGGGTATGATTTTCATGTTAAGCAGTCAGGGTAGAAACAGTTTAGTGCTCTATATGATTATTAGATGCAGTACTGTCATTCATAAATGAATAAATCGCAATATTGCATTCCCATTCATTGTTGAAGTGCTTCAGCACTCAATGTGTGTGTGTTTGCGGGTGAGTCCACTAGTGTGTGTGTGTGTGTGTGTGTGTGTGTGTGTGTGTGTGTGTGTGTGTGTGTGTGTGTGTGTGTGTGTGTGTGTGGGTGTATGTGTGTCTGTGTGAGATGCAGTCAGTGTTCCTAATATCTCCTTTTTCAGATTCCATAATGCAACTCATGCAAGTCACTGCTTCTTGAGCATAATAAGTGTAGCAGTCTGTGTTTATGTTTTCATGCTTGCTTTGCAGTAAAGCAGAAATTAAATACTCATGTGATAATGACTTTGGGAAGTCCATGGTCACTGCACCTCAGGGGAAACATAAGACTGGAATTATGTTACCTAACAGTGATTATGCTTTGTCTGAACTGAAGTGATCTAAGAATAAATAAAATAAATGGATGTCGGATGGTGTGCAGGGAAGGTTGCCACTTGCAAAAACTGCATTTATTGTCTTCACCTTTGCATGATTGTAAAATGACAAGCTTAAGGCCATGTATTATGAAAATGTGCATAACTGAGCTGGGATTTCCATGTTCTTGTAAATGAGCTTCAGCTTTGTCTGCCCAAGAAGTCAGTGGATCAATTTATCGAAGTCTTTCTACTTTGAACCTTACAATACTCTATTACATTCAATTTCTGTTTTGTCATGTTTTCATTTCCCATTTTTCATCTTTAGCCTTTTTAGGGAAAACACTAATCTTTATCTGTTCAAGGTTATTGGCTAAGTCATAACTCAATAAATTGAATTCCTTTTCTTGTAATATATAACTTTATTTATTGCTCTTATTTCTTCCTTAAACAGCCTTTAACAGGTAATGTACTTTTGAAATTGCATGCATTAAATCTTTTCATAATGATCTGCATCTTTGGCTTTTACCTTAACCTTTCATACATCTAACATGTTATTACACTTTCACATTTACAGATGATTCTGCATTCACCATCCCTCTGCAGTTCTATGCTAAATATGCATATTGCTACGTCTGAAGATTTTGCACTGCAGTTTGTGCTTTCTATTATTTGTGAATTCATTATTTGATAACCATATCAGTGTCCCCATATTTTGACCCTTTCCAGTGAAGACTTAGCCACAAGGACAGGGTAAATCCACCCATCTGTGTATCTGTTTGCCCATTTTCAATAATGGGCGTTATCTTTTACAAGATTACAGTGGCTCCAAAGCCTTTCCAGGGAGGCAAGTCACAAAACCCATTCTAGATAGGGCAACAGTCTATCAGAGAATGCCTACCCTCACTCTGTCATTCACTCACTCATCAAAGACTCACCTACAGACAACCTGAAGAATGCCAGATCACGAAATTGGAGCACCCACATAAAATCCACATTGGTGCAAGAAAGATATGCAGATGCCACAGTGATATATATATATATATATATATATATATATATATATATATATTTATATATATATATATATATACCGATTTATCGATGTTATTTTCATGTGATTAGTACTGTTAGATGTTATGTAATTCAATGTTATAGGTTTTAGATGTTTTGAAGGGGACCCATATATATGTATAAATCAACCAGCATATTTTGGAAGATGGAATTTAACTGGAGTACTTATCCAAGACCTATACAGACATGGGGGGCTTGGATTAATGAATGTCTGCTTGTCACTCTAAGCTTGTGTTTGCAATGAGCAGCATCAAGCAATGAGTTTATTTATTTTATTTATTTTACATTTGTTAACTGGGAGAGTCCAACTGGATACATGTCCATTTTCAGCGGAGGCCAGGGGAGAAAAGCTCCAGGTACATAACAGACATATGAACATTGTTAATGCAAAAAAGGAAGATAGTTGAGTTCTAAATACAATATAAAGATACATCACATCTTGGAAAAAAAACAACAGCAGCATATAAAAAAAAAACATAGGTCAGTTACAAAGGTGAGGCGCCTTGTTAAAAAGCGGTTAAGGATAGTGAGGTAAGAGAAGGGTAAATGATAGTGTTTAAGTTTATGTTTAAGTGCTAGCAGCCAAATATGCTAATGACCACATACTCATCTGTGCCTTATGTTAATGATGCAAAAAATAATGGAGATCTATTCAGAAATGTTTAAAATGAGCACAAACTTGTTGCAGTCTCTTTAGCTACAAATTCCAACACAGTTTGAATACAGACAAATGCAAACTTTAAAATTGTTAGGGGTTGCTACAGTCATTATAAATCTGTAAATGCAACAGTTTGACATATAAGGTGCTGCTGCTGCAGTAGCCACACCTCGGCCTAGAAGGCATAGGGGGCTCAGACCATGTTTCACCTATCATCGACTACATCAAATAGAAATACTGGAGTGCTACAGGGTAGACAGGGATACTATGTAAGAGATAGTGGGCACCTGCGATCCTCACCTGAGGGCCCAAAGGAATCATGGAGAGATCATTAAAGTGAAAACTAAGGTACATGAAGCTTTATGTATTCTAGCTACAGGGACTTTTCAGCAATCTACAGGAGACACAGTTGAGGCTTCACAGGCCTCTGCCTCAAAAATACTTCATCAATTCTTCAATGCAATGCTGCAACATAAGGGGTAGCATATCTGGTTTCCACTTACCCCACAGGAGAGTGCTGCAACCAAACAAAATTTCTTTACAATAGCCCATTTCTTTGAAGTACTGGAGGTAGGAATCTGCATCAACATTGACACCCTGGTGAACTGAGAAGGAGGTATGTAAACAGAAAAGGCTATCACAAAAAGGTATCATCTATAATTCAGGTTATGCTGGCCATTTCCATGATTCACACATATGGCACAGATGAGGTTTTCATGAGGAGACATTCAAAAAGGATATTTAGTTGAGGATGCAGGATACACACTAGAACCTTGGCTTATGACTTCTGTGAGGAAACCCATACAACTCCAATGAACAAGGCTAATTACACTGCACACACCCAGACTAGAAATATTGTGGAGCATGTATTTGGGCTTCTCAAATCATGCTTCTGCTGTTTAGTTATATCTGGAGGTGCCCTGTAATATGTCCTGCCATAACGATCAAATACTGACTGTTTGTGTCATCTTGCATAACACTATACTTAGAAAACTCAAAAAAGGTGCAATGGAGCTGGTCGCTGTGGTAGAAATAATCCACAAAAACGAGTTGCAAGTGAACAGTCCGTTAAATCCAAAATAGCGTTTATTCAAAAATACTTGTAAAACCACGAATTCTCCTGAGCGCTTTCGTTTGGTTCCTGCCAAACTTTTTCAAAAACAATGACAAAACTACGTGTTTGGTTAAATACCAATACGTAAGCAACAACAATTAATCAATTAGTATGCAGCATATTATTAACCTCTAACGTGCTATAACCACATTTTTTTGTTTTTTTGCTTCTGGACACATTTTAAATGTGAAAGTGATAATAATCCATGACAGGAATGGATCGTGAAATAAATACATGCACAAGCCTTCCAAATGACCATGAACGATATTTTCACAATACATAAATATTGGGACACCCTCATGTTAAACCTAAATATGTGTCAAAAAGTATACAGTATAAATTATTTGTTTATATCTATAATAAATATTAATGAATGAAATAAATGAATAATAAATAAATACATGATATTTTAAATACTCAACATAATATAAATTATAACATATATAAAGATATTTCATATAAATATATATCCATGCCTTCTCATTCATTTTAAAAAATAGATATAAATATACCAATAAAAAAATATTTACACTATGTATATACAGAAATTATCACTATCTGAAAATAGTTTATTAATTTACTTTTTTCATAAAAAAATCTAAAAATGTATATATATAAAAAGTACATATAAAATTATATAATCATTAAAAATATTGTTATGTATAAGCATATATATATATATATATATATATATATATATATATATATATATATATATATATATATATATATATATATTTATATAAAAAGCCACAGTAGTCAGTTCTATAAATCTAAGTTACTAATGCAGTTTTTAAGTTACCTGGATAAAGATTTTAATTTTAAAATGCTGCTGATTGAAATGTAATTATTCATACCTGGCCAATTATTGGAGTTTAATCTCAATTGCCATTCAAGTTCATGTTTCTCTAACAGTGGTTGCCATGCTCCCCCTCTCACATCCAGTTTTATTACATCTAATACAATAAATTTAAAATTGTGTTCTGGATGAAATTTTACATGTTTTGCAAGGGCATTAAATTCATTTTCATCTCTTATTGCTCTCACATGTTCACTTATACGTTCATTTAGTTTCCGTTCTGTTTTCCCCATGTAAAACATGGGGCAAAACTGACAGAGGGCACAATATACCACTCTTTCAGTTGAACAGCATGCCTTGTGTTTTATTGTTATCTTATTGTTACCAATAATTATATTATTCGTTTCATAGACATATTAAATACACTTGATTATCATGAAGATGATTGTTTGGTCACAATAGATGTAAAAGACCTTTATTCTTCAATACCTCACAGTGATGGTATTAATATGTTTAATTCTTATTTAACAAGAAAAAGTATTAATCAAAATATAATATGTTTACATGAACAATTATTGGATATTGTGCTTAGGAATAACTTTATATATTTTAATAAAAATATTTATTTACAAAAAGAGGGTGTAGCGATGGGTTCCCCATGCGGCGGACTGTATGCTAACACCGTTATGTACACGTGGGAATATGACCACGTTTTTGGTTCCTTTTATTTTAAGCACTGTAGATTGTATCTCCACTTTTTGGACGATATTTTTATTATTTGGACAGGAAATGATGAACAACTACATGAATTTTTAGAATATTTAAATGGGACAACATAATTTTTAAAGTTTACCATGAGTTATGATATGAGCAAAATAGCCTATTTAGATGTTATGTTAGAAAAGGACAGGTTGAAAAGGATATATAAAACGAAAACTTCCGTAAGAAAACATATAGTAACACTCTTTTACATTATAATAGCTGCCATCCTTTCCCTCAAAAAAAAGCAGTAATCAAAGGTCAATTTGTGAGGGCTGCAAGGATGGTGAGCGAATGGGAAGATTTTATTAATGAATGTCAGTGTCTAATATGTTTAAAAACAGAGGTTACCCGGATTATTTAATTACTGAGGTAATGGGAGAGGTTGTAAAAAAACGAGAGGAAATTTTTTTATAGACCATTGTTGGAATATAAGAATGGGAGTTTAATAGATAACCAGGTTGATACATGTACGGAGCTTAGATCAATAAACAAACAATCTATAACCGAAAATGATGAATCTATAGAGGATCTTCCGTTGGTAAATAACTTAGGAAACAATACAAAAGAATTTAGAAATTCATTTATTACAGACTATAGTATTCATAGCAACACCATTTGGCAAGTTATGAATAAAAATTGGCAAATTATAAAGAATGATATGACATTGCATAACATAATGGATGACAAACCAAAAATAGTATATAAAAGGGGTAAAAATATGAAAAATATGTTCGAAATGACTAAAAACAATGAAGTAGGGAGAACTTTTAGATGTGGGAAATGTAAATTCTGTAAATATGTCTATGAAATGAATAATATAATTATTGGTAACAATAAGATAACATTAAAACACAAGGCATGCTGTTCAACTGAAAGAGTGGTATATTGTGCCCTCTGTCAGTTTTGCCCTATGTTTTACATGGAGAAAACAGAACGGAAACTAAAGGAACGTATAAGTGAACATGTGAGAGCAATAAGAGATGAAAATGAATTTAATGCCCTTGCAAAACATGTAAAATTTCATCCAGAACACAATTTTAAATTTATTGCATTAGATGTAATAAAACTGGATGTGAGAGGGGAGGCATGGCAACCACTGTTAGAGAAACATGAACTTGAATGGCAATTGAGATTAAACTCCAATAATTGGCCAGGTATGAATAATTACATCAGCAGCATTTTAAAATTAAAATCTTTATCCAGGTAACTTAAAAACTGCATTTGTAACTTAGATTTATAGAACTGACTACTGTGGCTTTTTATATATATATTTATATGCTTATACATAACAATATTTTTAATGATTATGTAATTTTATATGTACTTTTTATATATATACATTTTTAGATTCTTTTATGAAAAAAGTAAATTAATAAACTATTTTCAGATAGTGATAATTTCTGTATACACATAGTGTAAATATTTATTTATTGGTATATTTATATCTATTTTTTAAAATGAATGAGAGGGCATGGATATATATTTATATGAAATATCTTTATATATGTTATAATTTATATTATGTTGAGTATTTAAAATATCATGTATTTATTTATTATTCATTTATTTCATTCATTAATATTTATTATAGATATAAACAAATAATTTATACTGTATACTTTTTGACACATATTTAGGTTTAACATGAGGGTGTCCCAATATTTATGTATTGTGAAAATATCGTTCATGGTCATTTGGAAGGCTTGTGCATGTATTTATTTCACGATCCATTCCTGTCATGTATTATTATTACTTTCACATTTAAAATGTGTCCAGAAGCAAAAAAACAAAAAAATGTGGTTATAGCACGTTAGAGGTTAATAATATGCTGCATACTAATTGATTAATTGTTGTTGCTTATGTATTGGTATTTAACCAAACACGTAGTTTTGTCATTGTTTTTGAAAAAGTTTGGCAGGAGCCAAACGAAAGCGCTCAGGAGAATTCATTGTTTTACAAGTATTTTTGAATAAACGCTATTTTGGATTTAATGGACTGTTCACTTGCAACTCGTTTTTGTGGATTATTTCTACCACAGCGACCAGCTCCATTGCACCTTTTTTGAGTTTTCTCAGTTTATTATACTTAGAAAGCAGTTACAGCAGGGTCCCCCAGGACAGGGACAACAATTCCCAGCACCACAGATAGGGCCAGCAGATACAGATGAGGAAACGGTAACTGCAGATAATCATGGCAGGTGGAAGCATGCATAATATAACACAGTACTGGCTGAGATACAGAGAATAGCCCATGCACACATTATATAATTTAAAAAAAGAGCTAAGCAGATACAAACAGTAACAGTGATGCATACTAATAAACCAGCCTATGCTTATCCATGCAATGGCAGGATACCATGAGCATTCGGGATAAGGCAACACCAGTTACAAAGGTGAGTGATGAACCTGTAATTAACAGACAATGCTTACTTATGTGTATGTACTGTACTTCTGTAAAATTGATTTAGGATGATCTGTCCAGGAATACATACAGAAACAAATATGATACATTCAAATGGGGCACAAATATTTTACTTGCATATGTATTATGTTGCCACCCTGTATATCAAGCATAATCAGCCTGATGTCAAAAACACATTGAGGGAGTAAGGCAAGATGAGCATTATCTGCAGAGGTAGATGATCAAGCAAATCTATACAACCTTTTGGCTACAGGAAAAAATGACAGTTTTATGGCACAAATGACAAATTGTCAAAACCTGCACTGCCTGCTCACTATGTATATCAGACGTAAGTATCCTAGGTCAGAAACTATAGCATGGGTCAGGGTAACCTCAGCATCATCTGCAAGGGGCTAATCTAGCTGTACTATGTAAGTAATACTACCTTACTATTACCACTACTACAAACACTACTACTACTACCACTATGACCAATACAACTAATACCAGTGAAGCAGATTAAACAAAATAAACAAATATGATATAATGAAAACATGAGATTTGACTAAACTAGAATTAGCTGGTCACTCTGTGCATTAGACATAAGCAACCTTAAATCACAGAATTGTTCAACTGGCAGGGTACAGTCAACTTCATTTGTGCTGTGTGTGTGTGTGGGGGCTGTGAAGAGTGAGGGGCATTTTAAATACACTTTTATTTCAAGATGGATCCCTGGGTGTTTTTCAGTATGCTTATAATGATTTACTTCCTGCCAAATATGAAAAATGCTAGTATGGCAACGTGTAAAAAGTTCAGTTTTGGACCTTTGAGTTCCTAATCTATGTACATTCCTTTCTTTGCAATAAAGGAGGTTATTATTCTCTGTTGGACTGTGATGTGGGAAAGTTAGTTGGTACGTTTAACAGGGATTACAAGAGAGCAAGCCTGACACAAAATGTGTGTGTGTGTGTGTGTGTGTGTGTGTGTGTGTGTGTGTGTGTGTGTGTGTGTGTGTGTGTGTGTGCACGCATGAGTGCGTGCGTGTGATTTTGTATTGTCAGCAACAGTTTTGTTTGGCAGCTCTTGGGAACAAGTAGTCTTCTTTATCAGGATGGAAGTTTCATAGCCACAGGTTCTACTTATAACTCACAGATTAACTCCACTCTGCAGAGTTAATATATTAATTAGGTCTCAGATCATTATTATTCCTGAATCACTCCATCTGCTTGATGAGCTGGGCTGCTAAACATGGTGTTAAAATCTGCACTATGACCTGCACATGCCAGGTCACTAGAACAATGAATATGAAGACCTTTGACTAGCTAATGCCTTGCAAGTGTGATTCGTTAGTAGTTTTGCTCATTTACTCTCTTGTTTAGCATTCCTGCTCATGAAAAGTATGCTTACAGAGGGGGTGTCAGAGAGAAAAGCCTTTCTGAGAATGTTTTAGGTATATTTACTGAGTTACTGAGTTAGGTGAGAACCTCAATATATACTTTAGTTAATATTTCATAAGATGATTAAGTGCCTATAATGACAAAATGGCTGTAACTAATAACATAGATACAACTTAGAAAGACAAGAAATAAAGCAAATCATATTCAAGGTAAAATATAATACTTTCATAGTACAAAGGTAAAATAATGAAGTAACACACACACATTGAAATCAGAAAATCTTCTCTGCAAACAGTTGTTTGCAACCTCATTATTTACCATCCTCACTTCTGCTAGAATCACAGTTACACAATTTTACTGTGACAGGACAAATGACAACTGTGTGCTAATACTGGTATAGTGCAGATTAAATGGAACTGCCAGAAGTAGAACATTAAGTGCATTTCATAGATTATAGGTTCATAGATCAGTACTAAGCTAACTGCCATCACAAGCCATTTTAAGCCTAGCCAATTATCCCTTGTGAGGCTCAAACCCTGCATCTAGTGTTTGTAAGGCAAACACCTTAACCATTAGGCCACCCTCCCAACTAATGTCATACCTGTTCACACTGCAATTGTTTTTTTTTATAGGTTCATAGATTAGTACTAGGCTAACTGCTCTTGCGAACCATTTTAAGCCTAGCCAATTATGCCTTGTGAGACTCAAACCCTGCACCTCATGTTTGTAAGGCAAACACCTTAACCATTAGGCCACCCTCACAACTTATTTACTTTACTTTCTCTAATTTCACTTCTAAATGTTTAGGTGGCAAGACATGTTCATAATGCCAATGTTTTTGGCAATGTCATAGGTTCATTGCTCAAATCTTGTGAAGGTACTGCCTTGTGAGAAGAGGGATACTTAATGCAATGATTTATGAATAAATATTTTATTTTAGCTTTAGCCTTTGCACAACAGTTAGCATTGCACATTGGTGACTGCCAAAGATGCCCTTCACTGAATGACAGTTCACTTCCTATGGCAAAACAACATTTAATTCTGCACGAATAAACACTTAATCTTCAGTTATGCAAATAATACTGGTGACAATGTGCCTTAGTTAGTGCTTTGGACATTACTGAAAGCAGAAAATACATTTATAATGCAACTTCTTTAATGGCTTAATATGTTAATGAGTTACTTTCTCACTAATATCACAAGTGGTACATGGTCTGAGTGCACATTAGAGACGGTTTACCTTCATGTGACATAATACAAGTGTGATCCTTGTTTTTCTTTACTTTAACCTGAATTACAAATGCAATGTATATTGTTAATGTTGCTAAACATGATAATGTGACCTTTGTCACCTGCATTATTTATATCAATGATTGTAGTAAAACACCCTTTTGTGTGCATGCTGAGGAATAAATAGTATATGTGTAATAGTATGGCATAATAAAATTTGCAATATATTAAATACAGGGCCAGATTCAATAAAGCCTACACTAAGTGTACACTAAGTGTACACTGTTCTGAGTGAACAGACAACAAAGACATAACACATACCTTCTTCCTTCTGATTTTAGTTTTCCTACAGATATTCTTGCAACTTTGAATACTGACAGGGATTTATACAGGTTATTATGAAGTGTAGACTACATGTACACTTAATGTAATTTTTCTGAGTGACTAGAAAACACAAAAATGTGATAAGAATTTTATTGAATACATATTGTGCATGCTTAGTGTGCACTTAGTGTAGGCTTTATTGATTCTGGCCCACAATGTCATTGAAAACAACATCTCATCACACACAAGATTTACAATTGCATTCTAACATTATTATTTGCACAGCAGTTAGAATTGAACATATCTCAACTAATAAAAATATTCCATAAGTTAGGAAACAAAATAGCAAAAGGAAAACAAAAATTGAATGACCCCTTTTATAAACAATCAATACTGCTGACAAGTTTGTATTAAATACATAAATCACTTATTGTATTATAATTATCAAAAACAATAATCAATTGATCTAAGCGTAAAACACTATTTAAAATGATCTTCACAGAAATTTGAATTGAAACAGTAAAATGAGGTACAAATTATCTATTGCGTTAAACTATTAACCATTAAAAACTAAATGTACACAAATAGTAATCCTAAAAATTCCTTTAAAAAACAACCATTAAATGAATGTGATGCTTCATTTAGCAATCTGTTAATACTTCCATAAAAAAGTATCAAAACTGCATGACTTTAAGCTGTAATAACCCATTGAAGTTTATCCTGTCATTAGGACCAGGGTGACAATTGGCATTTAGCTTAGTTTGTCATCGATATTATCAAGCCTCAATCTTTTTGTAAAAGAAAAGCTAGGGGCTCAGTTAGTATATGATAGTGAGAGTTGTGAAATTATCACTGCAAGTATCACTGATAAAGGGGAGAAAATGTTTATTGTAGGTTTCTATAGGCCCTCAACATAAATCTCAACAACCTCCGATTAGTAATGCAAGTAATTTTCCAGTACTTTAAATAAAATTTCATAAAGCTGTTACATATTTTGGAGTAACAATATATTTCATTATCATTCTTCATATTAATGACATAACAGTGTTCATATACTCTTACCCTTAACTGCCTCTCTGCTTTTCCTTTGTAGAAGCAGTCACATGTCCTATACAGAGTAATGTATACCACTCCTGTGCTTTTACAATTACTTTTGAAATTATTGGGTGTGACTTAACCATGATATTGGATCACACACACACACACACACACACACACACACACACACACATATATATATATATATATATATATATATATATATATATATATATATATTTGCATTGTGAAAAAATTACATACTTAGTCATACCATAACTGCTGTTAAAGGTCATAGAATGTTCTTCAATATTCTTTTAAATTTTACCTCTCTTAAGAAATAATTTTGTTTTGGGGTTCATCATGTTATTCTGCATGTCACTGGCATGCATGCTATCCTGCATGCCAGAGGATTCCACTATAATATTCCAGTTTTTAGTAAACAGTTTCCAAATTTCCTGACTACAGCTTGGAAATTGTAATATCATTGTCTGTTCATACCATTTGGAACCATAATGTTGGGTATCTAGCATGGTATAATTTCTCCCCTTTCAAAATAGGAGCACACGTTTGCTCCCCACCCCCAAAAAATATTTGCTCCATTTCCTTAACCATTCTCCATGGATATTCCCCCTTCTAAAAACACAGTAGTTAATAGGCCTGCCTCATCATGAAACACATGGTCTTCAGAAATCAAACCAGAAAATCTGACAAATTGGCCCTTACTGATTTTTTTTTTCCGCCAATGGAGATGAAAGCTGGAAATGTGCAAATAAGAATTGGAGAAGGTAGGTTTTTGATGTATATATCGATTCATATGAACCCTTTCTAGGATTTTTGTAAATAGTAATATCCAAATAATCAGTGCAAGAAGAATCCATATGGTAACTACATTTCCAGAAAGGAATAGTATTATTGATATAATCAATAAACACATAAAATACAGAAGTATATCTCTTCCATAAACTCAACAAATCATCCAGATATCTTAGATATAAAAAACTGTCACTCCAATAGGGAGATTCCATCACATATTTTTTGCTTCAAAAACCATAAAAGCATATTAGCAAATACAGGCACTGATGTAGCTCCCATATCCACACCTCACATTTGCTTAAAGTGCTTATTATCAAAAATACAAAATTGTTCAATATAACCACTTTCATGAATTCTACAGTGGTACTAATATCTTGAAAGTACATAGTTAACCCTCAAAAATAAAGCCTTCTGGAAACATTCTAACTTCTGTATATGGGGTATAATGAAGAACAGGTTCTTAAAGTCAATGGCAACAAAAACAATATGTTCCATGTAGTTACTATTGGCTATCATCCCAAAACAGTGCCATGAGTTCTTCAAAAAGTGAACTTTATCATCAAAAATTCCTTTTAACTTAATGTCTATCCATTTTTTAAATGCTTCATCTCTGAGTCACATGTGAAAATAAAAGGATGTAGTGGGGGATCTAATTCATTTTTATGGGTCTTCAGAATCCCAATAGCAAAGATACAAAGATGTGCAAAGCATGATTAGCAGGAACTAGCAGGAATGGCAGGTCAATATATTTGTAATTTGATTATTTTATATGGGTTTATTTGTAATTTATTAAAATGGAACAATTTTATCAATTTTACTTACATGTTTTGCCATTACTGCATGCAGGGGTAATAATGGTGTTGGAGGAATTTCAGCCAATATTAAATTAAGTCTCTTAGATAACTGAACATTGTTCTAACCTCAGTATAAAATGTTTATCATGGATATTTTTCAGTTGTTAGGCATAACTGGATAACTAGGACCGAAGCTAGCTCCTTGAATAGTAGTACCAGGAGACTGATATTCAGTTTAAACAACAAACACATCCATCTGTGGTAGCATATGGCTGGTAGGTGGGAATAATTTGCAAAAAAAAAAAAGAAGGTTTATGCCTTAGGTATTCTACAAATAAGATTTTATGTCATAAACTACATAAACTAATTAAGGATTTTTTGACAAGTGGAATTGTTACCCTTCTAGGAAATCTAGCTCAAATAAGTTCTGACAGTACTGCTCTTTTGGTCAATAATGCCAGAAGTTTGAATAACAAATATGATTATCTGAATTCATTGCCACAAAATGAGAATGCAGAGATGTGTATAATTGCTGAAACTTTGTATAGTGATATTTTGTGACTTTACATCTACAAGGCTTCAAAGACTTTCATAGTTTTTATAGTGGTACTAGGGTGGAGAGCTTTCAACATTTTGTAAAAGAAAAGCTAGGGTCTCAGTTAGTATATGATAGTGAGAGTTGTGAAATGATCACTGTAAGTATCACTGATAAAGGGGAAAAATATTTATTGTAGGTTTCTATAGGCCCTCATCATAAAGTAATGAAGTTTATAATTTATGGATAAATGATTTACAGAGCTCAGTTATAGGTAGACATTTCACTTTGAGGGAATTTAACTCTCCCTAGTATTGATTGGAATTGCATGATGGGAAATAACATAATGGATGCAAATGTCTGTGTTTGATCATGGAAACGGGGGCATCTCTATCAGTATATAAGGCAATAAGGGAAAACAACAATTTAGAGGTTGTATTAACATCTCAGGATATTAATGTAAATAATGTTGCTGTCTTAGGTTCATAGGCAAATACTAGGGTATTAGTCTGCAAACTATTACAAGCCTAACCAATAACCAGTGGTCAGAATCAAACACTGTACCTTGTATCTGTGAGATAAAGATATTAAACTTTATACCAAATTGTTCCTAGATCATATAGCAGCCTCCAATCATTATGCAATTAATTGCATTTTTAGATGGAAAACCTTCGCAAAAAGCCTTGTTTGATCTGGACTAAAATAAAGCTGATTTTCCATCTATAACTTTTAGGTAAATGGAAGTGATATGATGAGTTTGTTTACATTTCAGTTAAAGAGATGTGGTTTCAATTTCATGAGAAAATTAACCTTCCCATAGATATGTTTGCACCAGTGAAAACAAGTTTCTAGTGTGATAAGTGTTAACAGTGCTCTATAGGTTAATCATAGTATAGGAAAGTGTTTAAGGAAGAAAAGGAGATTTTGGAAGAAATGTAGGCAGCCTCCATCTGAGTTAAATAAGACCTCTTAAAAGCAGGTGGCATTTGAGGCTACACAGAAAATTAGAAAGGCTAGGAGTGAGCATGAAATGAGTCTAGGATGTACTGTGGTAAATATTTTTTTAATAAGTCAGACAATGTAATAACATTGGGAGTGCATATATTTTGTGACAAATGAAGATAAAATAGAAATCCTAATGTACTGGTACATTGTTTTGTGAACTACTCTATGGAAGTTGGAAGGAGGAAGAGTTTTAAGGATAATTATTTGATATGACTAACTGTGATGGTCCTCAAATAACTTCTCAGATGTTGATGAAAACTCTCTCCAAAATAAGAAGAGATACAGCTTCAGGTTCTGATCTAATAAATGGTTTATTCTACTTCTCTATTAAAGACAATATTATAAATATCTTAGTTCATTTATCTGAATCATCATTAAATTTGGGCTTTGGACCAAGTTAATGAAAGTGTGTTTTGATTATCCCAATACATAAGGGTGGCAATACTTAATGGGTTTGATAACTTCAGGCCTTTCAGTCAGACTAGCCTTATTAGTACAATCTTTCAGAGAATCTTATTAGATGTGATGTATTCATCTGTAGAGCAAACATGATACACCATTTTTGAACATGTTTTTTTTTTTTTCATGAAGGTCGACCATAACTAATTTGATTAGTTTTTATTCCAGTGTTATTGAGACTTTGGAAATGAGTATTCTAATTGAAGTTATATTTTTAGATGTGTCCATGACTTCTGACTTATCCTTCATGAGCAAATTATCAATGCCTTGGAGAAAAGAAAACTTAAAAAATATAATGTTAGATGGATTGGAAATTGGTTAAGCTTAAGGTTTGCTTGTGTGATAATTCAAGGATTTAGACCAGAGGATTTCCTTGTATCTAGAGGAGTACTCCAATGCTCTGTTCTGGGCCCATATGGTTTTCACATTTTCATGTGTACATTCCCAACAGTTAACAACTGTTGGATTGAAAAAAATATAGATGATGTCAAGATTACAGAGACAATTGCCTCAGTAAAATATCACCATGGCTTGCAATGTTATTTGGACTCATTACATAGTTCACAAACAGTTATTCATCATACTAGAGGGCCCACCATCCTGGATCTTGTCCCTCACAAATATGGCTGCTTCTTACACATCTCCAAATGTATCATCATGCTTTGTTAAATCAGACCATAATTTAATGACCTTTTCCTTTAAAACATATTGTACTTTCTTGTAAATAGCTCTCAGTTTAGGGACTTCTCAAAAGCAAAGTTTCTTCAGTTACTTAAATTAATTCTGCTGTAATCCTCTTTTGAAGGATCCCATTGCAAAAGCTGTTACTTATGCCTCTGACTTCTGCCACTTAAAAAGCTCTATTGATAGGGATGTCCCTATCTGCAACATATATAATGAGAAGTTTAAAAACAAACTTCTGTGGTGGAATACCTGTATAAATAAATAAATCATATAATAAGAAAACAAAACTGCTTAATACTTAACTAAGTAAATACATAAGTATTTAGAAAAGCAGCTTGCACCGATATTAAAGTTTAGTAGAAATTTTATAAAAGATACGAATGACTTTTTAAGTAACTTGAAAAGATGGTCTGATGTAAATAGCACATATGGAATAATGGTGGTGACGATGGACATTAAATCACTTTTTACAGTGATACAGAATGATTATGGATTATTAGCCATTAGGGAATTTTTACATACTCATAGTGACTTCTCAAACACTAAAATTGAACTATTATGTTTAATGATTGATATGGTATTGAACAACAATATATTTATGTTTAATAAGAGTTATTTCCATCAATGTTTCGGAGTTGCCAAGAGGACCCCAGTTGCCAATACATATGCCAATGTAGTACTGACTAGATGGGAAGAGAAGTTTATATTTAATACTGATGGTACTTGTGGGAATGAACAGCTTGTGCTTTTTAAATGCTTCATTGATGATGCGTTTTTGTTGTGGGAAAGTGATAGAGAGAACTTTGATGGTATTGTCAACGTGTTATATTTGACCACTGATTTTTTAGTATTCAAAGTCACCTTTTCTTATGAACAAATCAGCTTTTGAGATGTTGCTATAATAGTCAGTGGTAGTATGTTTGACACTAAGATCTATAGGAAGGATGTTCAACCTACAAGATACATCCAATATATATATATATATATATATATATATATATATATATATATATATATAGGAGGATTGAGAAGTCAGTTTATGAGAGCTAGTAGACTTGGCACAAGGGATGAAAATTCCGTTGAAGAAATGGATAATATGGCTAGAGGGTTTCATAGTAGAGGCTATGCAAATGAACTTATTGATAGTACAAGGGGGTCAGTAATAGATAAGAGAAAGGAAACAGCTAAACCATATATATGTATGTTACTGAGAGTGCAAATAATGGTCAGGATAAAATGAATTTTAATATGGCTTATCTATTAACATTTAATAGGAATACTAGAATGGTTAAAGGTATTATTCAAATAATTGGGCTATAGGAAAATCTAACCCAGATGTTGGCAGTATAGTTGGTGAACAACCTAGATTTGTATATAAGAAAGGAAAAAAAAATCTTAAACAGATTTTGTGCAATAAAGATTTAAGAAGTTTGCAGAATATAGGTAAAAAATTTAATAAGGTTGGTACAACTCATTGCCACAACTGCACACACTGTAATGAAATCAATACTTACATCCATTTCATACATCCTATCACTAAGAAGGATTTTGTAATAAGAGCTTCAGGTACCTGTTCTACTGAAAACATTGTATACCTTGCTAATTGCACAGAATGTGATAGTCTCTATATAGGGAAAACCAATATGAAACTAAAAGAGAGGATAGGGGCACATCTCTCTGACATTCAGAGATGTATATAAACTAATGTTCTATATAAACATATACCAATGAAAGCAATACAACATAGGTTCAAGTTTAGGATATTACAGACTATTCATATTGCTAAACAAGGGGGGATGTAGTTAATGCAACTGAAACAGCAGATTATAAATGGATAAATTATTTTAGGTCAGACACCCCCCCCAGTTTAAATAACACCTATAGTATTAAACCCATTTTAAAGGCCAGAGGAGATGTGTTATAAACTGATCACTTATATGATTTATTAAAGTTTGTATTTATGAAAGATTTCATGGTTTTGTTTTACTATATAAACGTGATGTATGTCTTTTAATTTAATTGATGTTTTAATTGATTGTTTGTCACGTGATTTTATTTTTCTTTTTTACTGGCTGGCTTACTATTTAAAAATGGAATGTTGTTTTGTATGATTATGCATTGATAAAGAGCCCGTGTCTCGAAACCTTTGCTGCTTTTTACTTTTACCTTTAAATTGTGAACATTGAGCTATTGGTCTTTGTTTTTATCTTGCTTAATACTTAAAAGAGGTCTCATTCTACCTACCTTAAGAGCACCATTACGCAAACTAACAGAGAGCTTAAAGGAACCATTAAGAAGCTCTAAGCTCAGTACGAATTTAAAATATGCACGAAATCCAAATGGCAACTCTTCCTTTAACTATATCAGGAAGTTAAAAACTAAGTTTGTAGACAGTCCATAATAATACTACAGTCTCTGACTCAAATGAAACAGATGATATTTAGCTAACAACTTCATTACAAATTTTACTCTACCCACGGTTATAGCAATCCCACAAGTTTCATATCCTAGCCACTCTCTATAGTTATTATGAAACATGTTCTCTTAGCCCTTTCAGAAACTAAGAATACCACATCCAATAGCCTTGACAACATACCAGGTTGTCTGGTTATCACTGGCAAACATCAGAAGCATAGATGGTTAGTTATCACCCTGGACTGGTGCTGGTTCACAGCACCAGCCCAGGGCAATAATTGAATGAGCTATGTTTCTGATGTTTGTCACTGATAATCATGCAACCTGGTATGTTGTCAAGGCCCAAAGATGAAGTATTCTAGTTGAACCAGTGCCCCACCCCATCAGCTCTTCAAGTGAACAGCAAGAAAAACAAACAAACAAATCAAAAACAACTCCAGTGTAATAAGCCACAGGTTAATCTACTCACTCCCCCAGCAAAAGAAAAAAAAAATGGACATTCCTAATACTGGCACATTGACCAGGCAGT
Source organism: Protopterus annectens (assembly GCF_019279795.1). Lineage (NCBI taxonomy): Eukaryota > Metazoa > Chordata > Ceratodontiformes > Protopteridae > Protopterus > Protopterus annectens. Next base: position 1,421,242,231 of record NC_056732.1, read on the forward strand.
CAGATGGATGAAATGCCCATCCGCTGTTCCAGCCTCAGCCATTCATGCCCTATTACTGTCCCCTGTCCCCAACCCTGCTTTAACATATTCCATTAAATAAATGAAAACATTTTTTCTTTAAAACTGTAGCAAACTGTTTGCTACAAATGTAGCAAACAGTTGCTACAGTTTATACCTGCTTGCACAGAGTACTACAGCACACGTTCTGGTTTTTAAAAAATATTTATTTTTAAACTGTAGCAAGCTGCTTACTAAAAATGTAGAAAACAGTTGATACAGTTTATAGCTTGCCTGCACAGAGTGATAAAGTCCTCAGATTTTAGTTTACTATAATGTAGCAAGCAGTTGCTACAGTTTAGACCACTCATGGAGTGCTACAGCACTCAGGTTTGACTACAAATGTAATACTGGCTTTTAAAAGTATATATTGCATTAAAGAGTGATTACGAATGGCTGAGCGTGCCTCCCAACTATTTGCACCTGAGGCTGTTGACCCTCTCGCCTTGCCCTAGCTACGCTACTGACAAGCATGGACTTTCTGAACTGCTAATTAACTTCTTTAGTCTAAGCCTCTATACTGGTTACATTCCTGAATCCTGGAAAACAGCCATTACAATGTCATTACACAAGGATGGCCAATCTATAGACCTTGGTAACTATAGACCCACTAGCCTCATATGCAAAGCTATGGAATGCATTATCTCAGACTTCATTAATCTGGACCTTTGAAAATCTCTTAAACCTGGACCTTCATCAATTTGCTTTATCAAAGGAAAGTCTTGCATTTTTAACCTCATTAATCTTTTTGAAAAAGTAATTGAAGCAGTGGATAGAAGTTATGCAGTGCATAAAAAATAACTAGTCCTGGCCACACCTTTGACACTATTCCCCATGCAGGCATTACTGGCAGACTTGTAAATCTGAACATAAATCCTTATATTGGGCAATGGATAACTAACTAACTAATTGTCTAATATAACCCACATGGTTAGAGTAGCAGGTGACACTTCTAAAAACAAAAATGTTACCAGGGATATACCACAGGGCTTTGTTTTGGGCCATCTCCTATTTAGCATATAGTTCTCAGACCTTCAGGCCAGCACTCATGGCCTATGGTTATCTAAATTTGCACATAACTACAAATTAGGTGTTGTTATCCAATCTTCAACTGACTTATAACTGCTCCAGGATGGCTTAGACAAATTGGTGCAAGGACAATTGTCTCAAACTAATGGAAAAATGTAACATAGTTCATTTTGGTAAAAAAAAAAAAAAAGTTTCACTTACTGTATAGGAGATGCAACACTCCAATCAGACACTGTTGTAAGGGATTTAAGTACTCTTGTTGATAATTCATTATCATTTGACCATCATGTCTCCGTAGTAGTTCAGAAAGCCTTTGATCTGGCCCATTTAATTTCCCAAGGCATCTCCACTAAATCAAAAGAAGTCTTAATTCCCCTTTACTCATATCTTTATTAGATCCATTATTAAATATAATGTAACTTTCAGCAGGTATTTGCTGAAAATATCACACAACTTGAATGACCTCAGAGATTCATAACTAAAAAGATTAGTGGCCTCAGAAATCTTAGTTTTCAGGAGAGAATGGTAAATCTTTCTCTGTACTCAATCTCTTACAGACTCTTCTGTGGAGGCTGATGTCTAGCCTTTTGTGCCATGAAAGAGCCAACCCTATTTGACCTCCTACTCCTTAGCAGAAATAATGGTGCATCAAATAGTTGGTTAAAGAAAGTAAACTTTCTTCAGCAGATAAATAACACACATTGCCATCATAGATTGAATCCCAATGTATCCTTCACCTCTGGAACAAACTTCTACTCCATGTGAAGCAGAGTAACACCCTTGCCACCTTAAAGGTAAACCTAGGTAATTGGATTAGGAGCTTTCAGTTCTCTCCTGGTCTATCTTGTCTTGACCTTCGTGAAGCCAGATGGATTTTTTGAATAGGGTTTTTTGGCTAGGCTTGAAATGGTCAGCAGTGTGATTGCCTAGTACTTATCTCTGAAACTATGAACCTACAAATGGTATGTTTTTAATAATTAGGTTCATAGATTCATGGGTAAGTACTAGGCTAGGTGTCCTTGAGAGTTATTTTAAGCATAGCCAGTTTCCCTTCTTGTGCTTGAAATTACCCATCTCATTAGTTATAGATTTGCTGCACCCATTCCATGGTTGATAATTATACATTATCTCTAATGAGAATAAGTAGGATCATGCCATAGATGATATGAGGAGGCCCATGCCTGAGATAAAGCACTTAGGAGCTGCATCTGCCCATTAGTACTAGAGGGGGCAGTCCTGGTGTAGATTTGTTATTTCCCATTCATAGATCGAAGTGGTGCTTGAAAATGGGCAGGGATGAACTTTCCTTTTTCTGGATAGGAAGTATGTTTCATAGCAGCTGTATCCCCGGAGAAAATATACCTGTCCCTCAAAACCATTCTGATGATGCTGAGAAAGAGGGTTAGATAGTTAACCAAGTATTTCTAATGTAGTTTGACTTGCTAATGTGCAGAAAATCCATCAGTAATGGATCAGAGGATGCCTTGTTTGCCAGACACAGGTCACCACCTAGCAATCTATAAGAAATGGGTATAGTGACAGGGCTTTGAGTCAGTCAATGTAAAACATGTGGTTTAGGCCTTGTATCCTTTTAGTAAGGTATTTCTGTGAGTATTCCAGTTGTTGCATGTGTATGCACCGATACATGCCAATTTATTTATTGGCCTAATAATGGTTGAGTAAAAGCCTAGATGTAGACACCATTCTTTATTTCTAAGCAGTGGAATATAGAATTATTTTCTTACAATAATAGACTCATGTTGATCAAATGTTAGGTCACTGTCCACATAAGTTCCAAATCTTGAACAACAGGGTCATCGCTTGGGGGTATATTTTCAATGTGGTAGCTTCCTGGGGTAGATGACTTCACAAAGGATACAGTGATGAATGTTTTCGTATTTAGTTTGAGACCATGATTTTTACATCTGTTATTTATTCATGGCTAACATTCCTGCAGGATGGCTAAGTCATGTGAGGGTTCAATGGCTTATCTTAGATTGCAGTCATCTGCAAACTTAGTCAGCCAGAGTCCTTTGGTATTGGCTTTTACTTCAGAAAAATAGACGCTAAACAGGAGCAGTCCCAGCAGAGAACCCTCAGGGACGGCACTGGTGACTGGTCTCTTTGTGAAAGGTAACTTCCCCTATTTTGAATATATGAGCCGTATCTGTGAAACAGTTGGCAATCCAGCAGATGACAGGAGTTTATTTCCAAATTATTTAGCTTTTCTACTATGCCTGAGTGGAGAATAGTGTCAAAAAATGTGGCCAAGTTGAGGTATGAAGTTTGTACCATTTTGCCTTCATCCAATGCTTTGGTGACTTTTTCAAAAAAATCCTCCAGGCTGAGTAATCATGATCTGTTCTAGACAGATCCAAATTGAGATGGGGCTTGTATTTGGAGGTTCCCTATATTTGGGCTGATTAATTCCATTATGACTGCGATGCCCGTGCACTGGCCCAGCAATCAAGGACCCTCAATCCTCACCACTAACACCAGTGAGAGGCATCCACATTGGGCAGGATAACAAATACATGCACAGTAAAGTACAATTTCCCTTAAGAGCATGCAGAGATTGCAGTCAGTCTGGGGCTGGTTTCTCTCTTTCTCTCCAGGTCCCCAATAAGAATCCCAACTGGCAGAGCTATAGGGTCCAGATCTCAGCCTAATGGTCAAGCTAAAACCACCAGCACTCTCTCTGTCTATCCAGTACTTCATGTTCCTGCTCAAGTAGCTGACGCACATACACTGTTTAAGATATGAGTTGTATAAAAATACACAGACCCTCCTGGGGAAGGCTGGCACAGGTTCTCCAGCTATGCCCCTTCCTGCCAGGCTATAAGGTAGTAGTCACTGCCACCAACCACTAATAATAGCTACCAATAAGGACCTTACCAAAGGGTGTCCAATTATTACTGTGCAATATTATTATCTAAATGGTAAGTGTGACTGAGCAACAAGACTATTGGAGTGGCTTTGTACATTATCACTATATACATGCAATGTATTCTAGAGCTTAAATTATCTCTACACAAAACAGCCACAGCTGAAAGGTTTAAAAATATTTAATAAATAAAACACAAGACAATACTTCTTACTACACAGTGTTAGTCAAGAGTTCAGAGATCACAGAGAAATCCTTAAAATACTCAGTAGAATAGTTCTGACATTAATACAGAAAACCAGTCTAATCTTCCTATTTCTTAGCTATTTCTAAGAGAGACACTAAAGTCTAAGATCCTATTTACATACAGACACAGGCAGAGTGCTGGTGAGTTGGATGTTCTGAAGACAAATGCAAATCTCTCTCTCTCTCTCTGTCCTTAAATTGATAGCACAGTACCATTGACTCATTTCAGATTACATCATTATTCTGTGTTCCCCAGGATAACAGAAGCTCAGAGTATAACAGCCCTTTTGATCTTGAAGCTGGACAGGAAGGCAGAGCAATACAAGACATGCCATTATACATGTAAAGTCTAGCCATTAACTCTGGTCTTAAAACAACAGGAAAAATTCCGTCATTCAGACATCTCGGCTCCGAGTTTTGAGATCAAACAATTATACAATGCTTGACTTATCAGCTTTCCTCCAGCAGAGTGCAATGTGGTTACATTTTTGAAGTTCAACATTTACCATAATTTTCTTACATTTAAGAGAACAAGCATGTGGATTACATTAATATTTACAAATGACAGAATTATCTACAAAATCCTATCTAGCTAGGTTGGCAGCCTTCACATATTTTCACATATCATCCCCCCGGAGAACTCAAACTAGTTTTTCAAGTGACCCTTGAGAAATGGTGCTTGAGAGGGTTAGGTCTATCTGAGTATACCTTACCCTACTCTCTGTCTTGACAGCCCATCTGCATTGCCATTGCTAAACCCACTGCGGTGCTGCACTGAGATATCATATGCTTGCAACCCTAGGCTTCATCTTAGCATCTTGGCATTTTGCTGGCTGGCTCTGTGTAACCACATTAGGGGATTGTGGTCTGTAACTACAGTGAATTTTCTTCCATACAGATAAGGCTGAAGTTTCTGCAGTGCCCACACTATAACTAGACATTCCTTTTCTACAGCTGCATAGCATTCGTCCCTGGATTGGAGCCTATTACTGAGATAAGTCACTGGGTCTTCCCCCTCTGAAGAAATCTGGTTAAATACAGCCTCTACCCCATGGTTTGAGGTATCCACCTGCACAACAAATTCTTTACTGTAATCAGGACTGGCTAACACAAGGGGTCCTCCCAAAACTTTTTTTAAGCTTCTGGAATGCCTGCTCACATGCTGGGGGCCACACTACCTTATCTGGCCTGTTTTTCCTTGTCAGGTCTATGAGGGGAGCAGCTATGGTACTATAACTGGGGATGAACTTTCTGTAGTACCCTGCTGTCTCTAAGAATACCCTCGCCTGCTTTTTGGCAACAGGTGGAGGGCATGCCTGAATGGCTTCTACTTTGGCAGGTTCTGGCCTGATCTTACCACTCCCCACTCTGTGTCCCAAATTGGAGACCTCTGTTATACCCACCTACCATTTGCTGGGCTTAATGGTCAATTTTGCCTTCTGTAGTCTGCCCAGCACCTCCCTGACATGTTGAAGGTGTTCTTAACAGGAATGTCTGTAGATGGCAATATCATCTAGGTAAGCAAGGGCAAACCCTCCTGCTCCTGCTAGGATATGATCTACCATCCTCTGGAAAGTCACTGGAGTATTTTTCATCCCAAAGGGCATCTTTATGATCTCATACAAGCCAAAAGGAGTCACAAAGGCTGACTTCTGTCTAGCACTGAGAGTCAAGGGCACCTGCCAGTAACCCTTGGTAAGATCAATGATGGTAAGATACTTAGTCCCACCCAGCTGCTCTAGGGCCTCATCTGTCCTAGGCATGGGGTAAGCATCTGACTCTATGTGATTAATTTCATGTAGTCCATACAGAACCTGGTACTACCATCCTTCTTTGGCACCAGCACCACTGGGGAGGCCCAGGGACTGTTAGAGTCTTGACTTACCCTTAGTTCCAACATCTCCTGTATCTCCTCCCTCAGAGTCTGTTTGACTCTCTCAGGCACCCTATAAGGGGGTCTGTCTGATAGGCCTATGGGGTCCTGTATCCACCTGGTACTGCACCAGGTGGGTGCACTCTGGTTTCCCAGTGAACATGTCCCCAAACTCCTGTAACACTGCTCAGATTTCTCAAACCTGGGTAGGAGATAACTGCTGGGACATTGCTACCCCTTCCAACAAGGTGTCAGTCTGAGCCACACTGAGGAGATCAGTCACCATATCTCATTTAGACTCCCCCTGCAATCCACTGCAAATACTCAGCACAATGGCCTCCCTAACATGGTAAGGTTTCATCATGTAAACATGTTACAATTTGTGCTCCTGCCTAGCCGTTCCACCATGTAGTTAATACCACTTACATTTTTACCACCTTGTAAGGTCCCTCACAAGCTGCTTGCAGCTTGTTGTGTCTAACAGGAATGAGAACCATTACCTGTTGCCCTACAGCATACTCTCTGGCTCAAGCATTCCTGTCATATCACACCTTTTTTTCTGTTGTTGGGCTTTTGCCAGGTTCTCCTAGACCAAACCCATGAGTTCACTGAGCCTTGTCCTGAGGTTTAGGACATATGCCACAACAGACTCCTTGTGATGTTCACACTCACCTTCCCACTCATCACAAATTAAATCTAGAGGTCCCCTCACCATATACCCATAAAACAACTCAAATGGTGTAAAAACTGTATTCCTGGGGAACCTCTCTGTAAGCAAACAACATATGGGACAAATACTTGTCCCACTCTCTCTTAAACTGTTCTGAGAATGCCCATAGCATGGATTTGATTGTAGAGTTTAACCTCTCAACCATATCATTAGTCTGTGGATGGTAGGGGGTGGTCTTCAGGTGCTTCACCCCACAGTACTTACACACACAATCCAGCATGTTTGACATGAAATTGGCACCTCTGTCAGTCATAGGTTCATAGGTTAGTACTAGGCTAACTGCCCTTGTGAGCCATTGTAAGCCTAGCAAATTATCCCTTGTGAAACTCAAACCCTGCATCTTGTGTTTGTAAGGCAAACACCTTAACCATTAGGCCACCCTCCCAACAGTCAGCATTTCTTTTGGGAAACCTACCCTGCTGAAAATCTCTAACAAAGCATTTGCCACCTTTTCTGTCATAATGGATGGCAAAGCCACTGCCTCAGGGTAACTCATAGCATAGTCTACTACCAATAGGATATACTTTTTCCCTGTGGAACTTGAGGTACTCAGAGGCCCCACAATATCCATAGCTACCATCTGAAATGGCTTCTCAATCACAGGCAAAGGCATCAAAGGAGCTCTCACCTTGGCTCCTGCCTTGCCTACCTTTTGGCATTGTTCACAGGTCCTGCAGTACCCTGCTACATCTCTGGAAATTCCAGGCCAATAGAAATTCTGCATAATACATATTTTTTTACGTTTTATAACCATATGACCTGCAAAGGGAATATCATGGGCTATGTCTAGAAGCACCAGATGATAGGCTTTAGGCACTACCAAGTGCTATACCCTCTCACCTTCTAGCCCTCCCTCAGGGGGTCCACTATCTATACAGTAACCCTTTGTCCCAGTATACATATTCCCCTTTCCCTTGAGAATCAGGGGCCTCACTAGCTACCTGCCTCAGGCCTTGCAATGTAGGGTCAGAGATCTGATCCTGTCTCAACTTCTCTCTTTGTAACTCTTCACAGCTCCCATTCCACAGGAAGTCTGGCATCCCCTGACAGTGGTGCCTCACTGTCAGCCTGGTTACTACTACTCACCTCTACCTTTGAGTCACTCTGTCCAAGGGAACATCAGTACTCACAAGCAGCCGTGGCTCACCTTCAGTCTCACTGCTACAGCATAGCTTTCTCCCTGAAGTAACCACCTCACCAGTCCTGGCTGCAAGTATGCAGTCTGTCTGGGTCTCTCCCTGGCTATCAGACCCACATGCTTGTCTTGAAGCCTGATTGCATATATCTGCATTAAGGCATAGTACTGCCTCATCAAAATCCTGCCCTATCAGGACATCTGCAGGATGGTAGTTTGGTACCCCTGTTGTCTTAAGACAACCTACTATTGGCATTTTGTCTTTCCCACTTACTGGCTCTCTCACCTTTTGTTCCCCACCTTGCCTCTATGGACATCTGTATGCCACATGGCCCCACTCATTGCATTCAAAACATTTAACCCTAGGTCCTGGATGTGTACCTGGACTAGTGGCTTCCCCCTGCTACTGGCAGATTCTGTTGGGGCAGTCTGGGCTGCCCACCATGGGTTCCTTTAGACCCATGAGCAGCACTGGGGGTCCCTTTCCTGTGCAAGGATACCCTGCTTGCTAGGTATAGATCTCCTTTCTTCCCCAACTCCTTTGAAGTAGCACATTGTCTATCAGCTAACCAGATCCTCATGTCCTCAGTCAAAGTGCTAAAGGCTTGTTCCCTCACCAAAAGGTCTACCAGCCATTCAAAAGTGGTGACCTGACATCCACTCACCCACCTATGAAAATAAGTGCTCAATTTAGCAACATATTCGCACACACACACACACACACACACACACACACACACACACACACACACACACACACACACACACACACAGTTTCATCTGCCTTGTGTCTATGCTCAAGAAACTTTTTCATATAAGAGGTGTTAGCTTAAAAAATTCTAACAAGCAATTCTTATCAGCAGTATAATCAAAACAGTCAATGTCAGACATTTTGGACAAAATAGTTACAGCTTTACCATGGAGTAAGGGGGTCAGGAACCGTACCCTGAGCCTTTGGTCAACACCATACTGTTTACACACCCTCTCAAACATATGAATGAAACTATCAAAATTATCCCCCTCTGTAAACCATGGAAGAAATTCACTAACCTTTTGTGCTTCTCGGGTACAGTTACTCCCTTCCTCATTACCTCCATGACTCTAGCAAAGAGTCAGCATCTTTTCATGCTGCCTTTGCTGCTCCTTTTCCACCGTTTCCATTTCCAAACACCTGGCATCCAACTCAAGTCTCTTTAGCTCCAGATGGATTTTTAAGTCCTCTGCACAAAAGTTGAGCTGTCCATTCACTGAGTGTTGTATATCTCCACCGCCAGTCTGATCATCCTCCTGGTTGCTGTTTTATGATGCAGCTGTGACCAGAGCTGAAATCATGTCTGCCTTAGTCAGGTTTCCCTGCACCAGTCCTTTAGCCTGGCACATTGCAGCCAACTGGCTCCTTATCAGCTTTCCATACTCCTCTGCTGACATGCTTGCCTGCTCTCCTTGACTAACTAAGCTCACAAAAGAAATAAAAAAATTGTGATCTGAACTCTGAATATTCACTGCATTGCTGATTTAGAGTACAAAAACACCTTCAGTTATCACTGTACACAAGCTACAGGAATTCACTATCCACACCACTACAAGCCAATTGCCAATCAATTAATATGTGGTGTGGATATCCCACCACTGCCAGATAATTAATATGTGACACCCATGCACTGGCCCAGCAATCAAGGAGCCTCAATCCTCATCACTAACACCAGTGAGGGGCATCCACATTGGGAAGGATAACAAATACACACAGTAAAGTACAATTTCCCTTAAGAGCACACAGAGATCACAGTCAGTCTGGGGCTGGTTTCTCTCTTTCTCTCCAGATCCCCAATAAGACTCCACACTGGCACAGCTATACTGGCCAGATCTCAGCCTAGTACTCAAGCTAAAACCTCCAGCACCTTCTCTGTCCAACAAGTGCTTCATGTCCCTGCTCAAGTAGCTGACACACACACACTTTGAGATATGAGTTATATACAAGCACACAGACACTCCTGGGGAAGGCTGGGACAGTTTGTCCAGCTATGCCCCTTCTGCCCAGACTATACAGTAGTACCACTTGCTACCAACCACTAATATCAGCTAATAAAAAGGCCCTTATCAAAGGATGTCTAATTATTACTGTGCAATATTATTATCCAAATTGTAAGTGTGAAGAACAGCAAGGCGTATTTGGGGTGGCTTGGGCAATATCACTTCATGCATGCAATGTACTCTAGAGCTTAAATTATCTCTACATAAAACAGTCACAGTTGAAATGTTTAAAAATATTTAATAATAAATAATAAGAACACAAGACAATACTTCTTACTACACAGTCCTAGTCAAGAGTTCAGAGATCACAGAGAAATGCGTAAAATAATACAGTAGAAAAGTTCTGACATCAATACAGAAAACAACTAGACTAGACTTCCTATTTCCTATCTATGTCTAAGAGCAAACACAGTTCTAAAATAAACTTACATATAGAGCAAGGCAGTGCTGGTGATATTGTCAGTTCTGAAAACAAATGGAAAATGCTCTGATTCTCTCTCTCTCTGTCCTTAAATTGATAGCACAGTACCACTGACTCATTTCAGATTACATCACTATTCTCTGTTTCCCAAGCTTTCAGAAACCCAGAGTGTAACAGCCCTTTTGATCTTGCAGCTGGTCAGTAAGCTAGAGCAATAAAATACATTATACATGTACATTCTAGCCATTAACTCTGGTCTCAAAACAATAGGAAGAATTCCATCATTCAGACATATCGGCTTCAAGTTTTGAGATCAAACAATTATACAATACTTGACTTATCAGCTTTCCTTCAGTAGAGTGCAATTTGGTTACATTTTTGAAGTTCAACATTTACCATAATTTTCTTACATTTAAGAGAACAAGCATGTGACTTACATTAATATTTACAAATGACATAATTATCTACAAAATCCTATCTAGCTAGGCTGGCAGCCTTGACATATCTTCACAATGATGCTTTCCATGGCTTTGCATAAGAGGCTGATCAGACTTACAGGTCTATAATTGTCTGGGCCTGTGGAAAGTCTACCATTTTGCAAGGTCATTGCTGTAGCTAATCTCCATTTGCTTGGTAGAAAACCTGTGTGGAGGCTAAGATTGGACAGTATTGCTATGAATGTGGCTAAATTGTGCTTCATGCTATTTAATATGCATCAATGGATATTGTCAGGACACACTGATGCAGCATTTTTAGCTTTTGATGGCACTTTTGGGATTTGGTAATGTGTGATAGCTGAAGGTTAGCCAGTTTTACGTACATCTTGAGAGACTGATGGAGAGGAGAGAGCGGTAAAGTTAGAGCTAAATTTATCAACCAGTAGGTTAGCTATATCTTCAGCCTCAGTGTAGGTAACATCATTCACAGTCAGCTCAGTGCATTGCTCTGTTGAGCGTTTAAGATTACAAACACAACTGAAAATGCCTTGTGATTGTCTCTGGCTTGGATAGCTATTTTAGCCTCAAACTTGGCTTCGGCAGATTTTATTAAGCTCCTAAGTTATTTGTTTATTTCAGTAACAAGGGATTTAACATTCTACAAATTACTCTTCTTAATTATAGTCAAAATTCTTTTCTTTTTATTATAAATTCTGAGTGTAAGGTATTCTATATGAGTAGAAATAACTTAGGATACACTTATTATGGATTGTTCACTTTTTGGGGAGACCCTTGAATATGATGACCTAGGAATTTTAATTACTAACAAATTGAGTTTTGAAAGTCACATAATAAAACTATTTGGAAAACCTATTCTATAATAAGTATAATTTCAAATTGGTATTGCTTCCAATTTTTAAAGTGATCATAGGACCAATACTAGAGTACAGTTCTGGTTTTTGGCTTCATTCTATTCAAGATATTGTAAAACTTGAAAGGGTACAGAGATTATTCACAAGAAAAAATAAAAATCTGTTATGCATTTCATAAGTAAGTAGACTAAAAAGATTTGATTTGTTCTTGATATTTTATCATCAATCAAGGGAAGATATAATATGAATATTTAAATGTCTATTTAGTCCAGAATTAGCTTGTCTGGGGGAGATTTCTTTCAGCATCAGGTATATATTAGGAATAATAAGCTTATCCATAAAAAAGACTGGAAATATATTCTTTCACTGTAGAGCAGGCAAAAGAGGGAATTGTCTACTGTCAGAAATCACAGAAGTAGAGAGTATTAGGGTGTTTAAGGAAAAAGTTGTTTTATAGTTTTAATTACAATTAAAAAGGTGGAAATAAGTCTATAATAATCTCTTTTGAGGTCTTTGAACTTTTTATAATTTTGTCCACAGTATATTGGTAAAAAAGCGAGAATGGCTTATTAAACAGATCTTGATGTATGCTATGCAATATATTGGTCACTAAATGTAATAGGACCTGTGTTATGGTGGTTTGTTATGTTTTTGGATGGGTGGGTTGCTCACCCAGTAATTACTGTGCTTCCCTATGAGCATGTCCAGTAAAATGATGTATACATTGCATTTTCCATTGTGTGATGCTAGCAAAAAGCACCATAAATAGTTAATGAGAACAGTTATTGTCATTTGTAGTTTTGTGGCAAAACCTGCTGAGAATTTGCTTTAGGCATCATAGGTCTGCTAATTGTCTTGTAATGGAGGTAGTGGCTAATGTTCAGAAAACATCAACATGGTTATAGGCCAGTCTACAACTTTTGGATATAAACATTAGCAGTTTCCACAGTGATAACAACCTGATGGTGGTGTTACATCTGTCTGTAACATATGCTGCATGTAATGATCCAGGTGTGAAAATTTATTGCACAATGCACAGTTTAGTAGATATTTTCAGACATATTACAAACCATGTGAAAGTGTACTTTGCATAGTTTGCTAACTGTGTGTGTGTGTATGTGTGTGGTAGCAGCCGGTAAAACACACATAATAAGATCAAGAATAAAACAAATGCTCCGTACGCAAGCCTCCAATAAAACGCCAATGTTATAACCCAAAAAATAGGAGGCTATGATGGCTGAGACCACAAAAGTTCGTGAATCTAAACAAACAGTCAGTCACAAGCATATATAAGGCAAATGTCACTTAAATCCACCAAAGGTATTGAAAAATCAGCTTTCAAAGACTCAATTTAAATATGTTTTAAATCCTTTAATACATATAGGCAAGCACTTTCACCATAAAAGGCTTCCTCAGGCCATTAACAAAACAAAAAGGGAAGTCATATTTATAGCAATTAATTCATGACCTCACTTCCTTCATTAATAATAACAGATTAAAATCACTTAAAACATTTTAGAAATCTATCAAACATTAAATCAATCACAATACACAAATATTAAACAAAATAAATAAAACTTTAAATACCTATTTGATATATAAAAACCTATATAAAAACTAGGGTATATCCAACAGTTTATTCATTTCCTAAGTCTTTTTCCTTTTAAAATTGGCCTAATAGGGACTCTATCATTCAAACCTGGTGGAACATCTGCTCTTAATCTGATTATCCATTTTGTTTCATTCTGTTCTGTTTTATTCCATACATCACCTCTTCTAATAGAAGGTGAATAGATTTGAATAACCAAAAATTTAAAGTGGTGGTCTATAGATGTCTCAAGTATATGCTTGGATAAAGCATTTTTATCAGATTTTATTTTAATACTATATAAATGCTCCCTCACTCTATCTCTATCTCTTAAACGTCTGTCGGTTTTGCCCACATAAAATGCAGGGCATGCACCACAGGTTGCCAGGTAAACTACATGTTGAGAATTGCAGTTAGCTGAAGGAGAAAATCTATATTGTACATGACTTACAGGGTGTGTAAATGATGCTGAACATTGATATACGAACAAAAATTAAATTTCTGACATGGTCTGGTGGTATTATAACTATATTTATCTTTACCAAGAGTACGTGATTCCATGTGTCCATAACTGCATAACATTCTATGCAGGTTCATCCTATTCTTATATGTAAATCTGGGACCATCTCCTATTATCTTACTAATATCAGGATCCACTCTTAAAATGTCCCAGAAGTTTATATAGGCATCTTTAACATCTCCTACATCTTGAGTATAAAACATACTAATTGGAATAGATTCTCCATCTTCATATGTTTTCATGGTATTTTTCTCTTCCTTATTTTCCTTCTCTGCAAAATATGGGGAAGCTATGCTTTTCCTTAAAGTATGTATTGTAGCCATATTCTGTTCAATCTCCTCTATCGTATATGCCCTTTCAGTTAGTTGCTGTTTCAATTTAACTATCTCTTCTCTATATCCATCATCTGTGGGATTCATTCTTGATGCCCTCATGGCTTGTCCTTTAATGATGTTCCTAAAGATAAACCTGGGGTGCATACTAGATTTATGTAACAGAGAATTTCTGTAGCAAGATTCCTATGCACACCTGTGTTAAGCAAGCCACTGGGTAATCTCTCCACATATACATCTAAATATGAAATATATTGTTCTGAGGCTAACATAGTAAACTTTAAATAACTACTTAAAGAATTGACTGTTTATTTACATTCACAAACTTTTGTGGTCTCAGCCGTCATAGCCTCCTATTTTTTGGGTTAACACATAATAAGATGCTTACATAAGTACACATGCTTTCAACTCCAATCACATTGTCCTAAAAATCTTGCATGAATCTGTTATTCTTATGCAATAATGACATCAGGCACACCTGTGCTGTCATCACTATTCACATGAGGTAACTGTCACAAGTGGCCTTGCTACCATACTTTTAATTATATCCATAAGCATATACTGACATACGTACAGACACACTACAGTTTTTAATGGAGTGGCAAGATTTCCAGCTTGGTACAGTTTTCCTGACATATTCATCTCCTGTGTACATACGTCTCATCTGTTATATTTTATTTTTTTACAAATATAAAACAAGTTTTAGTACAGCATAATTTTTTTATCTACTTTCTGTTCAATGTGACAGTTCTCCTTCTGTAGCATATCTTTATGGCTTGCACTGCATAAACTGATCTGGATGTGTTCTTCTGTCTCACTTCCTACTCTTCACATCATGTATATTATGCCTCAGCTGTTATTGTATCCACTGTCAGTACTTGTCTGGGCAGTGTGTACAGGACTTCCTTAATTTTCTCAGTTTGTCCTCACATTTATCTGTGTGCTTTTCCATTATTCCTGAACTGGTAGTTTGAGACATATGGCCAGTGGAAGTTGTCAGATTTTCCTACATGCACAGTTTTTCAGACAACACCCTTCAGCACGTTTACTGACTGCATTTATTATGTTTTTAATGTACATGACAATGTCTGTGAAGTTAACATGCCCATTACACAACCGATTGTAGATATATTTACAAAATATTATGCAAAATGGTTTGGCTCCACAAAAGGGGTAATAAGTTGTTCTAGTGACATCTAGGTAACCCTATATACTGGAATCAAATTAGATTATATTGAAAAAGAAGTGTGCAAACTAGATCCAAACAAAGTACAGGGAGTCCACAAAAGGGGTAATAAGTTGTTCTAGTGACATCTAGGTAACCCCACCTACTGGAATCAAATTAGATTATATTGAAAAAGAAGTGTGCAAACTAGATCCAAACAAAGTACGGGGAGGAGACAGAATTAACAATGACCTGAGAACACTTCAGCAAGAACTTATGTACCATTATATTTATTATTCACTAGGTCATAAAAATAAGGGGCATCTCTTGTTTATATAAATGAAACAAACCTTATTGCAAACATTATACATCACAAACCATATTGACATAATTTTAGTTGCAGACATTATACATCACTTATCTAGCCAGTCATTGTCAGTCAAACATTACATAGCTCATTCAAATCCTGCCTTCTTTTAAATCTCGTTCCTCCTCGGCATAAATTGTTTCCACAATTCCCATTTTTTCTATGTAATTTGCTCGGATGCCTTTTTAAGGATCCCAGTTCCAGTTGTTTTATCTCTGTTACTATATTGACTACTTCTAGTAAAGGTGAGTTAGACTATGATTGCCATTTTCTAATATTTGCTTTTTTGGCAACCACCATAACTTGACTCATCAAGGCATTACTATGTCTACCCAATCTTGATTTGGTTACCATAGCTCAAAAAAAATCATTTCCTTAGTTTCACCAATTTGCCCACCCAATGTGTTTGACAGAGAAATATACAGGGAATCGTTAAAGTCTGCCAGCTCATTACTTTCCCAGAAAATATGTCCCCAATTACCTCTTTCTTCCTCATCATACCTCCAACATTTGTTGTCTACCTGAGGAATAATTATTTGGAGTCTACTTGGGGTATAAAAACACCTATGTAAATTCTTCTAAGCAAAGATCCTACATCTTCTATTTGTTGCATATTTGGGAGACATACATATATCTCCCCATTTTTTCTTTGTGAATTGCTTATCCAGTTTCTCTTCCCAGTCCTTTCTAACCTCCTTTGATTGATTCTTACAGTTATCATGCAATATTTTGTATGCTCTACTAATTATTCCTTTTTTAACAGCAACTTCTGTTCTAGATTCTACTAAAACTCTACCAGTGTTGGTCTTTCATTTTGGATCCCCCTATTTCTTTCTGTTTGTGTATAGTCTGATATCAGTCCTTGATAGGGAAGGCAATCTCTATCCTGCACTCAAAATAAAATCTTGGCCTCTTCCCATTCTATTACCTTTCTCTCTCTCTCCATGTATTTGCTCCAAAACCTTGGTTCTTTTGTCAGTTTTCTCCAACACCTTCCATCCCCATCTTGCCTGTTGTCTGTATTCCCAATTGCAGTCATTCCTATAGACAGAATCTAATTTCTCCATTCCTATCTTGGCTTAGGTCTTAGAATACTTTCTGATGCATTATGAATATAATATTCTTTATGGTTATTGTTGTTCTCCTTAAGGATCTGCATTCAAAATCCCAGTCATTCCTTGGTTCTTGAGATTCCCCCATTTCATCATCATCCCATTCCAGTTTGAATTATAGTTTTCTGCTTGTGCTATGTATAGGAGCCTTAACTGTGTAGCTCTGAAATACCCTTTCAAATCAAGTAATCACAAACTGCCTTGTTCAATTGGAAGAATTACCTTATCCCACTTGACTCTTGCCATCTTCCCCTCAACATTCTTTTTCTTGCTTTCTTTGTAAGATTATGTAGAAAAATAATGTTTAAGAATCTTTAATCGTTCTTATAAACTCTAAGTCCTTGGATCCATTTCAGTCCAGTTCTGAGATTACCACAAGACTGACACAGCAGAAGTTATGCTGTTTAATGACTTCTTTGTAGTATGAGAGCAACAGTTGTACACCATCCTGGTCTTTCTCAGACTCTCTCTTGTATATGGTGTGGTTATGAAAAAGTCATTCATGAGCACACTGTAACCTCTGGAACAAGATAAGTAATCATTTGCAGTTTGTCTGATGGAAAACACTGCACAGATAGTTTACCAAAAGCCACTTTGTGGGATCATGACCTTTGTACTTTTTGTACTGTTGTGTGACCATAGAGTTGGTATTTGTAATTCAAAGAGGTGTGGCATGGTATCCTTCCACAATGGATTTGCAGGAGACCTTGCCTCTCTGCAGATTAAGCTTGTTTCTTTGATTTGTTAAATGTGACTTTCTTTTGCCTTTGCAGTACTGTCTGTCAGAGATATTTTCTTTGATAGATCATCATGAACTTAGGCTGACTGTACTAGATTGGCTCAACTATTTGCTCTGTGAATTTACAAAAAAGGGTAGCATTAGCTGTCATTTCATCTGCTACCTTTGCTTACGAGTTTAAGAACCCCTTCTGTTCGCTGTATGTATGCTTTCTGTTAAGTAAGGTCATTTATTAGGAAATGTCTGCATTATCACTGCTTGTAAATAATACTCAGATCGAACTCTCCTTCCTATGTGAGCACTTAGCTCTTTGATCTTCCATTTCACTGCCTGCAAGATATCTACCTGTGGGGATTTGTATCCTTTTTTTCATTTACATTTTGATAACTGAATTAGTCCTACTGGGCAGAGTAGAGTCCACATTCAGAAAATCTTGAGAAAAACATCTCAAACACAATAATTCTTACAAATTAATATTAGGTAAAACAAAGATATTATGAGATATCCCTACACAAATATATACATGTGTATTTAAACATCCATCACTGGGAAAACAAATATCAAATGCAAGGCAGATAATCACATCCTAATCAACTATACGTGCAAGAGCTCTATATGTGTATGAAAATATGAATCTAATTTGGCATCTTATCCTGCTTTACAGCCATAGTCACAGTCTATAAAATAAAGAATCTGATTCTTGAGCTTAATTTTAAACTGGGTGATGTTTTCTGCAGATAGTATTAGTTTGCTATATTTGTTAGATAGAAACAGAGTTGATGTTTTGTCACCCATCTTCTGTTAAACTTGAGAATACTTAGCAGCTATTTATGGCATCAAAGTTCTCTGCAAGTGTTGTGCCATCTAAGTAGCATTAACAAATACCCACACTGACTGCTGCATAAGTATTTACAAGTAAAGAATACCGATCAAATAAGCTTCTTTGTTTACAAGTTAGACAGTTAATGTGACAAAGTCTGTACAGTGATGGAAAGGAAAAGAATGTTTAACAAGCCTGGCTGCCTTGTTTTAAGCATTATTAATTTAATTACCTACACATTTGGTAAGATTCCTAATGATTTGGCACATATGAACTCATCAAAATGATCCTTTTTTAAATAAGAAATGTATCTATGGATATATTGGTGGGACTGCACTCCCACGTCCTCTAACTTATATAACTCAATTTCAGATTGCACAACCTTAAGGAAACATCACTGACCATGACATGTTGTTTTGATAATCACTGGCTGTGATGAGTTCATACATATTAATCAATTACATGTCCTTCTTGTTTATATTACCCTGGAAGCAAGAGGACTTCAGCTACTGTTATTCTGGACTCGTGTTAGGCCAGGCATATTCTGTACAAACTGTCAGTTTCTAATTTCTATCCTTCATGGTAGAAAGAATATTTTAAGGACAGTCCTCTGTCGTAAGCATTATCTACTTATTTCTATTTATTTATTTAGTTGTTGATTTATTTTATTCATTTTATTTTACATTTTACAAGGAAAGTCCAAATGGGCATAACACCCCTCTTCCAGCATCTTTATTTATTGATTTATTTAATTAATATGACTTGGATTTCCTAAGTCTGTATCAAGTCAGTGCATGATGAATGGCATATCACTGTAGAAATGTGATCGGCATGCTTCTCAAACTGCAGACACTGAAAATAGGTACAAGGGCCCTTGAAAATTAGGTACATCCTGCCATCAAAGGAAGTATCTGGACATGTAATTAGTATGGAATTTGTATATTAAATCCCATTTCCACATAATCCTACTCCCATTTCCACATAAAATAAAATGTGGGATGCTACTCAGAAACATTTAAAAAACAGCAACAAAAATAAAAACTGGCAGTATAAAATCTGTAGACTGTTCTTAGAGAACTAAATTACAAAACTGTACCTGAGTTATTAATGTTTGCTAGTGAAAAAGGAAGATGTAAGATGCGTGCCTTCTTTCTTTAAATTATTGATGCTACTGGTATATTTGTCATGTGATGTGGTATGGTTGTCTGTGTATTAGATAGCTTCAAAAATCATATGTGATGAAGGTGATTCAGAGAATTGAGTGAAGAGGTAAAGCAAGTCTGAAAACAGGGACATACTTACAAAAAGCGGATATATTTTGTGCAAGGATAAATCAGGCCTAAAAATGGATATGTTCCTCCCAAATAGTTCAGAGTTTTAGGTGGTCAAATATCGTACACAGCAACTGTTAAAGATATTGACTGCAGAACATCAAGAGTAAAAGGAAAACGCCTCAGCAACAGCAAGATGGTAAAAGCGAGAGTTTACTAGTGTAGTTTAAGAAAGACTACTGACATTATGCTGTTTATTGCTCCAGCAGTTGCAGTGGTTGGCTTTGGAAGCTAGTGCTACTGGTTTGCATCTTTTGAGTCTTTACTAATTTTTTTTTTCATTTAGGAGTCATGACTCATTTGATAATATGACAGCAGTACCAAGACTTTGAATCTGTGCTGCAGGAGGGACTCTGTGCTTCTGATTAATGTTGTATTTGCTGCACCCCACTAAATATTTACTTACTTATTTATCTATTGTTATATTATTGAACTGGTAGTGCAGCAGCATATATTTATTTAGTTCTTCTTTTAATTCTTGGTGGTAGTAAGGCAAGGCAAGGTGCTTATTTCTGTTATTTCTTGATGGTCTGTTGACATCATCTTTAACGATCCCTGGGTGGGGTGTTCCACAACATTTGTACTATGATCTGCCGTTTGATTATCTATGCTCCAAACAAAAGTTAGGTTGCTGGACATTTGTCTACTATATTTGTTAAACTAAGAAGTTAATATACTTATTCACAGATTTAAGACTGTGTAAGTAGACTGGTTATCATATGGAGTTAGGTGGGCTATTTAGTGCGTCTCGAGCTACCTGCTTGGTACAATGCCTGTCCTTCCTGTGTCAAAGCATTGACACTTGCTTTCCTTATGAAGGGATTAGAGTAGTTATTTTTGGATATTTAATTCCTGTTGCCTCAAGTTATTTTTGGAAGGGAGCTCCATGCTACTGACACAAACTTAGAGAAGGCTCTTTAGTGAATAGTATTCAACGAAACAAAGCCAGCATTATCTTATATCATTTCACTCTCATGCTTCATTCCTGTCTGAGATTAGTTCAAGTTCTGTGGTTTGTGGAAAATAAAACTGTCAGGAATAAACTGTTTTCAGTCTGAAAAAATGCAATGACTGACAAGGCTAAAAAATTACTTTCTTCACAGCATCATTACAATGAAAGTCTACCTCCAAAATCAAATATTCAAGGTTGAAAGGAAGGAAGAAAACATTAGAAACAGTAGAATGAAGTGGTATATGTTACCCCTACCATAAATACTTGAACAGGTGCACTATATGATCCCAGTAGTCTATCAGATTCAGCCATGACAGCTTATACTATGGCAACTCTCAACCCATCTCCTCAAGGATAAAATAGGAGTGATGAAAAGTCTTATTTTGGGTGATGCACTTTCGATAAGATGTAATATAACACTGATATTAAGATCACATATGTACAAAAGTGGGAAAATCCAAAGCATTTTGAAGCTCCTGTTTACATATAATAAACAGACAAAATATTACACTATAGTAGTTCTGTTACACATGATTTAAAGTAATAACGTTTCCCTGTTTGAGTGAGGTATAAACATCTCTGGAAGGGAATGAGAGAATGTACTGCTTAATCTTGAACTCTTGAGTTTGGTTATGCTATATTAGTCATCCAAGTTACTTGTGACTGAATGTACATTATCTAAGCGATTCATTAAGCCTGTAGAAAAGTCTTATTTTGGGTGATGCACTTTCGATAAGATGTAATATAACACTGATATTAAGATCACATATGTACAAAAGTGGGAAAATCCAAAGCATTTTGAAGCTCCTGTTTACATATAATAAACAGACAAAATATTACACTATAGTAGTTCTGTTACACATGATTTAAAGTAATACGGTTTCCCTGTTTGATTGAGGTATAAACATCTCTGGAAGGGAATGAGAGAATGTACTGCTTAATCTTGAACTCCTGAGTTTGGTTATGCTATATTAGTCATCCAAGTTACTTGTGACTGAATGTACATTATCTAAGCGATTCATTAAGCCTGTAGAAAGATTCTTCTTCTTCTTTCGGCTTTTCCCGGTTAGGGGTCGCCACAAAGGATCACCTGTCTGCTCATGATTAGCAGTGGAGTTTTATGGTGTCAAGTTGCCAGCCCAGCACTCAACCTTCCACAGAAGGCACACACACGTATGCACTCACACCTAGGGCCAATTTAGAGTGTTCAATCCACCTACAGTATGTTAAGCCTGTAGAAAGATGAGAAACAACAACAAAATAATCAGTTTTTATTACATTCATTTTTTTTTAATTGACTTACCCAGGCAATGATATTGAATGCGGAAATTTGCCCTTGGGCAAAAGAATAGTTTGCATACTGCCAGAAAATATTTATAATGAGTAATTTAATACTAGTTACAATATCTTCCAATGTGATAGTAGGGAAAAAAATCACCTTGCACAAAGCAGATAAATGAAGTTGGCTAACCTATGCGAATGGGCAGATTATTGTATGTCTTGTTTCTAAAACACATTCATTATAATTGCCAAATGGCCAAGCTATACTGTATAGCCCAGGGTAAAGAACATTAAAACACTTTTGGGTGATAGATAGAGATTATGTTTGAAAGAGACCCAAGAGAAGATCCCTTGTTAGGCACATTTACCCCAAACACCACCTGAACTGGAAGTCCCAACAATATTGATGAGGCAATAATTCATAATTAAAAGATGCAAATGTGAGGTTAATTTTATATTGAGAAAACAAATTATTCCCAGCACAGGCAATATCAAACAATCCCATTTTAACTGTTTCAAGATATTCTAAAAAACAGGTGTAAACATCCAACCCAAAAATATAAGTGAGGTAACAATATTAACATTTATAGGTAGTGTACTATGAACCAACATAAGTACTTTAGTTTTAGAAGGGTTAATTTTTTTTAACCCTAAATATTATATAAATTAAGTGATGTAAGGCACAACAACTGTCTTTGGAATCAGACACTTGAGATGCCATGAGTAACAAGTAAAATCTGCTTAAACTTTTATTGGTATCTCTCTTATAAAAATGGGCTGCATATCTGGTTAATTATAAATTGTATTTAAAACTAGATTCAATTCTAAATGAAAATGAGTGGGAATGATGTAACAGCTCTAAGCTCCCCTAGTTAGTACCCTTATAGGTGAATCCACTACATTGATATGTAGCTAATAACGGTAATGAGAAAAGAGTACCACCATTATGTTAATAATTTAATCTGGAATACTGAGGCTTCTCAATAAAAAAAGGTAGATTCTGAGTACAGTATCACTTTATAATCATTTTGTTGAACAAAAGAAAAATGTGCATGAAATTGACAATACTTATTCTAATTCTAATATTTTTAGTTTTTCCTTTCTTGTCTTATCATCATTACATCTTCATTATTATCTCTACTAAACATATTGTGTGAACAACAATCATATGTTGCTACATGCTATACTTTTAATTGTATGGCTAAACCACTATGCTTATGTAAATATCTTATGCAATCATATGTCATTATCTGCTATATTTTATAACTGTATGTCTAAACCACCATGCTCATGTTAATATCTTATGTATAGTATGTTGGCAATTGTTTCTGGAGCTTATTTCCTGAGCCTCCGCTGAAAATGGACAGCTTTGTCCAGTCGGACCTCCCCGGTAAACAAACGTAAAATAAAATAACAATAAATAAATGAATGGGCAAAATAGAATTAAGCAGCTGATTGACTGCAGGTATCTCTTAGTAAAGATACATCTGAACTGAGTGGGATCAATCAGTAATGAAGTCTCTGAAAGTAGGTAGTTAATCACAAACTTTGCAAAAAATTATAATTGGCATTCAGCAAGGCAATAGGACAATGATTCTGTCTAAAATGGCAACCTTCTTTTCTCTTTTGGAATCATGGGGTGCATGTAGTCTTCTATGGTTCCACCACTAATGGCACAATTGAGCAATTGCTGATTTAAAATTTAAAAACTGATGTGGTATCTTTAGAATTTCACCTTTCCCTAAGATGCAGTAAAAATGACATTAATACATGTTAGTTGTGTGCAGCTGCATCCACCCACGTTACAGCTTTGGACAAAAACTAATTCTACTTATATTCTAAGTGTTAAATATGGTTCTCTTAACAAATGCACTCTTTTTGTGATTGCACTTCAGAATGTCAGTTATCAAAAAGGGACAATGTAGTCATTCATCTGTGCTTTCATTGTACTAAGAAAGCTTATGTCAGGGATGCTAAAATCTTCATCACATGCTAGTTGAAACTCAGTTTCTTTCTGAGTCTAATGAAGTTTTGTTTGTTACCTGCCATGCTTGTCTTTGTAAAGAATCTAATTCTTTACTGTGTCTAGTAATGTATCTATGGTGTTTATAATTCTCATGATGTTTATAATATGTTTCCCTATGATGTAGAATTCTTATGATGTTCATAATTTATGTTCTGTGCTTCTCTAAATCTTGTAAAATTTGTCTATGGAGCTTTTCTCCCCAGGAATATGCTGAAGATGGGCTTATCACCCAGTTGGACTATCCCGTTTAACAAATGTTGTTGTGTCTTTCAGCTTTTCCTGGTTAGGGGTCGCCGCAGCGAAACTCCGGTCTGCTAATGATTGGCAGTAGATTTTTACGTGCTGAGTTGCCGGCCCTGATGCACAACCTTCAACGAAGGTACACCCATTCACGCATGTCTCCACACAGAAGACGCTCTAGCTGAGAATCATATTAAATAAATAAAAATAAATAAATAAAAATAAAATTGTTGCTGGCATTCCAGTAAATGGAAGAAAGTGAATGAAACTGAGTGCAATGTACTTCTGGCCATAGGTTTCAATCCCATAATGGATATTGTATTTGACATCATTATAAATTGGTATTGACCACTGTTTAAAAATGAACTGTCATTATTAGGCTTAGGCAACCGACACATGAGATGAGATACCTTTTATTGATAAAACTTTATTTAAACAGTATCATTGCATGCTCTAAAATTATCTGTTAGCACTACTACAAGATAAAATTTCTCAGTGCAAGTTTAACAGCAATTTTATGATAGTACATAAGAGTTGCAGATTAACACACTCTGAATGAAGTTAAAATAAAGGAATGAATTCAGAAGGGTGACTACAAGGTGTACACATGGTGTATGCTTCTCAGTTACCACTTCATTTCTAAGACAGCCCTACCACAGGGCTGCATCCCTCAAATGGTAATGAGGCATTTTGAGTGCATGTATATACTAATTAGCCATGTGCTCTTCCCTGATAATGCCGTTCTTAAGGCATTTACCCATCTCAGTGATTCAGGAAATTACTCGGTTGCATAGGGAGCATCAATCACACATGTTAATTAACATGGCCAAAAGCTCATGTTAGCCTATCTCATTACAAGAAAATGTAGGGAAATTTAACAGATAGATAGTGCTGAGGGGTGTGTGAGTGTGTGTGTGTGTGTGTGTGTGTGTGTGTGTGTGTGTGTGTGTGTGTGTGTGTGTGTGCATGTGTGTTGGGAGGTCGCATAAGGGGGGTTAGTTAGGGAATAAGTAGGGTAGGGTAGGGGTATATGTGACTGCATGTTTGCGTATGCGTATGTGTGGGAGGGGCAAATGTGTCCATGAGTGCAATCATGTAAGGGGAGAGTGTGTGTGTGTGTGTGTGTGTGTGTGTGTGTGTGTGTGTGTGTGTGTGTGTGTGTGTGTGTGTTTGCATAAGGGGTTAGTTAGGGAATAAGTAGGGTAGGGTAGGGGTATATGTGACTGCATGTTATTATGTGTGTATGTGTGGGAGGGCAAATGTGTCCATGAGTGCAATCATGTAAGGGAGAGTGTGTGTGTGTGTGTGTGTGTGTGTGTGTGTGTCTGTGTGTGTGTGTGTGTGTGTATGCAGGAATATGTGACTGTTTGTGTGTTGGGGGATTTCATACCTCCACATCCCCCATAGAGTAATGAACAAATCCTCACACATGGTGGGGGGCACTAGACACCAGGAATAACTCTGCATATTGTGCCCTAAGGCCATGTTAAAAGTGAATAGAACAAAGTTTTTTGGCATGAAGGATGTGGGCCATGGGAACACTAGACACAAAGGATACTTTATATAGTGTGCCCTAAAGAAACTTATAACGTTTTAAACCCTGCATTTTCATCACTGTCAAATCACGTTAGTGTTCTACACCACCACTAGCCCCCAGAAATAGCTGTCGAATATTATCTAAGTATTTAGAATGAAAGAAACGAGTAAAGGGGATAACATGGAGGTTCGAACCATTCACCCTTAGCTTATCGAGTAGCAGCCTTATCACACTGCACTAACAAGTTAGCAAGTGTAGTAAGTTTACTTTTACTTTAAAAGAAGTATGAAACTCTGATGTGTGTCATTTTATGATTGCAATCCAGGGAGATATTTTAAAGTACACATGGATTCACTTAAAAAGTTTATAGAGCAATACCTCTAGCATCGCAGTTTTTCTTTCAACAAAACTCAAAAAAAGACATAAGTTGCACATACACTTAATAACACTAAATAACTTAAAGCATCACTTAGTAACTTATTTGGGCAATAAAGTACAGAATACTCTGCAATCTATATGCAGTTATTAACAATCACATTTTGTTTCCTCAAAATAAATTAATAAATAAGTGCTCAGTATTTTTTTTTATCTCACATAACAGACTGTGACGGTTAACATAACTTTCTGTCTCCATGCACTTTTCTCTGTTCACTCTTCTAATCAAAGGATCATAGGATCATAGCAGGTTACTTGGCTAATGACCCTAGACTCCTTGCAAGCTTAGCCAAGTTTTACCCTTATTTCCAGGATCAGCACCTATTGCCCCTGTCCAAGAGGGACACAGGTCGAATCCCCAGTGTGAATTTATGGTTACCCCTCCAGTCTTCCAGATTACATTTGAAGAGATGCAATGCTGTGCTCTGCTTGACATGAAGTGGGAGTCTGTTCCAAAGGTGTGGTAACCATCATCATCATCCCATTTTTCCCATTTACATGGGGTCGGGGTATCGTATTAACTGTCGCCAACTCTCTCGATTCAGTGCCACTCCCCTGCTTTCTTCAACATTCATGCCTGACTGTCACAGATCTTCTTTCACACAATCCATCCACCTCTTTGCTGGACACCCTCGCTTCCTCTTACCTTCTTCCTGTCTGTCCCAAATCTCCCTCACCAGATTGTCTTCTGCTTTTCTACACATGTGCCCATACTATCGTAATCTGTTTTCTTTGATCTTTTCTGCAATTGGAGCTACTTTGGCTTCTGCTCCTATGTCCTCATTTCTTCGCCTGTCCCGCAGTGTGCATCCTATCACCTTTCTCAGGCACTTCATTTCCATCACCTCTAGCTTCTTCAACTGTTCTGCCTTTACTGCCCAAGTTTCTGTACCATACAGTAGTACTGGTCGCACCACTGTCTTGTACACCTTACTTTTCACCTTCTTTTGCATTCTTCTGTCATATACTACACCTGATACTCTATGCCAGTTGGCTGCAGCCCCTCTGATTCTAGCTTTGACCTCTTCATTCAGACTACCCTTCTCCTCGACCACCCCTCCCAAATACTTGAAGCAGTTTACCTGTTCCACTATTTTCCTATCTATCTCTATGCTCAACTTCTTCTGATTTCCCCAATCTGCTGCCATTACCAGTGTCTTATCTGTGCTTAGTTTCATCCCATGTGCCTTCAGATTCGCATTCCATTCTCCTATCCTTTGCTGAAGCTCTAGATCAGAGTCTGGCTGTGCTGCCACATCGTCTGCATACAGCAGCTTTGTTGCTCTGACCCCTCCAACCTGTTTGCTGATGTAGTCCATTACCAGTATGAACAGCAGTGGGCTCAGAGCTGAACCCTGGTGTACACCCACTCCCACTGGGAACCCCTCAGTGAGGCCAAACACTGTTTGTACTTGAGTCACTGGGTCCTTGTACATAGCCTGTACTAATTCTACCACTATTTCTGGGACTTCAAACCACCGCAGTACTGCCCAGATCAGCTTTCTTGGGACCTTGTCATATGCTTTCTCCAAGTCTAGGAAAGCCCAGTTTGACTCTCTCCTCTTCTCTAGTTTCTTCTCAAGTATCTGTCTCAATGCAAACATCGGGTCAATTGTGCTGCATCCTGAACTGAATCCGAACTGTTCATCTCCCATCTTACATTCTACTATTCTGCGTATCCGTTTATCAATCACCCTCTCCAGAACTTTCATGCAATGTGGTAGGAGTTTGATGCCTCTGTACTGTCCACAGTTGTGGATGTCCCCTTTGTTCTTGTACACTGGCACGAGTATGCTTATTCTCCAGTCATCTGGGAAACGCCTTTCTCTCCACACTGCAATTAGTACCCTCAGGAGCCATTTCTCCCCTAGCTCACCCAGCATCTTTATCATATCTGCTGTGACCTCATCTGAGCCTGCTGCTTTCCCTGACTTCATTTTCCTTAGTGCTGCTCTTACTTCTTCTAAGCTGGGCTCCTCTTCTACTCTCATTGTAGGCTGTTTCTGGGGAAGTACCGCTTCTGTGGGGTTTTCTTCATTCAGAAGCTGCTGGAAATACTCCTTCCATCTGCCTTTGATGTCCTGTGGGCTGGTAAGCAGGTTGTTGCTGGAATCCCTTATGAAGGGTGTCTGACTATCTTCTTTATCTTTCTGTCTTTGCCTTGCAACCTGGTATAGTTTCTTTGTGCCCCTTACTGAGTCACTTTCCAGAAGCTGATAGAGTGCCTCTGATGCCCTATTCTTTGCTATTGCAACTTCTTTCTTAGTTTCTTTGTTAGCCAGCCAGTAGTCCTTCCTAGCTTGGTCAGTCTTTTCAATCTCCCACTACTTCCTGCACTCCTTCTTTCTTTCTTTTCATGACTTCCTGCACTTCTGCATTCCACCACCAGCTTTCCTTATGTACCTTATTTCCATACCTGGCTCGGCCACATATCTTTTCTGTAGTCCTAACACATGCTGCTTTTAGGCGCTGCCACTCTTCTTCAACTCCACCTATTTTTTCCTCTTCTTGGGGTGCGAGAGCCCTGAGTAATTTCTTGAACTGCTGTACTTTCTCTCCAGTCAACTTCCAGGTCTTCAGCCTGGTCTCTGTTGACCTTAGAGCCTTCTCTGACCACTGCTTGCAGCTGATTGTGGCAACTACTGGTTTATGCTGTGAACTGACTGTTTCGCTGGGGATGACTTTGCAATCATGGATTCTACCCCAGTGCCTTTTCCTTACTAGAAGGAAGTCTACCTGAGTTTCATGTTGGCTACTCTTGTATGTGATCTTGTGACTGTCTCTCTTTCTGAACCATGTGTTGGCTACTATCAAGCCATTTGCCAGACAGAAGTCTAGAATGGCTTCTCCTTCTTTATTCCTGTTTCCCCACCCATGTGGACCCAGGCAGTCCTCATATCCTGTTCTGTCTATCCCGATATTTGCATTTAAGTCACCCATTATCAACACCGATTCATGTTGTCCTGCTTTATCTAGTAGGTCCTGCAACTGCTGTCTGAATGAACTCTTTTCCTCACTATCACAACCCTGCTGTGGGGCATAGGCTGAGATTATGAATACTGTCCTATCATTACACTGGAGTCTGATTGCCATGAGTCTGTCATTAATTCTGATGATATCCCTCGCTGACTTCTGAAGCCTCTGTCT
Organism: Protopterus annectens; assembly: GCF_019279795.1. Taxonomy (NCBI): domain Eukaryota; kingdom Metazoa; phylum Chordata; order Ceratodontiformes; family Protopteridae; genus Protopterus; species Protopterus annectens. The sequence goes on from NC_056732.1 coordinate 1,421,271,538, forward strand.
CACTACAATTCCTACACCATTTCAAGCCTGTCCACGACCTGAGTAGTAGAGTCTGGATCCCAAGCCAAGTGGCTTTGTTGTACTGCCCTTCCATCTCGTCTCTTGGATACATAGGATGTCCAGCCTCCTCCATATCATCATGTCATCCACTTCTAAGCTGCGTCCTGTCAGTGAACCTACATTAAGCGTAGCAATTCTCAGTTCATGTTTGGCAGGTTGGTTGGTTTTATGTCCAGCTTTCACTCAACAGAGCTATCCCAGGTAACCCAGGCTGGGCAACTAGACACCGGCCAGCCAGTAGCCTATTGACCCAGGGCTGCTGGGCTTTTATGTCGAGCACACACTGGCCAATAGGGGCACATATACCCCTCCCACCGTTAGCATGGGTCCCTGGCGTGGGTCAGAGAGTAGGCCGGGTCCTCAACCCACTTATCACCGGTAACTACCCATGCCCATTTTTTGGTGACAGTCAACATGACCGAATCACCTAGAGCCATATTTTACACCGTCGAGTGGCTAGCCCTGCCACGACGCACAGTTTGTGATCCGTGTACTCCTATCTTGAGGATACTGTGCACCAGAATAGATGCCCAAAGCGGCTGGTCTTTTTTTACAACTCTTCCCCCCATTGGGCAGTGGAGTCTGTGCTGCTGCCCACAGCTCCATTCATTGGTGAGTTTGAGATAGAAACACTCAGCATGTTTTTTCAAACATGGGAGAAACCCCACGGAGACACAGAGAGAACATGCAAACTCCAAACAGACATTAGTCGGCGGTCAGGATCGAACCTTGTACCTTGTGTATTGGACGCGAAGACCTTAACCACTAAGCCATCTGGTCTCTTATGTGTGGTATGGTATGGTAACCACTAGGAGACAAATCTGTCCCTCCAGCAAGTCCTGTTAATGTCACATACCAGGTTAAGGACTTTAAAATGAGTAAACCATGTATCATTTGACTTATGGATATGCATTTCCAATAAAGAAGGGTCAAAGATTGTCTTATAAGCATGGCAGAGATCATCTCTGAGTAGTCTCTATGAAACAGAATAAAGTGACAGTGATTTCAGATGATCATCATAGGACAGATGCTGAAGACCTTGAATGTTTCTTGTGAGGAACCTTTGTGGTATCTCCAGTTGTTGCAGGTGCTTGGAAAGGTACACATCAAAAGGGGTATTGTACTCAATTATTGGCCTGATGAGGGAAGAGAATAGAGAGGTTATAACTTCTTTTTTTTCTGGAGACAATGCCTTTACATATGAGGTGAGCAATATAGAATGCCCTTCTTACCACTGTGAAGACATAATGATCAAAGGTAAGGTTGCTATCAATCTGTGTGCCCATGTCTCTCACCATTAAATGTGCACTTAGGGTGTTGTTATTGATGTGGTAGTTGGCAGAAACATCGCTCTTATTGAAAGGGATGATAATACATTTTTTGCAATGAGTTTAAGGCCATGACTTGGGCACCAATCATTTGTTTGTGTAAGACCCTCTTGTAGGATGTTGACATAATTTGGAGAGTCTACAACTGCTCCCAGTTTGCAGACATCAGCAAACTTTGTCAGCCACAGACCTTTAGCTTTAGCTTGTACTTTGGAGAAATAGATTACAAACAGTAGAGGTCCCAGGACTGATCCCTGTGTAATACCACTGGTTACAGGTCTGATCTTGGAGGTGGAATCCCCTATTTTGACTATATGGGTTCTATTAGTGATCCAGTTAGCAACCCATCTAATGATATAAGGGTTGATACCTTGCTGGGTGAGTTTGTCAAGATGCCTGAGTAGGGGATCATGTCAGAAGCCTTGGCTAAGTCTAGGTAGGCTGTATGCACAGATTTCCCCTCATCAAGGGCCTTAGTGGCTATCTCAAAGAAGCCTTATAGGTTTAACAGGCATGCTCTCCCTTTGAGAAATCGAAATTGAGTAGGGTCAAGTGTTTGGAGATTACCTATATCTTTGTTGATAAGGTTCATGATGATACGCTCCATGGCCTTGCAGATAAGGTTAGTCAGGATAATAGGTTTATAGTTCCCAGAGTCAGTGGAAGCACCACCTTTGTGCAAGGGGATAACGATAGCCTTTTTCTGTTCAGATGGGATTTGTGGTGCTTAGACTATGATTGAAAGAGTACCCAATGGTGTTGCTAATTCTTGTTTGAGCCCATGTAGGACACAGCCTGGGATGTTCTCAAGTCCCATAGATTCTGTGTTTGTGACCTCAGACAGGGTGTTCATGACCTGCTCTTTACAGATACAAGGTAGAGGACAGGTGCTAGGGATGTCATGGGTAGGTAAGGGGGCTTCAGATATGGGTTTCAACTCTGAACCATTGAACCTGAAAAGTAGATTATTTACTAGGGGTTACAGGCAAAATGAAGTTGAGAATGGTTTATGTGTAATTCTAACACTTAGAGCTGAAAGAGCCAAACCATATTTCTCTAATAGGGTTAGTGATGATGCTAGTACATCCCTCCACTCGATTGTTTGAGCTGGCATTTCAGTCCCACTGTCCTATACTTCTGATACAAAGATGATTACTGCTATTGTCAGGAAACATTGGAGTTTATTAATTATGAATCCCACCATTAAACAGGTAATAGGTGAGACTCCCCGCTTTACATATAGAAATAAGAAGAACATGAAGAGGCTTCTTTGTTACCTGGACAGATATTGTCAGGAGGTGCAGGATAGGGGAGATACTACAACACCATGTGGTAAATGTAATTATTGTACCCACAGAGATAGTAGTGGGAGTTTTGAGCATCCTGACACTGGACGTATTTTTCACTTTAAATTGGGGGCCACATGTTTTACAGCTCATGTGGTTTATCTTTCCTATTGTACCCTATGCCATGAATTTTACATGGGAAAACAGATAGGATTTTTAAAAATAGGATTAGGGAACATCTCTGTAATATATGATGTGCCTCTGTTAATAATGCACTTTCAAAACACTAATTCACAGCACACTTTTAGATTTATGGATATGGACAGGATACAGTCCGGTCTCAGGGGTGGGGATATTAGGAATTTTACTGAAATCGGGGGGGGGGTCAAGTGGATGATCAGACTACAGTCTGATCAAGGGAGTGGATTGAATGAAAAGGTACCCCTCAGACCCATTCTAAAAGGACGTGGACTTACACAATGATAGAATTTTATATGTTTTCTTTAGGATTTTATATCTTTAGATTTTTATATCTATGTTTGTACTATAAGTTATAAGAAGCATCTCTCATATATTCATGTTTTTTAGGAATATGGCTGAATGCTTTCATTCTTGTTATATTTTTTATGTGCATATTTTACTTTAAAGTGACAACTGATGTTTGAATTTGATTGGTCGATAACTGATTTATGCTTCATTTAAATAGATATGTGAATGAGTTTGCTGCATATTTTTACAGGCTGATGAAGCATCTGTGAAAGTGCTTACCATCTGTTACACATTTTATTTTTAAGCAATTTTTATCCACCTTCGAGTTGTGTTTTATTCCATTGACATTTATGTTTTGGTCTCAATTTATATTACATTTTACTTGATATATTGCTAGTTGTTTATTAGTAATTATGTAATTAAGCAATGATTCTTTTAAGAGTATTTTTATTAATTTAAAATTTTTGCATTATATACACAGAAAGGAAGAAATTCAACATCACATACTGTTATACAGTGTTAGGAATACATTGAATCATCAAGGTAATCTTATACAATTAACACATTAAGATACTTGATATATCAATAGCAACATTTCAAGGCTATCCCTACTGCTAAAAACAATAGTATGATTTATAGATCTTACTCTGATCACTTCGTTTTCAGTTTTTCATAGTATTGCTCTTAAGTTAAAAATTCTCTGACTGTAGGAAGTGAGTTTGATTTGCTTTTTTGTAATAGGTTTTCTAGCTTTTTTTTGCTGGCAAACTCCAGAAGATGTTGTGTTGTTTGACTTTTACAGATGAGGGAAGTGGAACATTCATTAGTATTATTAATCTAGTTAAAATAACAGTTATCAGATCATAACACTTTAAAAACATACTTATCTCTTCCAAATACACATTTGTAGTTTTTTATTACAATCCATAAACATGTGCATCCAGTCAACTTTTACAACTTTATTATATCACCAACAAACTGAAGAAGTTATTTTACTAAACTTAGAGATGTTATAGGGAAAAACAAATATGCTATGTATATATTTCCATAGAATGTTTGTTATTCCCTATGCAATCTCTAAGTTTAGTGAAATGACTTATTTAGTTTGTTGGAGGTATAATAAAGTTGCAAAAGCTGATTTGATACATATGTTTATGGGATGTAAATAAATAAATAAATGTATATTGGGAAGAGATAAGTATGTTTATATGTATATTTCTCAACCCAGCCACTGGGAGATGTACAAGCCAGTATATTTCTTCATGCCAGTCCTAAGCTCAGATAAATGGGGACGTTTATGTCAGGAAGGGCATCTGGTATAAAATTTTTGCCAGATCAAATATGCAGACCACAATACAGATTTTCTATCTATATATTTCACCATAAAAACTTTCCAGTATAAACCTGAAGAAATTTGGCTAACTGATTTAAGTAACTAAATTTTATTCTTAACATTTATTGAGTCACTAAATCCACTATTATCTAAGAAGTTCCAGAATTTTACATCAAAATTATTATTATTATTATTATTTATAATGAACTTTAATAAGCTTCCTTTGTAGACCAGTTTACCTTCAGTGATAGCATTTGTATATTCATATAGTGGGAGAATAGTGTTATGTTCTTCTTCACTCATATTATCTACAAATTAATTTAATTTCTTACTGATGGATAATATTAACTGGTTAAAAGATTATTTTAACTTATAATCTAGCATTATATATTCTAGCAACTTAGCTTTTCTTTTTTCAAAGCAGTCAGACCATAATATGAATCCATTCCTTTTTAATAAATTAATTTTAATATTTTCTGAGTTTCCTTAAATCTAGAGTTCTGTGAAATAGGAAAGCACAAAAATTTCCATTTTGATATTAATGGAGTTTTAAAAACACATTTCTTAACTGTTTTAAGAAATGATTTCATATATGCTGAGTCTCAATGCAGGTACTTCCTAGGCATCAATGACATATCTATCAAACCTATACTTAAGATCAAGGCAGCTAAAATTTAATCTGATTCAACTAAGTGACTTTTTAGTGATTTGTAATGATGTTTTGTTGTCACTAATTTTAACTGCATTTTAAAATATGCACTTTGTAGTTGGATTTCTAACATATATATATATATATATATATATATATGGTTCCCATTCAGAAGCCTGAAACATCATAAGCCTGAAAATCAAAATCCTGAAACCAAAAGCCTGAAAATTCAGAATCCTGAAAACTCAAAATCCTGAAAGACCAAAATCCTGAAAGACCAAAATCCTGAAACTCAAAATCCTGAAAACACAAAATAGACATACTGATGGCATTGTGGCTTTGCTATTGTTAGCCCTGTGGTGTTAGGTCATGCGTTGGGGTCAGGTAAGTGTGCAGTTGGTTTTATTTTAGGGTTAGGGGCGGTTTAAGTGAGTTAGGGTTAGGGCGCAGGTTAGGCATGTATGCAATAGTGACAAATATTGGGGTTAGGGCGGTTTAAGTGAGTTAGGTTTAGGCGGGTCAGGTGAGTGTGCGATAGTGACGGACCTTAGGGTTAGGGTTAGGGTCAGGGTCAGTTGGTAGATATTAGTGTCTTTATAGTGACATATTAGCATTATTTGTGTTTTCAGGATTTTGAGTTTCAGGATTTTGGTCTTTCAGGATTTTGGTCTTTCAGGATTTTGAGTTTTCAGGATTCTGAATTTTCAGGCTTTTGGTTTCAGGATTTTGATTTTCAGGCTTATGATGTTTCAGGCTTCTGAATGGGAACCATATATATATATATATATATATGTTCCTTTAATTTTTTTTTTTGTAACCTGTTACACTTTTGGTGCCTTTTAGTGTTATGAAACCAGGAAATAAAACTGATATTTTGTTTCTAATGAAGCTCCTGTTATATTGGAGTGAAAGTACATTTACTGTGGATTAAAGGTTTGTTTTAGACTTTTGGTACAGCGTTCTCCATATATTATAAAATCTATTATTTCCTTTACTGCTTAACAAAATTGTAATCTCATTTTCACATATATTCTCATAAGCATTCACAATGGGGTGTAAAGGGGGATTAAAAGTACTCAGCGCTATTAACATGAGTTCACACTTATAGTCCTTCTGTCTGAATATGAGTTTAAGCTTTGATGTTCTTTTGTATTCTTTTAAGTCTATAATATTGGAGACCAGCTAAACTCATGCTATTGGAATGAAGAAAACATTTTTTGTGAAAGTTCATTGTCTTATAAATTTCTAGGAGTCAAATTAAAAATCTTGCAATTCATAGGAATTACCTGTTCTTGCACTGATATGCAATAAGCTTGTTTTTGTTTTTGTTGTAATGCCTCTGTCCCTTCACATAATGCGCGCTGGACTGTACCACTTGTGCCCAAGATCTGTTTATCCTTCCCTGCTGGTATGTTTGATAGCAATCAACTATCTGCCATGAAGTTGTGGATTGGTATGAGCTCCTTGAAACCTGAAGCACATGATTCTACCTGTTATTGCTTTGAAATGCAGTAAGTTTGTTTTTGTTTTTGTTGTAATGCCTCTGTCCCTTAACAGGATGTGTGCTGGATTGTACCACTTGTGCCCAAGATCTGTTTATCCTTCCCTGCTGGTATTTCTGATAGCAATCCACTATCTGTCATGAATTTGTGGCTTGGTATGAGCTCCGTGAAACCTAAGGCACATGATTGCATTGTTGCTTGTTCATAAACTTCAGTCTCAAAGACCTCCTTGGTAAAGGCTACTGAGGATTTATCTCCCACACTAGAAAAAGCACTGATCACAGACATTGAATTATCATTGGATCTAATTGTGAGTATAGATTCTGACTGGTCTAAAGCTCTAGTGACATCTATCTCCTTAAAGGAAGGGATAGCATTGTTACCATCAGAGGCTTTAGCTATGGTGTATGCATCTCCCTTAATTTTGTTATTCTTCCCCTTTTTTACATTAACATCTCCTTTATGGATTTTTTGTTCAATGGCATCCATTTTATGTTGAAATATTTCATATAAGCTGCTAAAAATGTATCCATAGCTGTGTCAATAAATTTATGTAATTTATTTAACTCTTCAATTTTGTAAGAGTTTAGGAATTCAACATAAGCACCTCCACATCACTCACTTAAACTGATCCATTCTTTAAGAAATTCCATTGAAAAAATCCACTTGGTCTGTTGCAGACTTTAACTTAGGGTTGCCACCTTTTCAAATGTCCAAAGTGAGACATTTTTATGCAAATAATAAATTTAGAAGTGTAAACTATGCCCACAGCTAATACAAAGGAATAAACTTCAATTCTGACAAAATAAAAGTTTATTCTTATAGAATTGGAATTGATTCTGATGTTTTGTATAACACTGAACACAGAAGATGTTGTAAGAGATTTGCGAACACAGGTTGACAGCAACCTCTCTTTTGATCACCACACTGGCACTGTGGTCAGAAAGTCCTTCTATGTGGCACATCTCATTACTAAGGGTTTTGCATCCAGGAAGAAAGAGGTCACTGTCTCCCTCTACTCTTCCCTCATTAGGCCAATCATTGAGTACCATTCCCCATTTGTCATGTACCTCATTAGACACCTGCAACAACCGGAGAGACAGAAAAATACCTCACAAAGAGGATCCTAGGCCTTAAACACTTGTCCTATATAGACAGACTCAAAAAACTCCAACTATTCTCTGTCTCACATCCTTTACTTAGAGGCAATCTCTGCTTGACTTAGAAAGCCATGTCTGACTCAGCTCTGTTAGGAATGCTACATCTAAAGAAATCCCAATCCCTCTGCACCACAAGAATCCAGAGACCTCAACCTCATTACCACAATCAACAGAATGTACTGGGGGGACAAGTTCATAACCCAAAAACTGCCCATGCTATGGAATAGACTTCCCATACATGTCAAGCAGAGCACCTTGCTGGCCATCTTAAAGTGAAATCTTAATGAGTGAATGGGAAATAGAAAATTCACCATGGGTATAACTCCGGTGGATCTACTTGACAGAGGCAATTGGAACTATGGTTGGGTGGTATGATGCCAGGGTAATTCTATGGCTAGGCTTGTAAAGGACCCAAGGCCATTAGCCTTGTACACACCTATGAATCTATTAAAGTATTTAGATGCAAAAATAATTGTTTTATGCAAGTGTTAGAGGAAATTTAGGAAATACTTTTTGTCCTAAACTTTCTAGACATTTGCAAATGTTCATTGTTTTTTTTTTTTTTTTTTTTGCGCAGGACACAACTGCCTAAATAGGGACTGTCCTGCATAAAGAGGGACAGCTGGTAATCCTACTTTCACCTCTGGTACTAATTTGTAGGCTAAACAATAGTCAGAATAAGCTATGTCTCACAGCAAATGTTTCATTTTAATTAATGCTGTTTCCATATCCTTGAACAAAAAATATGGAATTAATGTAATTTTGGGCATGTCCAACATAGCACTGCCCATATTGTTGATATTTTTAGAAGCTTAAAAGGGACAAACAGGTTTCTTCATAAGATTAATTATCATTGATGTTAATAAAATTTGAATCACCATCAACTTGATTCCTCACTTCTGGTATTGGATTTACTATCAATATCCCTTCAGAATTTCTACCCAAATTCTTAGCGTTCACATAACAGTGGCTTAATATAATGATTTTTCATAAGTTGATAATTCACATAATGCAGCCCCATTTCCTGCTCTCATACTTGATGCAGAAAAACACATAATGAAACCAAAAATGGCACACAATGTCCACTCCTTAACTTGTATGATAAAAAGTGAGCATAGCCACCCAGCAGTGTAAAACTTGGCTCTAGATCATTGTCAGTGTTGAAGTGACACCCCAACCCCATGTGCAAAAAGGGGAAAAGGGGTTGTCGATGGATAAGTACTCAAAATATTAAAAGAAGATGACATCTTTGTAATGTACCCAATACTTTACCCAAAATACTTATAAATAAGTAAGATCATTAATCTTGCACAGAAGAGATCATCAGACTAATAAAATACAATGAATACAAAGCTTATATACTCATAAAATTAATCACATGACAGATTCAAATAACAATCGTATTAACAATTCATATAATAAACACACATGCACAAACAAAAGAATGAAGTACTAAAATATATACACTCTGTTCTGCAATAAAACTTTTCACATTCTATTATTCCTTTTTCATTTAAGTGCTGACTTGAAATTGACCGTCCCGTTTAAACTGGTCAGTTTATTTGCTTGTAATCTTACTTGTCATTGCAGACCTTTATATTCTAAATTATTTTCACTGTTGCCTCCCATAAATCTCTCATCCATCTTGTCTATCAACGCAAAAATAAATTTCTTATGTAAACCCTGCACATACTGTAGTGTGCTTATATAAAGCATTGGTGTCATTCTTATTTTAATTGCATAAGAACTTCCACCATGTAAAGAAATAGTCTATACAATGAAGTTAAATCTGAAGTCTTTAGGAAAGTACAGCTGACATTGTGGCAAGTAGTCTTTATGAATTATGAAAACATTCCAGGGTCAAAAATCACCCACAAGAATCAGCATGGATTTATGAGGAGCACAGTTAGTGCCTACCAAGTTAGAATATTAATGGATTATTTAGAAATACCTGATAGTTACAACTCCACATGTCAAACTACTGGCATTGGTTTAAAAAAAAAAACACTTGCCCCTTACTGTTCCTTAAACAATACTGTAAGGAGACATAGATACCTTGCATCTTTTATTTCTCATGTGTAAGGTTGCCCTCATCCATCTGGATAAATTATACTATTTCTTCTCATTTTTAGTTAGAAATGAGGACTAGACAGGGATGTCAGTAATCTCCAATATTATTTGTTTCTTTACATCTTCTATTCAAGTGTGAGATGACCATTAAGCCTCACAACTAGCCTTTTGCTGTTTTTAGAGACATGCCAGGGAGCCATGAGAGTTTCTTGTATCCTGGCAATGAAGAAATGCATTATTTTTGGCCTAATCACTTCCCTGGGTGAGGGATATGTGATTCACAGTACAGTGGCAACCTCAATGCCTTCCTTATACAAGTACATACTCTTATGCACTTACAAAAGGAAGGCCACCACTTACTGATGGCTTTGTGTGCTATGTGTACACTCTTAGCTCTGGGGCCTGCAACCTTCCTCACAATGTCTACTGCGACCCATGACTAGCAGTATACTCCCACAGGACAGGCACACTTATACCCCCTGATAGTTCTGTTAAGTACCTGAGAAGCTTATCAATTTCAGGTTACCTGTCCTGTAATAATGGTTTTATTCTTGTATGCCACCAGACCTGACTAAGTCTCTACTATTAGATTTTACTATTATAGAAGCAGATGAAAATTAAGATTAGCAGTATATCTGAAACATACAGTGGTTTAGTCACAAAACTAAAGTCAGGCTTTTTGCACATAACTGCTTAATTTCTTTTAATATGAGTTCTACTCACTGAAGATATTTTGCAAGAGTTTGTTGGGGTCTCATTTTTAAACCCTATTCAAATGAAGTCAGAGAAGAATTGTTTGAATAAGACAGCCAAAGCACTCCATCAAAAGGGTAACCTATTTCCATGGAGCAAAGGTCTCATGAAATATCTTGGCATCCTTATACTTGACATTCCTGCTGAATACATTGAGATAAGATTTACAATGTTATATAGATCAACATATGTTCCAGTCAACACAGAAAGTCTTATTTGGGCAGTATTCTTCATTTAACTATTATTACCTACTGGATACATTTATTAAGGCAAACGATTTTAGTCTTTCAGGAGAAAAACGGCATGTGAACCTATGAACATACATCTCCCAAGATATATAGTATGGAGACAACTAGACAGAGATGGATTTGGTTTAACCAATATTTAGTTATATGTAGTGCTACCAAATTTTCATTCTATGATAAAAAGAAAACTGATAGACCTTTGAGAGTAGATACAGTGAGGATTAGATACGTCATTCCCCTCTCCACTTAGTTTACATGAATACTCTGTGTAGAGTACCATGTTCAGAATGGAAACGTAATGGAATTAAAGTGTTCCTCTTGGGTTAGGATCAAACCCATCTTAGGTAATAAATTTCCCAGTTCCAAATAACCATAGCTGACATCATTCAGATTTCATAGTTTCATAGTTTCATAGTTTAGTACTAGGCTATCTGCCCTGGGGCAATTGTAAGCCTAGCCATAGTGATGTGGCTTTTGCCACCCCATGAAATGGTACAAAAATATTAGAATAAATCTAGAATACTGTGCCTCTGTCTAGTAGTTGACACAATGAAAGTCCCCTTATATAATAGAATTAGTTTACTGTGCCCCTGTCTAGCAGTGACACAGATGTGACCCCTGGGGTAAACTTACGATCTCCCATCCACTAATCAAGATTTCTCTTGAAGAGAGTCAGTGAGGGGCTCTGCCTAATACGAACTGGGATCCTGTTCCAAAGCATGGGAAGCCTCTGGGTTATGAATCTATCCCTCCAGCATGTCCTATTCATACTTGTGCTGAGGTTTAAGTCTTTAGCTCTCGTGGTCCTGATGGATTTGGATTTTTTGAGGTGGAGCATGTCCATCAGATCCTGATTGGACATGGCCTTGTACGTCAGGCAGAGATCACCTCTGAGCAGGCGGTATGCTACTGAATAGAGCTGAAGTTTCTTTAGTCTGGCAGAATAAGACATATGTTGGAGACCCTTGATCCTTTTGGTGAGGTACTTTTGTGGTCTCTCCAGCTGTTGCAAATGCCGGGTGAGGTACATACCAAATGGGGCATTGTACTCAATCATGGGTCTGATGAGAGAGGAATATAGGGGTACAATGACATCCTTGGAGTGAGATTCCTGTAGTGACCCTGAGAGCAGGCAATGCCAACCATAGAGTTTACTAGGGGAGGGGGGTAGAATGAAAGGAGATTGCAAGGCCTGTCTTCCATGTCACACAGAAATTTACGTACACCTATGGACAATTTACAAGTTGTTGATCAATGTGTCGGAATGTGTGAGAAATCCAGAGCACTTAAAAAAAAAGGAAGTGCATGCAGGTTCCACACAGAAGGCAACTCAGCTGAGAACACAACTTGGGAAACTTTTACTGTAAGATAACAATGTTTCCCACTGAAACACTGTGCCACCCATTATACTAGCTGATTAAAAAAATGCTCTATGACTGCTTAAATGGATACAGTATTCTCAAGAAAAAAAAGATTAACAGCCTTAAACTACTTTTCATAGGTATTCAAGTTGTTTATTTAATTCATCAGTCTAACTTTTAGTAACAGCTACAGCTTTGGAGTATCATTTATAAACAGAAATGTGTTAAAATATACTACATACTCAGATCATTACTACTTACCTGTACTACTTCTACTACTGTTACTACTGCTATTGATACTACTACCACTGCTACTACTGCTACTGTTACTTCCACTACTACTGCTACTGTTACTACCACTAGTACTGCTACTGCTACTACTAGTAGTACTGTTACTACTACTTAGAACATAAAAAAAATGGTGTAAAGAGTGGCGAAAAGCACAAATAACATAAAAACACCACTCTGCAGCCAATATCCTACAACCACGCCAACTGTAGTAAAGAAATGTTTTAATAAAACACACAAAGTCACAAATCCACAAACAGTACTCCTAGGTCAAGCGCTTTCATCAATAGACTTCATCAGAACAATTAAAAACTTGTAAACCAGCCCTTTTATACTTACAAGCTGATTGTCATTAAAAACAGCGGCTCTTGGAATTAAAGTGACAATGTTATTCTAAGAAGATAAAGTTGTTTTAAAGTTGTTTTAAAATTGTTTTAAAATCAACCTAAAACCTCCAAAAACTATGTGAAAAAGTCCCATAGTAGACATAAAACATAAAATATTGTACATGCAAAAAAATAAATACAAAAATATATCATACATGTAAAAAAAAAAAAAAATATATATATATATATATATATATATATATATATATATATATATATATATATATATAGACAAGCCTTGGAAAATTATATGTATGTGTTGCTTTAGAGAAAACTAAAAGGGTTGAAAAATGGGGGTTAAAGTTTAGATGCCCGATACCTAAGTTTGGGCTTAATACTAATGTGATCATTAATCCCAGGTGCTACGGTGGCATTTAACCTAAGTTGCCATCTCACTTCAGCCCTGAGCAGTTGATTTGCCCAATCACCCCCTCTAAAACCCTTCTCAAGAACCTCCAGAATACCGAACCGGAAAGAATGTTCCTGGTTCAGGGAAACATGTTTGTAAAGGGCATTATTTTCGTCCTTCCTTGAAATACTGTAAAGATGTTCATAGATTCTCCTACTCAATTTTCTTTCCATTTTCCCTACATAAAAAAATCCACGCGTTTGACAAACAGCGAGATACACCAGGCCCATGGTGGTACAAGAACCTGCACTAAAATTAACTATTATGTTATAGGGTCCCAATACAATCGATGGGGTATCTATTACAAATTTACAGTATTCACAGGCCCCACACTTAGTAGTCCCTTTTGTGTTGTCTTTTTTCTTTCGGACCTGGTTTTCCAAAAGACCTTTCAAATTCCTATTGACCCTGTATGTAAAAAGAGGTTCATCCCTTAAAACTGTCAAAAGTTCTGGGTTCCCTTTGAACATCATCCAGTTGTTTTTTATAATATTTTTAACTCCAGATGAGGTTTCCCCATATGTTAACACCATCGTCTGTGTGAAGTCCCTATTTTGACAATGAACTTGAGTTGTGTTAACTTCCTCATCACCAAGTAATGGCTTAAATCTGAGACCCCATTCACTTATCACTTGGTCCCTAATGTTAACAAAGTTCAATGGGTAACCCCTCGCCCTAAACATACTGGTCAATAGGTCTATTTCAGATTTGGCTAAAATCCAAATTTGAACACATTCTAGCAACCCGAACCATTTGCCCTTTCACAATGTTCCTCTTAACATAGGTTGGGTGGCTGCTCGTAAACTCTAAGTAATCATTGGAAAATGTTGGTTTTCTATACACACTTGATTTAAGACAATTGGATCCCATATCCTTCATTATTTTAACATCCAAATAATTGATGTGTGAATTCCCGTTGTTACCGGTGAATTTAAAGTACTCACATATTCCATTTAGAAAATCCAGAAATTTCTCATGGACTTCACCCTCTTTCCATAAAGTGAAGAGGTTATCAAGGAACCTAAGGTATAACAACCATTGTTCCTTGTAGGGAGATCTAAAAACAAAAGTAGTTTCCCACTTATACATAACAAGGTTAGCGAGTAGAGGTGCACAGCTGTTTCCCATTGCCACCCGTTTTACTTGTTGAAAAAATTCCCCACTGAAACTTAAAAAGTTATTTTTGAGAATCACCTCCATAAGTTCAGTAATAAAAACAAAAATAAATACTACTGCTACTGTTACTACCACTAGTACTGCTACTACTAGTAGTACTGCTACTACTACTACTACTGCTGCTACCACTGTTCCTACTACTACTGCTACTACTACTAGTACTGCTACTGTTACTACTACTAGTACTGCTACTGTTACTACCACTAGTACTGCTACTACTACTACTACTACTACTACTACTACTGCTGCTACCACTGTTCCTACTACTACTGCTACTACTACTACTACTACTACTACTGCTGCTACCACTGTTCCTACTACTACTGCTACTACTACTACTACTACTACTGCTGCTACCACTGTTCCTACTACTACTGCTACTACTACTAGTACTGCTACTGTTACTACTACTAGTACTGCTACTGTTACTACCACTAGTACTGCTACTACTACTACTACTACTACTACTGCTGCTACCACTGTTCCTACTACTACTGCTACTACTACTACTGACTACTGCTGTTACTACTACTACTACATATAATCAGTTTAGATAAACAAATACGTTTTTACTGTTGTTCCACCAACAAGGGAAAAGCTTCACATATGTACAAGTCATTGACAAAGATTTTATAAACTGGAATGCTGACTAATCTAAATATATGCTAATCACAGATCAGCTAATAATATATTATAAAATCCATAAAATTCATGTCTTTAAGAAGTATACCACTTTAAAATCACATGCAGTGCATGCTGGACCCCTATGAAATTACATAAAAGAGATTCAGTATCCTCTACAGGTAACTCTTTTTCTGTGATACTGGATCTCAGGGATAACTTATACATCCTGGGTGTGCCCTAATGCCCAAGTTCATTGGAAGGAGTTATTAGGACAATTTCATACCATTACTCCCTTCACCCAGTGAAATTACATAAGAAGTAAGAAAACTTATAGAATCTGGGCATATTCTAAAACCCAAGTGCTTAAGCTATTGATGTGGTTTCACAACATTTGCCCACAAGAATTACAAGCTGCAACAGATCATTTAATGCAACATTAATGCCTTCTAGGTAATGTCCTTACTCTTTTTCCTTTGTGACATTTTGTACCAAGGTTTTAATAACCAGCAATAAAACAATCTAAAAAATGTCTTGGTGCATAAACTGCAACAGTGAATTATGAGTGCCTGGGCAGGAGTGAGGAGTAGTACACAGCTCCAATAGTCTATGGTTAAGTATACTATCTGACCAATGTAGTTATCATGAACATGGTCTGCTATAGGCTATGGTCTATGCCTAACATAGAATTTAACATTCATTTCTTCTTACCTATGCTATGTTCTATGCTCAAAACAGAATTTAGAATAGTTTTTATTTCCTAATGTTTGCATTACTGTTGCTTTTTATTAATTGTAAATAGTTTGTAATCACAGTAGCTCACAATGAGTCTGGCCTAAATACTTTATATATGTGGAAAACATGAAAAAGAAATCTGCTCTATAAAAACAAAGAATCTGTAATACTAGGTATAGAATATTAACATATAACTAATCTGTTTTTATTATTTGAGATAATGAAAGTCTGGATCATAATATTACATGTCATCATATTTATCTTTATTAATTATTATCATTATTGATCTGATGGATGTTGGCCACATCAGTGATACAAAATTCACCAGGCTTCCCTTCATCTTGAGTTTAAAGGCTACAGACAATCTTCACTTAAAAAAAATCACATCCCCAGGCTGTGCCCCTACACACACACACACACACACACACACACACACACACACACACACACACACACACACACACACACACACACACACACACACACACACACACACAAAGTATCACTGCATCTGATGTGGAAAGGACAGCTGTGCAGTGGCGGCAGCTGGTAGTGAGCTATAAAATATATGCATACACAAATGCACATGTTCCAGTCATACACACGTACATGGGCAGTCAGAATCTTGATCAAACCAAGGTTTACCAGTTCTTTCTAAACCTATGTAATCCAAACAACTGTTAAGATATGTATGGATTACTGGTAGGTTGTCCACCACTTGGGAGCTCTATTCTAGTGTCCAAGACAAAATATTTTACTTTTAAAACTCATAAGGAACTGTAATAGTGTGCATTACTATAATTGTCTGTTTACAGTTAAAAGCATTCTCTAGAGTCTGCTTGCTCCTTGATCTGTTTAAAACTTTTATTTAGTGGCTACAGCTAGGAACTGTAATTTTTCTCACCCACCCTCCCTAGTGCTGTGGTGTTCTTATACTTGGTGGCTTTGCAGTTGCCCGCCCATACTGAATATTTGATCTGTGACACTCCTCCCAGTCTACTGTCATTAGTTTATTCAGACTAATAGAGAACATTTGTAAAGGCCAACCCACTTAGATTCTAAACATTGAATTAACTTCTGTTCCAGCTTTTTCCATTTCCACTTTACTAACAAAAAAAAAAATTTTACTGAAAAAAAAATTCTAAGCTTGCTTCCCTCCCTTTCCTGTGGCAGGTCTTGTCCAGATATGGATTTATTGTGTCCATGACTGTTTGTGAGCTCCTGAGACCCCCACCACTTAGCTAGGGTTAAACTATTCCTGGCGCAATAAAGTCTGCTCTTCAAATTTTCCCTTGCAACTAGCCAGCTTTTTAGTTTTAGCACTCAAATCTGTTTCTTTGAGCTCACCACTTGTTCAGAACTTGTTGTAAGCACTAAATAAGCTACAAATTACAACAGCACTCAACTTTCCTCACTTGTCTAGATGAAAACAGTTTTTAGTACTTAATAAATAAGCACCTAACCAGGCATGTCTAAAGGTCATCTCCCAGTGTTTTCTTCTGTCTACCTGATGAATATGGGCATCTTGGGACAATGCAGCAATTGCCTCAAGTACACAGCCAACCCTCTCCTCCTACCACCCAACACTACGACCTGTGAGAGATGCACTTACATATCCAAACTGGAAACAAAGCTCTCTTCACTGAAGACTGGACTAGACAGTCAAGAGGAGAAGGTAAACATTTAGTCCCTTAAAACCTACACCACCAAAACACACACATAGAAGCACAAAACACACACCTACATTCGCGGAGGCACTCAGTAAAAATCTGCCCAAACAACCGAGACCTCCAACGCAGAAATGCAAGCAACCTCCACCCCCCAACACAACCCAAATGACACATAGCCCACAAAATCAGTGTGCCACTCAACTACAGCCCATAAGGCATAACGTACCCAACACTCTAGTCATAGGTGACTCTATAGTCAGGCACACTGATGTTCCACTCACCAGGCTAAACAAGGACAAAGTTACTGTCAGCTGCCTGTAAGGTGCCAGGATCCGCCACATAACGCACGCACTTAGGTCATGCCACAACAAGTACAAATATGACTTTGTTATTGTCCATGTTGGTGTGAATGATGTGAGATGTACCTTCCTGGACTACATAAAAAGAGACATGGAGGAGCTCTCCAATCTTGTAGCCCAGGCAGGTATGACCCTAGACCTGAGGAGCATCCTGCCATCACCCAGAATGATACCACTGTACAAGGACAAAATAATTGACTTTAACAATTGGCTAAGCTTCTGGTGTCATTCTAAGGGAATCCAGTATCTGTCTGCCTGGGATGACATGATCGACAGACCATGCTGTTTTGCCAGAGATGGCCTGCACCTGTCGCCCTTGGAAATCCGGATACTGTCAAAGGCTCTTGCCACCCCTATAGTGCCTTTTTTTAGGCAAGGTTCAAATGACAAATTCATCACCGTAACAGGTACAAGCAAGCAAAATCTGAGGGTAATGCTACTCAATGCTAGAAGTATAAACCTCAAAATGCACTCTCTCAAGACACTCCTTAAAATGGAGAACATCGACATCTGTGCAGTGACAGAGACCTGGTTCAAAGCTCCAGAGAGCAACTCTGCATTAACAGGCTATAATTCATACCACACCTTTCGACCACCAAACTCAGACCGAAACAATAAACGTGGAGGCATGTCCATATTTATTAAGGATATCAACACCTCTAAGCTAGTTGCTCAGTATAATGCATCTGAGATTATCCAAGTTCAACTCACTCAGGGCAAAACCGCAATCCAGATTGTAGCTTGCTACAGATCCCCCACCATGCCCCAGGATTCCTACTCCTCTTTTCTTGATACACTGGAAAATATTAAGGTACAACCCAACACCTTAATAATGGGTGATTTCAACTACCCCACCATTAACTGGGAAAACTACTCATGTAACAACTCTTTTGCTCAATGTTTTCTGGAAATCATTGATTCCAATGCCTTGAATCAACTTATCCACACCCCCACCAGGGGCAGCAATATCCTAGACCTGGTCATCACCAACATGAGTGACCGGAGTTCCACACCAGAGGTCAGCTCCCCGTTGGTTCAGATCTGACCACAAGCTAATCACCCTAGACATCCACATCCCGCTCCCACCCCCCATTAGGAAAACAACCGTAAAAAATTTCTCCAAAGCCAACTTCACTCTTCTTAAGATAGAAGTGGCAAACGTCACGACACCCATACAGATGGACAATAGAGATACAACTGCTGAATCCTACACAAATACACTTTATAAGCACTTACACGAGTGCATGGATAGTGCTATCCCTAACAGAACCAAGATGCTATTCTCCAAAAAAAGGAAGCCAGTCTGGTGGTCTTCTGCCATAAACAAACTCTACATCAGAAGAAAGAAACTGTTGCAAAAAAGTGTAAAATCCCACGATTGGAGAAACTCCCTGGTAAGCCTCAGTAAGAAGCTGAGATCCCTCATAAAATCCTCCAAAGCTAGTTATGAAAACACAATCACCACTGATTCTAAAGACAACCACAAAGCATTCTATAGCTATGTCAAGAATCTCAATGGCAACACTCAGATCTGCTCTGAGTTACAGCACAATGACACTAAATATACAGAACCAACTGATATTGCCAACATCCTGGCAGACAGGTTCAGTGCTAATTTTACCCCCTCTCACCCTTTAAAGGGCCCATCTTTATACCGGAAGAATGCAAAGTTCCTGTAATCACAGCTGCACAGGTAAAAACCTCACTCTCCAAAGCCAAGAACACAGCATCCATGGGATCTGACAACATCCCAGGCTGCCTTCTACAAGAACTACAGAATGAACTGGCACCCCACCTAAGTACTATGTTCAATCATAGCCTCACCTCAGGCTTTGTGCCCATTGAATGGCACATCGTGATGGTTATCCCACTCCACAAAGGGGGGGGGGCACAACAGACCCAGGGAACTACTGCCCCATTAGCCTGATGAGCCTGGTCTGCAAGGCCATGGAACGTATCATCATGAAACTCATAAACAAAGACATTGGAGATCTCCAAACTCTGGACCCCACACAGTTCGGGTTTGTAAAAGGCAGATTATGTCTCCTAAACCTGATAGACTTCTTTGAAGCAGTCACCAAAGCCATAGATGAGGGTAACATGGTTCACACAGCCTATCTAGATCTCCCCAAGGTGTACAACACCATTCCCCACTCCGGAATTATAGATAAACTCACTAAACTAGGTATAAATCCCAATGTCACAAGATGGGTTGCAAACTGGCTTACTGACAGAACCCACATTGTGAAAGTAGCAGATTCCAAATCAGACTTCAGATCAGTGACAAGTGGAGTACCACAGGGTTCAGTCCTGGGTCCTCTCCTGTTTGGTATCTACTTCTCTGAAGTACAGGCTAACACAGAAGGTCTTTTGCTAACTAAATTTGCAGAGGACTGCAAACTAGGAGCTATAATCGAAACTCCTAACGATGTGGACATCCTACAAAAGGGCCTCACTGAGACAGATGCCTTGTGTCAAAGCCATGGCCTCAAGCTCAATGCCAAACAGTGCATGTTCATCCCCTTTGGTAAAAACTCTGTACCCATAAACTACTACATAAGTAGTAGTCTACTTAACACCAAAAGTGTGATGAGACCTTGGGACACAGGTGGACAGTAGTCTCTCCTTTGATAATCACATCACCACAGTGGTCAGAAAATCCTTATACTTGGCACACCTCATCACAAAAGGTTTCTCATCCAGAAAAAAAGAGGTCATTGTTCCCCTCTACTCATCACTCATTAGACCCATTATAGAGTACAACACCCCTTTTGGTATGTACCTCACAAGACATCTACAACAACTGGAAAGGCCACAAAAATACCTCACAAAGAGGATTACTGGCCTCAAACAGATGCCTTACGCACACCGACTCAAAAAACTCCAGCTTTACTCCGTTGCATATCTGCCTAACATACAAAGCTATGTCAAACCCAAAGCTGTTGGACATGCTCCACTTAAAGAATCCCAATTCCTCCGAGCTACACGCTCTAGGGACCTAAACCTTGTCACCACAATAAGCAGAACATGCTGGAGGGATATATTCCTGCCCCAGAGACTTCCCATACTCTGGAACAGACTACCTATCTATGTCATACAGAGCTCCTTATTAGCACGCTTCAAGAAAAATCTTGATGATTGGATGGGTAATAGGAAATTCACCTCAGGGATCACTTCTGTGGTTCTGCATACAGGGGCACAGGAAAATAATTTTCTTGGGTGGTGAAAGCCAGGGTACCTTTTTAACTAGGCTTGCATAGGCCCTAGGGCCAATAGCCTAGTACCTACCTATAAACCTATAATGAGAAAATACAAAATATAGTGGAAACATGCATACACATAAACACGCACAAACACACACACACACACACACACACACACACACACACCCCACATAAGAAGAGCATCATATGGACTTGTGCCCAAATAATTGTTAGTGATTCCGCTTTTAAAACATTCAGTTTAAAGCAATGGCAACTTTTATACTATAAATATTGTTTTTATTTAAGTTCAGGTGGATGGGATGGGATAGTAAATAAATAACAAGCCAGTGTATTATTTTAAGGTTGGATGATAGTCTAGATTAAATTAATCCACATTCATCTCTTTATCTCTCCCTCACTTTGACAATTGGCCCTAAAATGTATTCCACTTGTCTCCAAGTATGCCTTGCCCCGATAATCTTTTTAAGGTTTTTATTATCCGATATCGACAGGCACATAACGGCTCTGTTGGTGCTGTGGATTGTAAAGCAGATAGATGGATAGATTATATGAACTATGAACCTATATCACGTCAGTCGCCCTGCTAGACAGGGGTCCAGGGAAGTAAATAATGTGGGAAGAAATAGCCAGGAAATTGTTATGGCTAGGCTTGTATAGGGCCTAGGGCCAATAGCCTAGTACCAACCTATGAACCTATAACCTATTCCTCCAAATGGCCAGAGGAAACTTTTACGGACATTATTACTGTTGCATTTGTGGTATTTCCAGGTTGATACTTTGAATATTTTCTGTGTCAATATTCTGCATTATAGTACCAATATCTTGTGGTCACCAAAGCAACATTCAGCATTCGATATTTGCAAATTGTTTCCAATGTTTTACTGGCAAATTTCTGATTTATGTGGCAACCTGGTCGCTCTCCGGTGATGCATATGAGGGGCTTATGACTGGTAATGGTGCGTGCATGTGTGTGTGTGTGTGTGTGGGGGGGGGGGGGGTATTTGGATACGGAGCAGGACCTTCTGATTTAAATTAATTGTCAATGTCTGGTTATGAAACGGGTTTCTTTATTCGCGGGGGGCGGCAGCTAATTATAATTAACTTAGTAGTATACTTTCTCGTTTGGATGGACACTTTTCTGTTATTTGCGTTGAGCACAGACCACTAGATGCCTTCACAGAAGCTTTTTGATCTTAACGGGAAAAATCCAGTAAAACTACGTCAAGCAAAACAACAGAGGGTCTCTGTATTCAGTGGGTCCCCTTTTCATCAGATGCGGGCAGTTTCCTCTTTTTCAATTCGTTCCCAGGTGGCTCTGTTTACGGCAGCGGAGACAACTGGCTTTTGTGCCTGTTGCCGAAGAAGACGAATAATGACAGTAAGGCGTTCAGGTGACTGTTTTCGGTTTTCTCTTTTTTATGCTCTATTTGGGACTGTAGTGATCAGCCTCACAGCCAGCTGGAGATGCTCTGCCGCTGCTTCCACAGCTGCTGCAGCAGCTCATTGCAAAGCTGGGAGGAGACAGACAGGCAGGGGGAGGCAGAGAGTGCAGAATATAGAAATCAGGCATGGAGACACATACTGTGGAGATGGAATCCAAGTCTACTAGAATGTGCACACCTACAGAGTTAAGGCTGTATACCTACAAATAATAAAATCAGTGCTGGAGTCTGAACAGCAGGTACTTCGGCGTGATGCACAACCGACGCCTCTTTCTTGCATGCCCTTTAGCCAAGCACACTTGTTTTTGTTTTCCTTGACAGTTATTGACTCTTTACATCTTTAAATTAATTTCTCATGTCACCATCCTTTTGACACAAAATTTTTGAGTGCGTTCTTGCTCGCTAAAGCAAAATATATGGGGATTCATTCTATCCCCAAAGACCACAACGAGAAACTGTTGTTGCCAGGTTGGTTATTCTGAAACGTAGTGCCGGACTTTGCTGTCTCTGCTCTCTGGTCCTGCACCGTGAGGGAATGTGTCTTTCAGTCTTCTGTGGATCAGTTCCATCTTCTTGATTGCCTGAGATTCGGAGGATGCGCACAAATCGGTGCCTTGGCTTGCATGCATAAAACTGTACAACTGGAAAGGGGGGTCTTGATGCGTCTGCTGACTTTGACCTCTTCTACGGGACTTCTGCCAAAAGTGATGTTAAGGTCCATTGCATCCATTGGTGGCCCCGGATTAAAGGAGGGCCAACATTAATACTTGTTCACGTTTTATATGCCCCATTTAGTGAGCTCGTCGCATCTGCACAACTTCTTTAGGATCTCTGGGATATACTTTACTGAATGGCTTGCTACTACCTAGTTATCAGTTCAACGCACCTTAGCAACGGTCATTTTCGTGGTATTAAAGGAGTTTTTCGTGGACCCTTGCGGGAGACTGGACATGGATCACCGGTAATTAGATCGTCCCCCCACCCCCACCCCCCACACACACGATTTAAAATGCTATACTTTGAGTTACCTTAAAAGTGATTGAAGTCTTTGAATTCTTCTGACTTACTGCCAGTAACTGATTCTAGTGTTACCAAGATACATCAGACGTGTTTCACTTTTTGACTTGTATGGACCAAAACTTGTAGTTTCGTGCTTTGCATCGTATTTTACAATACATCAATTACGAAGTATACATTGAAGAGAATATGCATTGTTTTCTGCTTTACTTTTCTAAAGTTAAAAAAGTTAAGAGGGCGACCGGTCATAAACGCACTGTTATTACTAGGAGCATATTATAAAAAGCAGGTTATGTTTTGTTGTTTCCAGGCACATAATTTCACCTAATATGGGATCTTCTTTGGTACTCCTATTTCATTAGAGATAGCGTTTAAAAACGTGTCCGTTTAAATAAACGGTGGCAGACAGCGATTTGGAAGCTGTGAATGTGAATTACTGACCAATAAATCAGTTTTAGGTGGAGGGAGCTGTGACTGTGATACACTGACCTATAAATTAACATCTAGTGGAGGAAGGACAGTGTCTTGCAGTTTGATTTGGCAGTATCATAGATTGGGAACGTAATTGTATTAGTGTTTGCTGTATATTTAGTGGCTATTCGTCATTTTTTGGCCTTGAAGAAGCTGCTCACTTATAACAATTAATAAGCCGGCGGTATTAATGTAATACTTTGCTACTGTTAGCATATGACTGGTTTAAAGAAGAAGAAGAAAATAAAAGGAAAGAAGAAACAGCTTGGAAAGCTCTGAAGACAGTGTGTGTGTGTGTGTGTGTGTGTGTGTGTGTGTGTGTGTGTGTGTGTATATATATATATATATATAGAGAGAGAGAGAGAAAGAAAGATTATATATATATATATATATATATATATATGTATACATATACATACACATTTTATATATATATGTGTGTGTATATATATATATATATATATATATATATATGTATGTGTGTGTGCAACTAATGAATCATTGCTCTAGTTCTTAAATGTACCTTTTTATA
Organism: Protopterus annectens; assembly: GCF_019279795.1. NCBI lineage: Eukaryota > Metazoa > Chordata > Ceratodontiformes > Protopteridae > Protopterus > Protopterus annectens. The sequence continues at coordinate 1,421,296,104 of NC_056732.1, forward strand.
TCGTTGTGAAAAAAGTTGTTTTTCTGTCAGTATTACTATTGACTGAGGCATAAGTCAGTGTGATGCTCTGAAGATTACCCTTTCAGATGCTGCAGAAGGTGGTGTGCTATTTTATGTTTTGTGTATTTGCTTATTGTTTGGCATGCAGAATGGCTTCTAATATGAGACAACATATCCATAGAATAATCCATCTGGAAGTAAAACAGCACACTCGTGATTGGCATGTAATAAATTTGTCATAAAGGAAGCAGTGAACTGAAATGTTAAACAGAGATAATAAGCAACAAGCCTAAACAAATCAATAACAGGGACTATTCTTATGGAAATCTGCCATTGTTTTCTCGTCTTTCTAATCAAAATAGCTACACAATACTTTGAAAGTTTAGTGGAGTCAGGCTACTTTTTCCCTGTCAGTACAATGTGTTAAAACAAGGTACTCCCAAAATAAAACTGCCTGATTTTAATATGCTTATCTGTAAACATACACATGTGTGTGTGTGTGTGTGTGTGTGTGTGTGTGTGTTTGTATGAGAGACAGATTAATCAAATGACAGTGTATGAACCACAGAAGTGTAAGCTTGTACATTTTAACAGGCTTTCATTTTTAAGGACAGACCTTTCTGCTAAAATGAATACTTCAGTAACCTACTTTTAAAACGGCTTTCAGCAGACTTGTCACTTGTCACTTTTGATGCATGTGTATGAACCCTTTACAGAGTGGATGAGTTTAATTTTCTTTAGTAGTTGCAGTTACTAATCAAGCTACCACAAATACAATTGAGAGCTGTGTACAGAAAGCATCTTTTCTTCTGCAAGAGTTATTAACGTATAACTTCTGCACCATGTTCTTTTTTTTAGTTTGTCTGTTACTGACTGAAACAGATACGTTGGTGCAATTTCTAAAAAATCTCTAATACATATTTCATAAAATGTACTATAATATTCTATAGTAAATCATTGTGAATTCTGTTTCTTTAATGCTGGAGTCAGCACAGTTTGTTCATTTTTAAGGTGAACATGCTTGCTTTATATCCGTTTGGTTATGAATAAAAGTAGTAATCTTGTTATAGTTTTATATATATAAAGCAACACAGTTCTTTGATTGAATATATTAATTTAGAATTAGTTTCCCATCTACAACTGGGCATATTTATTTTACCTTTAAAGCTGAGCCATAACACTGAAATTAATTCTGTTGCATATGCTTATATTAACATGTTATAAGATATATGTAATAATGTAATGCCTGTTCACATGTCTTAGCTTCATATTGGTGCATGACTTCAAATCAGCTTGCTGTAAAAGCTGAGTTTCCCTGTATTAATTTGAGAAAAACCAAGCCTGGATAAGCAAAACAGCTTAAACTATCATTGCAGCATATTTATAAAATGAAATGAGTAGTTACTAGTACACTATGTGCATCCAGACACACATTGTGGTTATTATGTCACACCTGATGTGCACTAAAGTTCAGTAAAGTATATAATGATAACATCTATCCTTCAGTACATTAGTTTGATGCTGTTCTTTCTGGGATTTACCTGGTGTTGCACGTACCTTCACTGCCGTGTGTGTGTGTGTGTGTGTGTGTGTGTGTGTGTGTGTGTGTGTGTGTGTGTGTGTGTGTGTGTGTGTGTGTGTATCTGTGTGTGCGTGCGTGCATGTGTGTGTGTGTGTGTGTGTGTGTGTGTGTGTGTGTGTGTGTGTATGTGTGTGTGTGTGTGTGTGTGTGTGTCTGTGTATGTGTGCATGCGTGAGTGCGTGTCTGTGTGTGTGTCTGCATGCATATGTGTGTGTGTGCATGTGCGCGTGTGTGTGTGTGTGTATGTATGTGTGCGTGTGTGTCTGTGCATGTATGTGTGTGTGTGTGTGTGTGTGTGTGTGTGTGTGTGTCTGTGTGTGTCTGAATGCATATGTGTGTGTGTGTGTGTGTGTTTGTGTGTGTCTGTGTGTGTGTGTGTACGTGTGTGCGTGTGTGTGTGCATGTGTGTCTGTGTGTGTGCATGCATGCATATGTGTGTGCATGTGTGCACGTGTGTATGTGTGTCTGTGTGTGCATGCGTGTGTGTTAGGTTTCTTAAATACTTACTGGAGGACCTTTTTCTCAAACTTTTAGTAATCAATGCATTTGTACTATAGTATAGATGTAATGATCACTCATACCAATTGTACTGCCTTATTACTTGGCAGCTATATTTAACATAACGATTAACCCATTTGACTACCTGTTTACTAGTTTGAAATAAATTGCCCATATTGTTGCAAACAAGTATTTTGTAATATTATTAATCACCAGTGGTTTAAATTCATCTCATATACGCTTAAACTCGATGTTATTATTAAATCGTTTTAAACTTGTTACATGCTTAAATACATAAATAAAATTCATGTTTTATTAAGTAAATGGCTTAATGTGAGGAAAATATAACTAGGGCTAGGAGTCAGTTATTATTAGGTATAGGTGACTACTTTATAACTTTTGGTTCGCATACAAGATTGCATACTGACAATACCTTCTAAAATGGAATTTTGTAGTTGCATTAAGGTGACATCAGAGACACTAAGTGACATTAGTTTGAATGGTTTGAAAACAATCTCACTAGCACTTTATGGTTTTCGCTAAGCAGGTATAATAATTTGCTTAGCTTTCTCAATCAAAACTTTCATAGGGCTTCCCCAATGCTGAAAAGTAATGCCATCATTAATTCTGATTATTTGTAGGCAGAAAAAGAAATACCTTCCAGTGAAGTCCATGCAAGGTACACAGTTAACACCTACAGCTATAGAATTGTCTGTTGGGCAGTTACAAATACAAGTACACTACACCTTGTTCACACTATGCAGTTACCAGGAGTACTGTTTTCCATTTAGGCAGCATGGCCTTTCTGTCAGTGAAATGATCAATTTGAACTTGTACTTAGTAAAGCATAAGTCCTCCTTTTCACTACCTAGCTGTGTGATGTGTTCATTGGTATCCCTGTGGCCTGAGAATGTGTTGCACAACATGAAGCCACAGCTGCATACATCCCTTCTCAAACTGTACTGATCATGGTATTGGATTGTATGTTTGTCATTTTCATTCATATTGTCACATAAAAAAGGTTTCAGTTACCTGCTGTCTGTACAAGTGAAGGAACTTTTTAAAGATCCAAGGTTGATTATAGATTCATATTACCAGAATTAGGGCAGTGTTATCCTTGACTCACAACCCTCACCATCAAATACATTATTTTTCCACACCTCATCTGTGGGTATAAAATTAGTGAAGCTTTACTACATTCTGATTTTCTTTGCAATGCCTTGCTGTCGAGCCAGCCTGCTGAAGTCAACATAAATTACCTGACACTTCCTTATTATACCAAACACCATAATTGTTTAAGCCCATGCTCAGGTCCCGTACATCCTTTATCAAGTGTTATATTTGTACTTGAGACCTGAATCCATAACTGCTGCCAACTTCTGAAAGTCATAAACATTCCTGGTAATGTATTGTTTAACTATGAAGTCAGTTGCTTTTGTTTTCGTTAACATTAATATTGCCAGTTTTCAATATGAGAAAAAAAAATGACAACGATAACCATTTTGTTCAAATTTCATAGACTGATTTATTGCTAACAATATGCAAATATCAGCGATTTGGGTTGCATCATAATCAAGTAGTAACCCTAAAAGTATGTAGCCTGGCTTACTCCCTAGCAAACTGTTTTATTATTTCTGTTTACAACATAATATACCGCATTTGAGTGATAGATGATGTAATTCTTTGGTGCACTGAGAAGCTATGAATAAATAAATACAGAAATATAATTTCTCCAGTAAGGACATTTACAAAAAAATCCTACTCAGGGTAACATCCATGAGTTATGCAAAAACTTACATTCTTGATTAAGATGACAAGGTCCGTATGAGCACCCCACGTTGCTTCTTAAGGTGCACATTTATAAGACACATTTTTTTTTATGTTTCTCTTTCTTGCAGATATCATGATATAGTGTCCAGTATATTGCACAAAACCTGAATTTAAATATATTTATCGAAATATTTTATTTTTCAGAGGAATATACTACCACTGTTGCCAGTCTTTGAATTCTTAACAAAAAAAAACACTCTATTGACATTTCCTTTATTTTAAATAGTGTTTATATTTTAATAAAATAATCCAATCATTGGTCTGATGAAGTTAACTGTGAAAGTGCTTACCTGTTCTTGTGCACTGGGTTTGTTTTAATAAACGTGCTTGAAGTTTACTTTTATGGTTCTTCTGCATGTTTGCTTTGTTGTTTACACTATTGGATTATTTTATTTAAGTTCCTTTCATTCAATGAGGCATTTATCCTTTGAAGTGCTGTATGGTACTGTTTATATTTGCATTTTGTTATTAATCAGCCAATACCACTCAAATTTCTCAATAAGATGTTTAATATAATATTTAATCACAAAGATATCTTTCATAGATCACAACACAACACCTATATTGCTTAGACATTTATATTCCATTTTAATTCTCAAGGTAAACCCAGTCTAATTTAAATAAATAAGCAAATCTACTGTCACCAATTGAGTTATTTATTTTTCCCCTTTTGAATATGTGGCCATGCTGTATCCCTACTAGTAAAAAAATATAATTTTGTATTAATACTGCTATTTTATATATGCATTTATACTGATAAGTAGTATATAAGATATAGATCCCCCAACCAGGTTGCTGCTGTAATTTTTGATCGCTACAGTTGTGATCCTCAAGACTATAAAAGTTTAAGCAAGACTGTGGAAAATCTACACTAAATCTGAAAATATTGGTTTTCAGAGAATTCCCTTTTCCCTGTGGTACAGTGATCTTGAAGTTAGTAGATATAAGTTGTGGGGTGTGGGTGTATGTAGCCCACCACAATGGAGGGTACAAGGGGCTTACCTCTTGCAAAAATGTTCTTAATATATAATTGTTGGTTTACTTTCATGTTTCACTATTATTTATAGTGAATTGGGCATATTTTTCACAGTTTAGGGAGTTACACTGCTGTGCCTTTAAACTCCAGATAGGTCACTCTTCTCCCTCATTATATCCCCACAATTTAATGTTCCTATGTATGTGTAGAGAGGGGCAAGTCAGAACCATATAATTTATTAAATATGACCCTCTTTAGCATAGCTTAATTCAGATGTCATGGTTTATAAGTCTGATACCTCAAATTCAAACTTACATATCCAGTGAGAGTGTTGCATGATCTAGACACTATTATTGATTGATTATGCACTTATCTTTTTCATGGTCCCACTTTTTTCTATACTTTTAAAAGAAAATAAAGAATTATGTTAGAGATTTAACTGTAACTCGTTGCCCAGGAGCAGAGTTCACAAGCATTTATGTTTCAAAATTCTGTCCTGTCATGTACATATATTACATTGAGCTGGATTAATTAGCAGTTACACTAAGTGTAGCTATCATGTACACATTGTGGTGTACTGCGCACATGATAGCGAGCTATTTATTTATTTTATATATTTTATTGCATTTGTTTACCAGAAAAGTCTACTGGCCCCAAAAAGCCCATTTTTAGTGGAGGCCAGGCAGAAAAGCTCCAACAAGAACACAGATACAGAAAAAAATTATAAACATTAATTGGTACAGAAATAGAAACAGTGTTACACATAGTGATTAACATAATATATACAGAATATATACATAAAAGCAGGAATTTAGTTGGTTGCCAGATGAATTCAGTCAGAGGTATAAACATAGATAAATTAAATCAGTATTATTGTACCAGTATCAACAAGTGATGAAAAAAAATATGGAGAAAATATCATTAGTCACTGGTAGTTAAAGGCACAGGAATTTAGTTATAATATAAGGAGAAGGACGAGGTTAGGTTTTAGAGCAGGTACATGGCCAGGAAGAGTTGAGATGATTTTTCAGTATTCGTTTGAAGGTGGTGGTGCTGCCTGTGTTTCTTATAGAAGGAGGAAGTGAGTTCCATAGTTTGGCGATGGTGAAGGAGTAGAAAAGTTGATCAGCAGGTAAGGTGGGCTTTTCTACTTTTAGAAGTGGATGATTTTCAGATCTTAGTTGCCTGCTGGGTTGGTATTTGGCAAGTAGAGTTGAGAGAGCAGGACAGTCTGTGTGTCTGTAGATTATTGTGTGTGCTGTAGTTAGTTGGGTGAATGAGAGATGGTAGGGGAGTTTCAGCCACTCTAATTGTTTCATCGAGTTACAGTGTTGAGATAAGAATTTAGTCTTTGTGGCAAATTTTGCTATTCTGTTGTAACACATATCAAGTTTGGGTTTTGTAGAATTTTGGATATTAGCGAGGAGAGGGACACCATAAAGGAGAGAGGGTAATAAAAAGATAGTTGCAAGAATTTGTCTAGTAATGAGGCTAAGAAAGTGTTGGTGCCTGTAGAGCATACCGAGCGTTTGGTGTCTTTTTTGATGTTATTATTTATGTGTAGGTGAAAGTTATGGTTTTCATCTATAATAATGCCTAGTAATTTAGTGTGTGGGACAACTTCAATATGGGGTATGCCTTGGGCTTGTAGAGTGAATAGATTTTTATCTAGGGGAGTGGTTTTCTTAGGGGTAAAAATTACTAGTTTTTTTTTTGGGGGGGGGATTTAGGGCAAGATGCTTGTTAAACATCCAAGACTCAGTAGAGTGAGGACATTCTGGGTGATTTGCTGGAGTTCAGAGATGAAATTTGCAATGCATATTATTGTAAAGTCATCAGCATACTGGATTACTGAACATTGAGGGAGAGTGGAGTGAAAGTTGTTAATAAAGATACTAAATAAGAGAGGACCAAGTATGGAGCCTTGGGGTACCCCTGTGGAAGTATTGAGGAAGGGAGAGTAAGATTATTGCCATTTGGGGGATTGCTGCCTATTGGAGATATAGCTATTGAACCACTGTAGGGTAGGAGGAGAAATGTGGAGGGTGGATGACTTAGAGAAGAGGATATTGTGGGAAATGTTATCAAAAGCTTTGGAGAGGTCGTGGAAAAGTGAAGCGATTATTTTACCAGACTCTTGCGTCTGGTTAACTGTATCAAGTAAGGATAGGAGAGCAGTAGTAGTCCTGTGTCCTGGTCTTAAACCATGCTGAGTGGGTGATAGAATTTGATTTTCAAACAGGTGGTTGAGGAGTTTGGCATGGATGCATTTTTCCAGTATTTTAGAGAGGGGTGAGAGAATTGCTATTGGTTGAAAGTTTGTGGTGTCAGTGTTGGTGCCACATTTGTGTAAGGGGAGAATGAATGTTTTTTTTCCAGATGACTGGGACAAGGGATTTTTCAATCAATCTGTTAATGAGTATGCTGATAGGATAAGCTATAGAATTTGCTGCTAGCTGCAGCCTAGCTGCAGGAAGTGTGGGGGTATCTTGTCAGGGGCCAGAGTACAGGGTTTTAGCTTAAGTAAAAGTTTTTTTATTGTGGTGGTGGGCATGGGGGAAAATTTTAGGTTAGATTTGAGGGTAGGATTATTTTCTGGAATGATTTGTTCATCAGCTGTCTTGGTGGTGGTTGCAGTGTTAACAGTAGGAAAGGTGGTAGTTAGGTTAGCTATGGTGTCAATGAAGTAGGAATTGGAAAGGTTGGCAAGTTCTATAGGGGTTTTGTATAGGTCAGGAGATGGGTTGCTTTGAGAGCTTGGGTGCAATAGATGGTTGATGGAGGACCAGAATTTTTTTGCGATTATTTTTATGTTGGCATTGTAGGTGGAGATAGTGGGCTTTTTATCAATGGTTATTAGACATTTTGCCTGGTTACAGAGTTGCTTGTAATGTAGTAGAGTTGAGGGTCTTTGTTTTTCTGCCATGATTTCCAAATTTTATCCCTTGTGGACATTACTTCTTTAGTGGATTTTGAGAGCCAGCTTGCATGGTTATGTTTTATTTATTTTTGGCGGGTGGGTGCTTGCCTATTTAGGATGTCTAGGAATTTTGAGTTAAAAAATTCAACAGCCTCATTAAGTGGTAAGGATTTGAGGGCTTCCCAATTTACTTTATCTAAGGTTTCATTAAATATAGATGGATGGAGCTTAGTAAAATTTCTGGTTGATTTGTATTGGTGATGGCTTGGGGTTGGGGTGGTTTTGCGTAGGATATATGCTGGGTGGTGGTTGCTAATGGTATTAGGTAGTATGCCTGCAGTGATGATATTGTTAGGGTGGGACACTAATATCCAGTCCATTGTGGAGCCCCAATTATTATTTTTGTGGGGTCTGGTGATGTCTTCAATTAGCTGGGAGAAGTTGTAAAGGTTTATGTTTTTTGAAAACAAGGCATCTAAATTTCAAAGTGATGTTAACTAAATTAAGCAAGTCTGTTAATATAGTTCTGTACTTCAATTATTACACTTGAAACTCTGCTACAATGGTGGATAGCCATTTCACACATAATCTATCACTGTATTTTCAATTTCACTGTGAAATTTAGGAATTCTCCATTTGTATTGTCAATTTGTATTGTCAATGCACATTATGCAAGCATGAGACAAGATAAGTGGCAAGGGCACTATAAATGTTTGCTATTTATTTGCAATCAGTCTGGATGAACTTACAGGGATGCTTGATTGATAATCCACTGCTTTACAATTGTGATTGTCATTGACACCCCATATTGTGAAACTGGTACATTCACAGTTAAGCAATGTACGTGAATGACCGTATATAAATCTGATGCTGGCCTGTCCACACATGTACATTTGTCACAAAACCTATGACACATGGTAGCAGTGATGTTTTACTAAGTACAAATATACATTTTCAGATCATTAAAGTCAGACTTCTCCAGTATTGCCTATGACTAATACAATGTTCTCTAACTTGTGCAGCTAGATATATAAGATGTTCGAATCTCACCATGGGAACTTATGTGTGTAAGGGGTTGACTGACAGATAAGGAGCACCTCGATATCAAATGTGCTGCATCTACTTCTGTTGAGGAGAATACATTTAACTTTGGACACTGCTCTCTCTGCACTTTATCCCAATTTTAACAGAAACATCCACTGTGCAACACACGAATGAGTTAATCTTGCCAAAAGTGCACTGTGTCCACTTGAGTCCAACTTCTCCTGTGGCAGTTGTGACTAATACTTTGTTCTCTAGATTGTGTGATTAGATAGGTGGGATGTCCAAATCTCACAGTGGAGAACTTGTATGCGTGGTTGCCATACCAGGTGCATATAGCTTTCTGAACAGATAGGCTGTATCAACTTCCATTCAGGTGAAACATTTAACCTGGGTGAGTATTGCACCATCCCCTTATTCCAGTTTTACCAAACATTTTCTGTGCAGTATTCTGATAAGGCCATCCTGTCCAAAGTGCACTCTTTCCCCATAAGATACAGATGTCTCATGTGGCAATTCCAGCTAATACTGTGTGTATCAGACTGTGTAACTCATTAGGTAGTCGGTTCAAATATGACAGTGGTGCATTTATGTGTCTGTGTGGTTCTAGTGTCATAAAAGTAAAGCTTCAACAACAGATGCACTATGTTCAGTGCCACCCAGAAAAAAAATTTAACTTTGGACACAGATCCCCCTGCAGTTATTCCCATTTTTAACACAAACTTCTCCTGGGCAACACACTGATGAGGTCATCCTGTTAAAAGTGCACACTCTCCCCTTAAGAGATGTACTCGTTCTGTGGCACTTGCAAGTAATGCTGTAATCTCTTGACTGCATAACTCTATGGGTATCAGGTTCAAATCTCACAGTGGAAGAATTGTGTGTGTGGCTTCAGTGCTAGGCATGCATAGCTTCTTGAGCACATGTGCTGTATCAACTTCCATTTAGGAAAATATTTTAAGATAGTAGAGGATGCACCTATCCTTTTATCCCACTTTTACTACAGACATCTTCTCAGCATCACACTGATGATGCCTTCAAGACAGAAGTACACACTGTACACTTACAACTCAGACTTCTGCTGTGGTGCTTGTGGCTAATTCTGTATTCTATAAGTTGTGTAAACAGATAGGTAGGGGGTTCATATCTAACACTATTAATAAGTGTGATTGTGTCTACTGTTATGTACAATTATGTCTGCAACACCCCTTATGTAAACTTCCACTTAACAGACATATTTTCACTGGTAGAGGATTACCACCAGAAATTTGTATTTCTCCCGGTTAATAAACAGTTTTGGAAACATAATGCTTACATCATGTTATCAAAAATGAACTACATCACAGTGGTTGTATGAGTTAACTTATGGCACTGGCTATTGATACTGTGCACAGAAGATGGGGGTTTGAATCCATAATAACTGTCTACTGTGCATATGTGTTTATCTGTTATGTTGTGTACAAAAGGCTTTTAATGCATGTAGTACTTGTAGCTGTTTAGTGTTACTGTGTACTTCAACCACCTTCATACATTTTTAAAAGAGCATCAGTATATGAAGGAATGGTTTTGTCATCCATTCAAATGTGCACTGTCATAATTATAGAACAGCATCTCATCTGTTGGATGTAATTCAAGCAGCATTTTGCACCTTGGGATCTTAGGTAGTGTGTTCAGATCCAGCCATTAGTCTTCAGCAGGTAACAATGTTGTCAGGCAGCTGCCTGCTGTGTACATGCAAGGATTGAGATTCCTATTACAGCAATGTCTGCTCATTTATTTTCACACAGAAATGCTTTACTGAATAATTATAATGCCATGGGATGACATTTAGCTTTCTCTTTGAGAATGACTAATGCTTTTCCTGTGGCATGTGGACATGAGACAATGTCCTGCATGTTGTTACATTAGTAAGCATGTGTTCAAGTCCATGATTATTCACACATTGTGCGTGATTGCTAGTCTCCCACCACAGTGACAACTGCATTACCAATCACATGTGTTTGGGTATATCTAGCAGCAGGCAATGTTGTTTGAGAAAGACACATATATCAATGGTCTTTTAAAGAAATTGCAAGCACACATTTCCCTTGCAGCAATAACATGATATCACGGCTTCAAAGACCAAAATATTTCACAATTGTAGCACTTGTGGCACTGTAGCATATTGGTTATTCACAATATCATGTAGCTTCTGTCATCACATAATCAGATGTTCAAAACCCATACTGACTTACTGTAAGCATTGCATGTTCTGCATGAATGATATCCACAGCTGTCATAATGTGTACAATTACAGTGGTAGAAACCTCTTCTAGCCCTTTTATTTTAAACAAATTGCAAAACAATCAAAGGATGTAATTACTTCACATGGGTGGAGTCTAATAGCTTTGTTAAGCTTTCTACTGTGGTGAATGTCATGATAACCCATGGTGATAGTCGGTGACTTACATAACTTGCTAATGAGTTCCAGCAAAGGAAAGCATTCAGTGAATGTACTGACATTACACAAGTAACACTGCATGAAGTTATTCTCCATTTTTACTTTGGAGACAGAAATAAAAAATAATTTTATAATGTCCTGCTAGTGAAACAGTTGTTCTGCAGTTGTCATGGTTTTAGTGCTCTTGTGTCACATGCATTCAGTAATTACTTGTATAGTATATCTACACAGATTCAGTACATTTCAAATCTGAGACAATGTTATTGTACAAAACAATAGGTATAGCCTCCTTAGATGATAAATATTCATACTGCAGTGCTCACGGTTGTGTGAACATTAACATAGTTACCTCCTTATCATCACTGTGGCAAAATTATATTGTTCACATTATCCTCAAATGACCTTTATTACCTCATGCATTATTTTCATTTATTTCTGTTAAGATTCATTGTTATATTGTATGGCAGATGGTGTCAATACACAGCATAGATTGCATAGCAAGATAGGCATGGGTTTGAACAGAGTAACATCTGTCAGTCACATAACTATGTCAGACTGGATTGCAGAATTTATTGCACAGTCAGAGGGTAACATTTTTAAGGCATCACCCTCCACAGTAGGGGATCAATACTCATTACAATAGGGGAGTACTCTAAGCACTACAGGAGTTTTAAGGTAGTGCACAGTGTAAACACTAGTTTTGCTGGGTTTTTCTTGTAGTTTTTACTGACTAATTTGTCTGAAGGACATTTTTACTTTTTGGTTTTGATGCTAGCTGGAATATTATGCAGGCACCTTAATGTTTCCATCTGAGTGCTTCTACTCACCCAACACTGGAATTGTGGGTAGCAGCACAAGACTCCAGATGGTCCCTTATAAGGTGTAGAGCTATATAGACAACTGCTTTGGGCATCAACTGTGGTGCTCAATATCCTCAAAATAGGAGACCACAGATCACAGGCTCTACACTGTGGCAGGGCTAGCCATTCAACAGTGTTAAAACTAGCTCTAGATGATTCCATGATGTTGACTGTGTCACCAAATTGGCATAGGTATTTGCCAGTGATAAGTGGGTTGAAGACCCGGCCTAATGTGAAGTATGCCAGGGATCCATGCTAATGGTGAAATGGGTGTATGTGCCTCTACTGAACCATGTGTCTGCCCATCAAAAAACTCAGCAGCCCTCGGTCAATAAGCTACTGGCTGGCCAGTGTCTCATGCCATGCTTGGATTACCTGGGATAGCTCTTTTGAGCAAAAGCTAAATGTAAAACCAATCAACCTGCCAAACATGAACTAAGACTTGCTACACTCAGTGTAGGTTCACTGAGAAGAAGCAGTTTGACATGATGATATGAATGAGGCTGGACATCCTGTGAATCTAGAAGACAAGATGGAAGGGCAGTGCAGGAAAGACACTTGGCTTGGGGTCCAGAGTATGCCACACATGAGAGCAAACTAGAAATGGAGAAGGAATTATGTTAAGGGCACGATTTTAGAATACAATGAGGGATGTCATCAGAATTAGTGACAGACACATGTCAATCAGACTCCAGTGTAAGGATATGGGACTATTCATACTCTCAGCCTATGCCCAGCAAGAGGCTTGTGATAGTAAGGTAAAGACTGCAATCAGACAGCAGATGCAAGAACCTTCTAGATAAAGCAGAACAACCTGAATTTGTGTTAATAATGGGTGTTCTGAATGCACATATCAAGACAGACAATACAGGATATGAGGACTGCCTGGGTCTATATGGGTAAGGCAGCAGGAATAAAGAAGGAGAGACTCATGTCTGGGAAATGGCCTGATGGTGGCCAACACAAGGTACTGCAAGACAAATAGAAACAAGATCACATACAACAGTGGCCGACATACAACTCAGGTAGGATCCTCCTAGTAAGGAAAGGGCACTGGGTAGAATCAGTGATTGCAGAGTCATCCCCAGTGAAGCAATCATCCCACAACATAAACCCCTGACTGCCATGATTAGCTGCAAACAGTGTTCAGAGAAGGCTCTAAGGTTAATAGAAAGTAGGCAGACCATCTGGCATTAGACTGCAGAAAAGCACAAGAGTTCAAGGAATTAATCAGGGCTCTAGCACCTCAGGAGGAAGAGAAAATAGTAGTAGCTGAAGAAGAATGGCAGCATCCCAAAACTACATGTGTGAGGACTGCAGAACAGGTATGTGGCCAAGCCAGGTATGAAAATAAGTTACATAAGGAAAGCTTGTGCTAGAATGCAGAAGTCCAGGAAGTCACCAAAAGACAGAAGGAGTGTAGAAAAAGTAGAAGGGTGATATGATAGACCACGCAAAGAAGGAATACTGACTGGCTAACAAACAGGCTAAGAGAGGAGTTGCAACAGCAAAGAACAAGGCATCAGAGGCACTTTGCCAGCTTCTACAAAGTGACTCGTTAGATGGCACAAAGAAACTTTATCAGCTTACAAGGCAAAGATACAAAAAGAATGAAGATAGACATCCATCATAAGGAATGCCAGTAGCAACCTGCTCACCAGCCCACGGGAAATCAAAGACAGATGGAAGGAGTACTTTTAGCAGCTTCCGAATGAAGAAAACCTCACAGGATCTGTACTGTCTCAGACACAGCATACAATGAAAGAAGAAGAAGATCACACCCTAGAAAAAGTAAGAACAGTACTAAGGAAAACAAAGTCAGGGAAAGGAGTAAGCCCATATGAGGTCACAGTAGATATGATCGAGATGTTGGTTGAAATAGGAGAGAAATGGCCCCTGGGGGTACTCACAGCAGCATCGAGAGAAAGTCACTCCAGTTGCTGAAAATGTCAAATAGAACAGATTACTGTGGTAGGAGAACATGTGCAAAAAAGGAGAAGACAATCTTGTGAAGAAGATTTGGGACAGAAGGAAGAAGCCTAAAGGAAACACGGTCTTCCAGCAAGAAAGATGGATGGATTGTGTGAGGGAAGATAAGTGACAGTCAGTATGACTCTCAAAGCAGGTATGAGAGTAACACTGAATTGAGAGAGATGGCAGTAGTTGAACTGACAGCCGAACCCCATGTAAAAATATGTGGAACAGGGGATTGATGATGATGATGTCTTTGTACTGCAAAGGAATCAAAAATTCAAAGCTGCATCACTTCACACACTTTAGTAGGTTTTGGTTTTATGTTACTTTACTTTCTAACATGCAGCGTTAATCTAAACAAGACATTTATCAATATCTGTGGGAAAAAACTCACGTCATCATTTTGGATGTATAATATTTGGAGACTTTGAATTAAGTCCTGCACTATGGTACTTTTGTGCCTAAAATGTGATAACACATAACATTATGAAGCTGTGCTTTGCATATTGCTCCTTATATTGTTGAACAGGCTTCTGTCTGTAAAAACATTATTAAATCCGCAGTGAATACAGTCTTGTAAGTAAAGTGTTGGACTCTGGGGTACACAAGGGCAATTAACAGCATGAAAGTTTGATAGCTGCCAAAACCTGATTTCATAAGAGAAGTTCGGGAGATCATTAAAGTCAGCAGGTATCACCTAGATGTACAAACAGTGAGTAGCAGAGATCCATGCATTACATTTTATAATGTTTTAAGTCTACCTCTGAAGGTTTTTCCATTCAGGTTTCCTGTTTGTTAGATTTGTTAGTGGCTATCTGTGAAAGAGTATGTTGTCCAGTGAGATGTGCCTGGCTGTTAGCACACACTGACTGGTATGTTGTTCAGTGAGATGTGTCTGGTTGTTAGCATGCACTGAATGGTTAGGGTACATATCTGCTGTTAATTGCTGTCAAGATGTAAGGAGTAAGTATTACTAATTCAGTTCCAGCAGCAGTCAGCAATTTTCCTACACTCGGATTGGAAATTATTACTGCCTTGTCTTAATGTATTGTAGTATACTGAATATGATACAGTGAATATTATCCAATATTTCTAAACTTTTCAACATGATAGTTTAAAAGTGATTGAAAACATGTTAGTATGGTCCGTTAATGCAGTAATGCAATGTAACCTACTGAAATACTTAATGAGATTAGGAACTTGTGTTTTTGCAGGATGGGAGATTGTGCCCCCTCCATCGATCACTCTATCAGGCTTTGACTAAATGGATGTTTTTTAAACATCTTTTTCTGTGACGTTGCATGACCTTGGAGTCAGTATAGTTATGGCACTGGGGTTTGAGATCCAGGTGTACAGGACAGGAGCTGTGTTCAGCATATAATCTACACAAAAATAATTTTACAATAGAACTATTGTAACAGAGTCCTATGCAGAAAAGTTTGCTGGATATTTTGTTAATACTATCTACAATATTAAATCATGTTTTCAGCAGTTGTAGCTGTTTATAATATCGCAGTACACTGTCTCAGTTCCTGCATTAGATAACCTGAGAAGTCAAGCATCAGTAATTCATTATGGTCTTCATGTATTATAGCAGGAATTAAACTTAATAGAATAAAGAGGTATGGATATGAGATGCATTAGGCACTATACCAATACAATCACATCAAGTGTGCAAATTAGTCATGCCACTATAGCAATACTTTGTTTCTTTTGGTACCTGCAACATACTATTGGAGTTGTAATAATGATATATAATATTTTAAAGCTCTTGCAGAGCAAGCAGAATACTACTCGTTAGTATGCTGCTTATGAAAGTCATTTAATTACTGCTAATCAGTAAACAGAGATATTTTATTTTATTGCTATTAAAAATATTCTACTGTTGCATTACTTTCTGAAAAAATGGTACTGAAGGAGTTCTGCAAAATGCCACTCCGTAGATGAGTAATTGAAATTTATACAGTTATGCAGTAGTTATGTTCTGTACTTGCTGTGTCTTATTTAAAATATTATTGCTGGGCTCATGGTTATATCGACCATATTCTATTTTACTACTTTCCTCAGTGCAAATGCAAAGCATCTGTATGTGTCTATGTCTGTCTCCAAACAGTAATATGACTAATCTCTAGAATGTGGCATATTATTTATGATTTTCTCTAAAAGCTACATATAGTGATTTACAATTTCTCAGACTGTAATTGCAACTTAGCTTTTAACTGTAGAAAGTTGTTGATATTGTAGCAGAAAATGTAATGGTCTAGCTTAGTGAAGACATAAACATAACTGTACAGTATCTGTGTTGTTTTCTAATTTTAATTAATGTGTTTTCTTAAAAAAACACCTAAAAAGAAAATAAATAGCTGTATTGTATTCATTTTAGACACAAATTAAGGGGTATAGATTCTCATGTGCTTATCCTGCAATTGCAATATAAATACAAGATATGCCCTGAGTGTTACTTCAAAAAATGGCATTTGATAGCTAACGCACACACACACACACACACACACACACAAATCTCTGACCAAATGGAATCTGGAACAGACTTCCTATCCACATAAAACAAAGATCATACCTGTCCATATTCAAGCGCAATTTGGATCTATGGATGCAAAACAGAAAATTTATCCCAGGACTGCTCCTTGTACTACTAATGGACAGAAGCAGCTTCTAAATGCTTTATCCCATGCATGATTCCCCTCAAATTATCTATGGTATAGTCACAGTTATTCTCATTAGGGTTAATATTAAATTATTGTCTATGGGATGGGTATGTCCAATCTCTAACCACACGGGGCAGGTTAATTTGAACACATAAATGGGAAACCGGCTAAAATGACCTGTGAGGCCAGCTAGCCTAGTACTTACCTATGAACCTATAAGTGTGATATGTTGTACTTGTTGAATTACTCTTTTAGTTTTGACTGCTTTCTAATCTAATTGTCCATCCATGGAGTACTCTTTTCCAATTTTATTTCTGTAAGGACTGATCTAATAGTTTAAAGTCTTAAAAGACTGAATGTTATAATAATGCTGCAAATATTTATTCTTGTCTTTAATATTGTTTTGTCATATTTTCCTGACCCTTTTAGCATAATCCCTCTTCCTCCTAAGATTACGACCATAAAATCATGTTCACTGTCAGCATGACACATTACTCTACTTTATTGTATTACTACTAGTACTACTACTTCCATTTTGTTACTAATACTTTCATCTTCACATATGCCAGAGCTGACTTAGATTAAGCTACTTTGATCATCGTTTAACCTTTTATACTTCCTGTTGGTCAACTATTGTTTCAATTGAATGAATCACCTTTGCCCATTTTAACTCCTTAAATACTTACTTAGCTTATAGCAATGATATCATATGTGTGTTACTACACTGCTGTTTGTTAACTTACTCAGTATAATGCAATTGTGCTAATGATTACTTCAGTTATTTTCATACTTCAGTATGGTCTATGTTTATGTTTTGGAGTTTATGTCTCCAGAACTCCACCAAAAAAGACACTGCTTATAGGACCACTCTGATAAACCAAAGCAAGCAAATAAAATACATAAATAAATGCATTCTAACAGATTAATTAAGGTGCTCTCTGTCTTTAATATCTTAATATTAATATGAAGCTTAGACAAATCAAAATATATTCACGTTAGTTTTTTATAAAAAAGTTTAAAGCAAGAGGGGTCTACCTTTTACTATGACACTTCTTACTACTGTGATATAATTGACAAAAGAATTGTTTGTGAGAATGGCTAGACAGAGTATCACACGATAATCCTCTTTCTCTTTCCTACTCTTAGCCTCTTTAACCTCTGAAAGGACTAATACTGAGATGCTAGCAAGACTGTCCTGTTTAGAAACAAGAGGGCTATTAAGAGATTGCAGTCTCTCTGATACTGTTTTAACATTTCTAAAACATCAAAGGTTGCCATAGTAAAATCCAATAAATCAGCCTCTCCCAGAGATGGAGAAAATGGCTAGACTTATGCATTTATTGAGCCACTTAGTCAAACTAGGCCATTGTAGTTACACAGATTTATACAAGAAAGAAGAATGTTTGCTGATAATATTATTAGCTGGTTACCCGACTAATTTCTAGATCATTGTTATTGAATTTGCCATATAGCCTTGATCAACAACAACCATTAAATTCATGGACAATCTTGCAACCTTCTGAACAAGAACAGGAGGAAAAATTTAAAAGAAAGAAAAAACAAACAGTCCCAGGAGATAAGTTACAGATACAAATCTTAGATTTTTAATGCAGCAGATCAGAAAAAAAAAACAAAATATAGGAAGACTAAACCATATGGAAAATGTGTGACTGGAGATGTGATCCAAGAAAAATAACAAAAATCAGAGGCTATCAATATTTATTAAGAAGGAATCATGGAGCTGAGCGGGGAAAAAAATCAGAGGCTATCAATATTTATTAAGAAGGAATCATGGAGCTGAGAGGGGAAAAAAATCAGAGGCTATCAATATTTATTAAGAAGGAATCATGGAGCTGAGAGGGGGAAACGTTGTGATATGGTATCACGTTTATGCAGACAAGAAAGCTGCAGTAATCAATATTGCTACTGCAACTTCAAAGATATTTGCAGATACATACACACAAAGACATCTACATATGATACATTTTACAATGAAAGTGAATAAAAACACTGTTTTGAGTAGGAATGGGTTTAGTAATGCAAGAAACCAATAATGAAAGTGAAGTAATAGGTCAATTAAGAAGTGAAAAGTTTAGTGTGGAGACTGATACAAGCGATATACCAAGCTAATGAGTCAGTGTATCCTTATAGATGGATTTAACAGTCAACATGGGGCACATCTTGACAAAAATACATCAGAAAGTGAAATTTTGGAATATTCTGCAGGACACATGGATAAACGTCCAGTTAGAACTGTAAAGCCAGGAGACAAAAGGGGATAGTCTCAGTCAAATACAGAATGATCTAAGGGTAGACTTGCTTGATGATAGACATGGACAGATGTATTAAGATAGCTGAGATAAAGAGAGAACAGATGGGGCATAAGGTTGCAGACAGTGAATAACACCAAAAGAGTTAGAAGACCAGTGAAAACTGATGACCACAGTAGTTAGTACTGTTAAGCGAGATGGGTACAATATAACAGAAATATGTTGTCACAAAAAATGCTGAGTAAGAATGGAGATGAAGGAAACAAGTAGAATAGCATCATGGACTCACTGAATAGAGATAATTATAAAACAACTAAGGCAAGAAGTATTGCAACTTAGAAATGAATGCATCATCAAAAACCTCTAAGAAAGATAAATGTGCTAAAAACAACATGTCAAAATAGATAATCTTACAATATTTGCAGTAATTAATTTATCAGCACAATAAGAAACACTTACAAGGAACAAATGCCAAGGAAAAATCCAAAACAATTCATTGATAACCTACAAAAGTTTTACAGAGAACTGGGAATAAAAAAAAAAAAAAAAATGGAAGTAATGTCACCTAAAAAATGAATGCACTTTGGAGAAGTATTTATGAAGATGCCATAACATAGAGCTGTGAAAAAGAGTGAAACCTAAGTATGGCATGGATATATTACAAAAAATAATTTGACAGCACTGTATATTTTTTGACTATGGAATTATCATAGATATAAAAAATATACCCTATATCGACGTGATATAGCAGTCAGTATAAAACAGTGACAAACATCTTTACAAGTGAGTTATGATAAATAATTTTTAGAGTAGATATGTAGTGTAAATACATTTTAGTAAATAATTGTACAAAATGCTGAAATTCAAGTCAGCACACTCTAGACTGTTTCCCACAGTATTTTCCTGGGGTAAAAAATTTAGGAAGGCCTAATAGTAAAAGAAAAAGGAATCCACAAAGAAGAAAGGGAAGTTACAGCTCATGTATACATACAATGGTTCATTTTTGGAACTCATAAAAGTCTGAAGAAAGGCAGGAACTGTGTACGCAATATAGATTGCATGAGTACCATTGATTAAAGACATATCAAGTGAATGCCACTTAACTGCAGTTAATCAAGTGAAATAATCAATGAACAAGGATAATGTTTTAAAGGTGTGCATTTTCTGGGTGTGTTTTATCCTGCAATCCTCTAGTACATCTCACTTGCTTTGTAACATCTGACTGCTGTATATTAAGAAGTTGTTTTCCGAAGTCTGGCTGACGTATTTGATTTTGTCTCAGAAAGCTGTTGCAGTATTTAACTGCTAAGTCCTCTTCAACCTTCTCTAATTGTTAATTCCCTTTTGAAACTCGTCTGTAAATTACTTCTAAATATTACCTCGGGTCTCCCTTGAAAAGAGGTCACTAGTCTAATGGGACTTACCCAGTCAACAAGGGATAAGTAATTAAATAAATGAACCTACTTACATTTCTGAGCTGAACTAACATTTGTTGACTATATCTTAAACAAACCTTCATATATGTGCAGTACACTATGAACAAACTCTCAACTGTACATTTCATAAACTACATTATGTTTAAACCTGTGAACCAAATGATATGTGAAGCTGTATGTATATTTAATCTAGCTCTGTAAATACATAAAAACATTTTTATATGTCTGATAACTATTACTCCTCTTTAAATTCATATATAAGATAATGCAACATACTCAGTATATGCTTGTGTGCTGTAAGAATGTGACCTGAATTATGGCTGAAAAGCTTCTGCTCAGCAAATGTACCCACAGAGTTAACAAATGTAAAATAAACACATACATGGTTGAGTGCATGCTAATCATCTCATAGATAACAGAAACTGATTTGAGATGTTAAGGAAAGTTAGAAAGGAAGTGTTTTAGATGTGAGGAAAACAGTTGTAGGAAAGATAACTCCAGGAGGAAGAAGCTGAAAAGGATGGAAATAAGATGGAAATAATTAGCAGAGGACAAAATGTATTGGGTACTCATAAGTGTGAAAATGTGGAAAAGTGTTAATGTTGCTGAGCTTTGTCATATTTAATATGAAAGTACCAAGTGGTGTAGTCTTCCTTTATTTTAAGTACTTATGTGGCTTGAATGAAAGGCTGTGTGAAAAAAATATTTCTCTTTAATACTTTAACTATTTGTTCTTTAATGTCATACATTTTATTGTATGTATAACAAATAGTTTTAGCAATATCATTTAACATAAACTGTTTCAATAATGGTCATTTCATTTTTTTCTGTATAACATGCATCATTACACAACCATACTTGTATCACAGACGCACACCATTTGCAGCTTCATTTCAATATAATACATAATCTTTATATTTTTATTTACTCTCACATCATGCATAACCGAATCACCCCCCTCCCCATAACTGAGCAGTGCCATTATTTCCCAAACTATTCCTCTTTTACACATATTGAGCTGTATTGCATATTGCATATTGCATCAAATGCAAGATTTGGGATATGGATATTCCATTTCCTCCCCTCTCCCGCTTTGCATGGTTACTTCAGGTTAGTTATATTGGGTCTTATCCCTGTTGTGTTTGATCTGCCATTCCTAATCCAAGATGACTGCAATTTCAGATGCTTCATCATTTGCTCTTGCCTCCATGATTGACCATTTTAACAGTTTCTGACCGCTGCCCTTAAATCTCCTTAAACATTGCACATGTCCTTTCCACAATGTTTGCATATGGATCATCAATCCTTTTTCAGTGCAGACTTCCTCACCCTCTCACTTCCAAATCTTAGCTATCATCCATCTCAGTTTACCAACTATTACTTGGATGTCTAGTCTTTCATCTCTAGGCAGTCCCTTCTCCTTCTGTACTCCAAAGAGGCACAATTCATAGCAGTTTGGTATCTTCTTTACCAGTAGTTTCTACATGACCTCTCTTGCCTCCTTCCACAGTGGTACTACCTCCATACATGCCCCCCATGTGTACATCTTGTCAGCATTTCCTCTTGACATCGCTTACACTTTGTGGATAGATATTACCCTTTTTGGTGTACCCATAAAAGAGTTATATACTGCCTCTACACAATCATTCTATATTGATCCCCAACAGGACCAGTTTCCTTTACCGTTGACATCCTTCCTAGTATTCTTTTCCAAAGACATTTTTCTTTTCATTTCACACCCTCTTTACTCCACTTTTCCCTTAATTTACCAAAAGTCTGCTTCTGCAGAAAGTTTGCTCCTTTCTAAGCTGTGTTGGTGGCTTCGTTCTGCTGGTTCCTAGGTGCTTTATTTTGGATGTTTATTGGTTGTGTTTAAAGCACTATTCTCTTTTATTTCTTTGGTTTTGGTGTATTATGGAGGAACTGGATACCAGCATTAATTCCCCAATCAGGAGAGTAAGCGGCTTACAATGTATAGGCGAGAGACTTACACTTGTAGAGGGGCCACTTATACAACGTATTGAAATCTTAACCCAGCATTCAACCGTCAACTCACAGGCGGCCAGATTCAAGGGAGAACGGCGGATAGTGAACAACAGCGAGTTCGTTTGGACTAGGGAGACTCAGAATCTCGTTCTCTTTTGGACTTTCATGGAACTAACACTCTGAATAGAAAGGATGAAAGATGGCAAGTTGGTTTGCAAGGTGACTGTTCGAATTCTAGTAACAATTTAGTCGGCAATGCAGCAAAAGTATCTGAGACTGTTGGTTGGGATGGGGTCATTCTGTTACTAAATGGCTTAACACCAAATGTAATTTTACAGAAGGCCGTTCAAACAAGAGTTCCTTGCCTGGGCGACATGATAATAATACTTATAATACTAATGTCAACATTTTACATGATATAATGTTAAGATACAAAATACTGCATATGGACAATTGTTATTTGAGAGAATGTATAGAAAGGGGGATAGTACCTAAGGGGTTACGCGTTTTCAAATATCCTAACAATGTTGTTGAAGGGAGTGATTTTCATGAAGAGTTGTTAAAAATTTTTAATCAATGCAGCTTGGCTATTTTACAAGCCATTATTTCCAACAATGAAAAAGAAATGGATGTATTATATGACCAAATAGAAGACATTAACTACAAAATAGTTTCAAGTCTCTTGTTCACGTTGGAATGTGAAAAAGTGAAATATTTCAAAGTTAAGGAGAAAATAGAAGAAAAATGTAAACAAATTTACCATAGAAATTGTAAAATATTAGATTGGGACATTTTAGCATAAAGAGATAAACGTAGTTACCCTAAACCTAGTAGTCAGAGGAGAATATATAGGAATTATTATGAAAATGGAGAGGGTAAAAATCAGAGGGGAGACACTGTTAACACAGGATGGAACACCTCTATGGAACCCTTGGAATTTCAGAGATGTGAGGATCAGGGGGGATACAACTTGAATGACCCTTTAGAATTCCCTACAGTGAGGAGATTGGAGAGAATCAGGCAACAAAATCCAGTGAATTACTCCTACCCAAAGGGTGGGTATCGGAGGGGGGGATACTAAAAGATGAAGTTCAAACCCATGTAACACCTGGGAATTTAAGGGAAGAAAGCATTGTAGTGGATGGTTACTGACATTTATATCATAATTTTAGCATTTTCAACTACAGCTCTCTAGATATAGGACCTATACACTTTAGTTTGTTCACTAAAGGACTTAAATTTGTACCTAGCAGTACAAGTCAAATTGAACATGTGCTCATAGACCTCAAACTATTTTTAATAAAGAAAAATCTTGAAGTCATGATGCCTAATAATAGACCTCCTGTTAGCACTATTAGGAAAAAGAGTATATTTAACCCACCCCTCCACCCACAACTCAAAAATTTTGATACCAAAGTAGAGATGGAGTTGAGACAAAATCTAAATAACCAAACTAGATTCCACAATTTGACTAAAGAATAACATGCATTGCTGGACTCATTGAGAAAGAATGGTTATGTGAGGGTTATGAATCCTGACAAGGGAGGGGGGGTTTATGGACAGCATAACCTACTCAGCTAAAATGTTGGAAATGTTGAATAATCCTGAAAGGTACACTAGAGTTTCCCACAATGAAATCAATGTGGCCCATTGGAAAATAGATTTTATGTTACAGGAAATGGCTAATGACCAACAGATAAGCCAGGAGACTCTATCATTTCTAACTGTTGACAAACTCAAAGTCCCTTCCATCTTCGGAATACCGAAGGTCCATAAGGATGCCCTGGATCCACCTTTGAGACCTATAGTAGCCGCTTCAGGTTCTAAAACTTATCTAATAGCCAAGCACTTAGATTTAAGACTAAAGGAAGTATGGCTAAACAAGGTGGGCATCCTTAAGGATTCGTGGGACTTTTTGAGGAGCATTGACCAGGGGTTATATCATGCAAACCTTATTTTCGTTACTTTAGATATACAGGGCCTGTTCGATGTTATACCTTACCAAACGGGTTTGGATTGGTTCGAAGAAGCACTGAGAACAAAAGGTAGCTCAGATGATACTATCATTCTGATGACAGAACTGATGGAAATGGTACTCAAACACAATTTTCTCTACTTCGAGAGTGGATTTTTTAAACAGACAAGTGGAGTAGCCATGGGGGCCAGTTGTGCCCCCATGTATGCCAACTTGGCTTTGTCCACCTGGGAGGAGAAATTTGTGTTTCATTCTGACTACTCCCAATATTGGAGTTACTATAGACGCTACCTGGATGACAGTCATTTTTTGGAATGGGCCAGAACATAAGTTAAATGAGTTCATAATTTATTTGAATAATACAATGTCCTTTCTTATATTCACCCACAACATCACTCATGACCAGTTACAGTATTTGGATGTACTCATTGAAAAAGTACCAGGAGAGAAGGCATTTAAGTCTAGTGTGTTTAGGAAAAAGACATTCTCCAACTCCTATTTATTTTTCACTAGTGGACACCCCTTCAGTCAAAAGAAGGGGATAGTGAAAGGTCAGTTTATTAGGAGTTGCAGAATGACCTCTAACGATAAGACTATGTAGAGTAGTAAACTAAGGGCTATGTTCATGGAAAAAAGTATCCATTAGAGTTGATAAAGCAAGTGGAAGGTGAAACTTTCAAGGAAAGGAAAGGAAGGTTTAGTCCAATTTTGGGGAAGCCAGAGCTGAACATCCATCGAGAAGCAAACAATACTGACCAAACTGGATGGAATGGTAACTTTATATTGAATTTTAGTAGTAATGCTTGTTGCATTAAGGATATAATTTCACAAAACTGGGAGAGATTTGCGAGATATTCAGACTTGGACCCACTATTTAAAAACCCACTTAGGTTCACCTATAGAAAGCGTAGGAATATAAAAGAAATGTTGGAAAACTACAATGTGAATAATTCTAGATCCAAGAAGGGTAAATATAAATATGGTTCTTGTGCACAATGCACACACATTCTACAGGGGGATTCTGTGGATTTGATAGGTAGAAAAACAAAATTGGTAACCAATTGTTATTGTAATTGTGACACTTATGGAATTATATATGACGCTATATGCAAGACCTGTGGTTCTTTCTATATTGGAAAGACCAACAGGAAACGCAAGCGATGTATATATGAACAGATGAATGACATCAAAAAATGTGATATAAACAATGCCTTGAATAAACACAGCAAAGAATGCACAGAAGCTGTTTTTGGGTTCTTTGTAATAGAAAAGGTTGAAACAGACCCATGGGGGGGGGGCATGGGAGACCACCATTGAGTTTAAAGAACTTCTCTGGCAGTTAAGACTAGAAGCAAACAAGCCCCCAGGACTTAACAAACATGTTTCACTGGTACCAGTTCTCAAATTAAGATCTGCTAAGCTCTAACTAAGAATAGGCTAAGGGTATGCTTTACAGAACCAATTTTATACAATAATTTTTTTTTTATAACTAATTTTATGCATATCAAAAACAAAAACATTGAGCCACATGAAATGTTTTACCTTGTTAGGTTATTTTTTAGGACACCCCTATTTCATTATGTATATATATGCATTTTAGGTATTATTCAAAATGGGGGGCAACATTCTGTTTTACCTTTATGTATAGGTGTTTGTTTACTGTGGATGTATATGCAACTGTTCTGAATTAATTATTATATTTATTACATGACCTTATATATATTTATATATTTTTATACTAATGTTGAGGGATGTATTGATCAGAATGTATTAGTACTGTATTCATTGAACTAATGTTATAGAAATTTCAGTATGAGTGTTTTACTATATCTTTAAATTTTTGTCATTTTATTTAATTGGGACTAATTACCACCACCAGGTAATTAGGAAGGAGGTATATAAGGAGGGACTGCAATGTACTTCTTATTTCTGATGAAGTCCTGGATGCACTAGGATGAAAACGTGGTGTCTTTGCAACGTTAAATAAAACAGATTTTTTTGCTCCTTTCTACACTGTGTTGGTGGCTTCGTTCTGCTGATTCCTAGGTGCTTTATTTTGGATAATTCTGATCCTTCTGTTTTTTTTCTTTGCTCCTTTTCTTAAAGCTAAACCAACCTCACAATTCTGTGTTTTGCTTCCTGTATCATTCTGCTTGTACATGCTCGTCTGGATATTCTGATTGCTATCTCTGTGTAACCCCCTGATGCAATAGCCAGTCTCCTTTCTGTGAGTTGAATTTCTTCTTAAAACTGGAAAAGGGGAAGCCATTCATCTCTTAGTCCCTCCAAATTCCTAACTCCCTTTTCTTCCCAGATTAGCATCTTCCCCTCTACCTCTTTACACCATTTCTGGTGTAGATCCCTAATAGCCCTGTCCCATCTGTCTATAAACTATGCTTAATGACCTAGAAACCTATAGGTGATGGTATTTGTCCTGTTCTCTCATTATTCATTGTTTTGCCAATGCCAGATTTCCAGCCCTATTCCTAGGCAACACATACTATATATTAATTGCCTATACCTCTCAGCCCTTCAGTAATTCATGTAGCAGTCACATATTGCATGAAATCTAGTATAACTCCTCCTCCAACATTCCTACGAGCCCTAAGTTTGTCCTTTGCAAACCTTTCTCTTTTGCTTTTCAGCACAACTGTGACATTAACTAGTTGGATATCTATAACAGCCTTACTTAAAGGGCAGATTTCTATGGGTCTCCATAGGTATAGTACATGCAGGAATATCGTTGTGTGAATTATTTCTCTTCAATCCCCCATGTAGCAAAACTACCCCAACCATGAATCTAACATTTTTCCTATTTACATCTTCATATCTGCACAGTTCTAGTCTCTGATTTCAGCTACCATTTTATAGACTTTAAGTCCCAAGTACCTCTTGCCCCACACATTTGTTTATTTAACATATGTTTACTGGGAAAGTCCAACATAGAACAAATCCAATTTTCAGCAGAGGCCCAGGGAGAAATGCTCCAGATACAAGTCTTTGTAATGTGGGAGGAAACCCACATGAATGCAGGGAGGACATGCAGACTCCACACAGAAAGCAACCCAGCAGAGAATTGAACTGGAGAACCTCTTGCTGTGAGGTGACAATACTACCACTGCACCACTGCACCATCCAAACACATTTAAGGAAGTTCAGTCATTACCTCCTTCATTTTGTTTCCTGACCTGATTACTACTGAATTATGGAGTGGTAATGAAGCTCTGATTCACAAAGACACCTGCTGATCATCTCCAATATCTCTAGAAGTTGCATAATAACATCCATAAACAACATCATATAATAAGTTGCAAACAAGTAAATAGCTCTCCTTTTTCTATTGTTGTTCTGGATCAACCAGTTATCTGGTACTCTTTGCACCATACATGTAATGACCATTAAAAGTAGACCTGCTAATAAAGGGCAGACCTGATTGGTCTCTCTTCCTAATACTAATTCTTCATTGTATCCACCATTGATGCATATTGCTAACTGTGGAATCTTACACAGGGCTTTCACTCCCTTCAGCCACCTCCAATGGTCTCTGTCAATGTTTCTGTTATGAAAGCCCATGAGTCACAGTCAAACACATGCTGCATGTCTATTAATACATTTGCTTTGATACCTTATCACAGCCCATTCTACACATTCTATGAGAGTACACTAGTGGTTTATGGGCAATCTGCCTTTAATGAAGCCCATTTGTTCATTTCCTATTTGTGTCAGAAGAAAGTTCTTCAATCTTGTTGCCGAATTATGAGCAAAACTTTATTTATCTATTTATTTATTATTTATTTCCAGTTTGATGACTGGGGAGGTCCACTGGGCTCGGGGAGGCCTTTTTCAGTGGAGGCCCAGGGAGAAAAGCTCTGTGTTACATATTTAAGTTACAGATGCAGTCATAATAAAGTAAACACATTTACAATTACAATTACATTTCATGTTACTCTCTTCAAGAGGAATCTTGATGAGTTGATGGGAGATCGTAGTTTTACCCCGGGTATCACTTCTGTGTCACTGTTAGACAGATGCACAGTATACTAACCTCAAGAAAGGGCAAAGCAAAATTAATTTAAAATGGGTGGCGAAAGCCAAACACACTCTGGCTAGGCTTATAAATGCCCTAGGGCAGATAGCCTAGTATGAACCTATGAACCTATGAACATAGCATTCGAATATTTAAGATGGCAGTAGTGACTTCATTGAAAGAGAGAGTAACGGCTTAGTAGAAGTAGAGAGGAAAGGTGGAATGAGCTATTTACAATATGTACATTTATGTGAGATTAGCTTGCATTCAGAGTTAGTTAGGAGTTTAATAATTCAGGATGGAGTAGGGTGATTAGTAGGCTAGGTGGGGAGAGTGCAGTTGCATTTCCAATTAGAGGAAAGGTAGGAATGCAGCTGAGTTTTAAAGTTATCAATGTTTTCACAAGTTCTTCATGAGGAAGGAAGAGAATTCCATTTTTGGCTAAGGAAAAGGACAACAGAAGCTGACCAGCAGGACGGGTGGGTTTGCGGACAGTTATTAAGTTTTGGTGAAAGGATCTTAGAGTTATATGTGGGGTGTATGGTTGTAGGATGTTGATTTGTGCAGGGCATTTTGTAGGTTGAAATATTCGTTTGTGGGCTGTAGTAATTTGGAGATAGTCTAGATAGCTGGTGAGTTCAAGCCAATTTAACAAATGAAGGGCAGTGCAATGATGGGAGGAGTATTTGGCTTTGATGGCAAATTTAGAAATTTTATTATAACAGACTTCCAGTTTGGTGGAGAGAGAGCCAGATAAGCTTGTTAGTAGAGAAGCACCATACATCAGTGAGGGAAGAAGGTAAGTAGTGGTGAGAGTTTGTCTTGTGGAAGGAGAGAGAAAGTGGATGTTTCTGTATAGCATGCCAAGTTTTACATGTGTTTTCTTAATGTTTTGCTGGATGTGAGTATCAAATTTTAGGTGTTCATCGATAGTTACCTCAAATAGCTTAGCGAATGGAACAACCTCTATAGCAGAGTTGTTATGGCTAATAATTTGGAATGAGTTTTTATTAAGAAGGAAGGATTTTGAAGGAGAGAATAGTAGTGTTTTGGATTTGTTGGCATTTAGAAAGAGGTGGTTTTGAAGCATCCAGTTCTCAGTGGTAGAGAAGGTAGTTTGAGTCATTGTTTGGAGCTCAGGGAAGTTAGAGGTGGAGCAGACTACAGTTGAGTCATCTGCATATTGTCCAATTTTGGTGTTGGGTACGGCTGTGTGGAAATTATTGACAAAGATGTTAAACAGCATTGGGCCGAGCATGGATCACTGGGGTACCCCAGTGGGGGTAGGTAGGAAGGAAGGTTGAGGTGCCTTTTCTCCATTTCACAGCTTGAGATCTGTCAGAGAGATAACTTGAGAACCAGGATAAGGTATTCTGAGAGAGATTAAGGTTAGAGAGATGGTTCAGGAGATGGGTGTGGGAGATGGTATCGAATGCCTTGGAGACATCTAGTAGAACTATTGATACTATTTTTCCAGACTCACGGGCAAGATTTATTGTATCTAAGAAGGAGAGAAGGGCAGTGATAGTACTATGGCCAGGTCGGACACCATGTTGGGTTGGAGTGATTTGTTGGTGTTTGGTTAGGAAAGGCATAAGCTCATGGTGGATGCATTTTTCCAGACGTTTTGAGATTTGGGAGAGGATAGATATAGGGCAGTACTTAGAGATACTATTGTTTTTGCCACCTTTATGGAGAGGTAGAATAAAGGCTGCATGCCACAGTTTGGGCACATAAGATTCCTCTATGGATCTATTGATCAGGATGCTAATGGGGAAAGCGATTCCATCTGTGGCGATTTTTAGGAAGAGAGATGGGATATTGTCAGGGGCATTGGAGCATGGTTTTAGATTAGAGAGTAATATTTTTATGTAGGAAGTTGAGATGGGTTTAAGGGCAAATATCAGAGGAGGACTGGTGGTAGTGGGTAGTGTAGGGGCTGAGGAAGATTGGATTAGTTGAGAGAAAAGGTTGTTCTTTGGGAATGTCTCGGTTAGTTCTGCTATGGAGATGGTAAAGAAGGAATTGAATAGAGAGGCTATTTCAGGATCATATATGCTGGTGTCAGGGCAGGGATTGTTTTTGGTACCTGGGTTGAGATGTGAGTTAATGGAATTCCAGAACTGTTTGGAGTTTTTGGAGTGGGTAGACTGGAGTTTGAAATAGTAGGATTTTTTGTCGCTGATAATTTGTTTTTTAACAAGGTTGCAGAGTTGTTTATATTTAAGAAGCGTTTCTGGCTGCTTGTTTTGATGGTATAGTTTCCCAGATTTATCTCTTTGTTGCATGAGTCTTTTGGTATCTTTGGTTAGCCATGGGGTGGAATTGTTTTTTATTCTTTTTGTTCTTGGAGGAGCTAGGGAGTTGGGGGCAGTTAAGAAGGATGAGTTGAACATTTCTATGGCATTGTCTAGAGGAAGAATTTTTAAAGAGTTCCAGTTTGTTTGTTTTATCTCCATTGCATAGGGATATTCTTTTTTTTTACATCAGTCTCTTTCTATTTCTGTTTATGCAATATCATCACAGTAGCTTCTTCCATAGATTTTGTTACTCTCGCTTTGTCTATGATACCATCGATAAGATCTGCCATTGTACTGCACCTTCAAAATCCACTATTTTATAGAAGCCAGTTGGGTATCTTTCTGGTCCATTTACTTTACCACCTTCAGATGACTGATGGCCTCAATTACCTCCAGTCTTCATTGGTAAATTTAATCTGTGCTGTTTGTCCTCACACAAAATGTAGCATTGCAGTTTTTAAACAAAAACAACTTGAGGTCTACTCTTTTATAAAGTTTATTATAGAAATGTCTAAACCATATACTTATTTGCTCATTTGTATGACTTTCCTCCCATGTTTCATCCTCCACTGAATTAATAAAAGTGCTCTTTTTCTGATCCTAAATCCTGTGCATCAACATCATCATTTATATCACTGCCATCACACACACCACTCTGCCCCTCTTCTAGTAAACTCTGCTTTTATCTTGGATTCCTCATATTCTTTCATCCTGTCCATAATAGTTGCTTGCTCTACTCTATTTACATCTTGGATTTCTAGCTGTCCTTGTTCTACAGGCTGCTGCTCCCTAATCCTGATTTTTAATGTCACCACCTCCTATAGCCGTTTTCTTTTCAACTTCCCTTTTCTGGTCATGATGTTACCCCACTAGGCTGCTTTCACCACATCCCATTCACAGTTTCTCAGTGTGCCTTTGGTATTTCTGTTTAAATCTTCCATCTTCCTGAAGATATTCTGTGTCCATCTGTTATCAACCCCCTCCTCCAACAGCCAGGATTCTATCTCCATCTACCTACCATCTGACTCCCTCTTTCACAGTTCATTTTAACAATATATGATCTCACAGATTCCATTCACCATGGTAGACAGCTGTGATTTTCTCAAATGTTTTCCAATCCAACAATAATGTATCTAACTTACTGGCTTGTTTCTCATCTTGAAGATGTAATCCCTGCCACTCCTGCTCTTAACTGGCCATCCATCCAGCAATCTCCCCTGTTTCATTCCATCAACTAAGGCTTTCTAACTGTATCTGTGAACTTCTACCACTCTATATTTCATGTCACTTTTTGGGCATAACACTACATTAAAATCACCCCCTATTATTAGACTGTCTCCTCCTTGTTGCCAGAAGAGTTTGAAAGTGATATTTTAAATCATCAGATTTATTGGCATTTTGTCCACAGAGAAAGCTTAAAACCTTTCTTTTGTCACTTCTCAACCATCAACCTACCACCCAATGGCCTTCCTCATCATTAACCACTATTACTCCTCTTCAACCTTCTCCTTTTGTCCAATATGTGGCTAACCATCAGTAAGCATTTTCCCCCCATCATTTTTATCTCTCAATGTTTTAACTTGATACCTTGTAAAATTCTTATTCCCAGGTCCTCCCTCCTGTTCTTCATTAACAGCCTTTCCCTTTTTATTGTATTATTCATCCCTGCAACATTTTCAGTCTTACTATGAACAATTTCCCATGTTTCCTTTCCCCATTGTCTGTACTCTCCCTGAAGTCACTTACCTGCTGCTCCACTGGATCGTAGCTCCATGGGCCTATGGGATGGTAAAGTCCTGACCAAGACTCCTCCCTCCCCAAACAGGTTAACATACTGTCTGTCACAACAACTCATCATGGTTGGTAGCTGATGAGTTCAGGACACATTCCACATGGTGATTCTGAAACTTACTTCTTGTATTTGGAAACAAAAACTTGTAACAGTGTTAATGTCCTCTTATCATATAATTTATGTCTTGCTTCCCTCTTAACTTGCTCATAATTTAGCACTAAGCTAATGGCCCTTGCGAGCCATTTTAAGCCTAGCCAGTTATCCCTTGTGAGATACAAACCTTGTACCTTGTGTTTGTAAGGCAAACACCTTAGCCATTAAGCCACCCTCCCAACAGTCTGCAGAGAATTTCCTGCACAGGTTACCACAGTACTCCATCTGCATCCTGCACGCCTGCATTCACTCACTGTACAAGTCCAGCAATATCCTGCATCTGACAGTGACTAGTATATTAGTTTCAGTTTAGATAACATCATACATAAAAGTGTAAGATACTATGATGATTCACCATTGCATGATATGAACAGTTTCTTAAGGTGGTTGAGACTACCCATACATAATACAAATTCCTTAAACATTTTAACTTTAACATGATCTATTTACATGCCATGTGCACATATACATTTTCATGGGACTCATCCTCCTACGCCTAGTAGACTCTGTTCTAGCTGCACTATATAAACAGTCTATAGGCTGCCATATTCCACGTTAGGCTGACATTCATCCAGCACTGTTTTATAAGTTCTACATGTAGTTTTATTAGTAAACTAAAGAATTGACTTTTAGCATCATTTTTGTCACCTTTTCTCTCAGGCACAGTTCTTCACATGCTTGGCTCACCTCAGAGAAATATGTTTTTGTTTTCCTGTTTTAAGTAAAGTTAGTAGTGATCTGCAAGATCTGAGATACCATAGTTCTACTTCACTTGCATGCTGCTCTTTTCAAGCATCATTGCTACCTCCTCAACCTAATGTTTGCATCACACATACATCCATGGAACCTCTATCCTGAACCAGCCTGTAAGAATGGCTGTCCTCTCCATCCCACTATTTCTCTTCCCAGCACTTCCTTCTGGACTCCAATCTGCTGTCATTTCCCTGTCCTCCCTGTTCCCCAAGTCACCATAGTCTCCCATCCTTGTCTGTGATATATCAAAATGACATCCCTCTCTTTGGGGTCACTAATGTCAGTATTTATCCATCCCTCTCTGAAACCTTGCTTCCTAACTTCTGTCATGCTAGTGTGTTTGTCCTGATGAACCACCTGCAATTGTTGTAATCCCCCTATCCAATCTTCTAAGTATTTCTTCCCGAAGTGTCATACTTGGTCCCCTCCCCTATACTTTTGCATGGCCTGTATAGTTAACACACATTTCTTGTGTTACACCATCCAAGGCATTTACAGGGGACTCCCCTCTTCCTTGCAGCCACCAGAATTTTTCCCTGCTCCACATCTTTGTACCCATATGTATTAGCTCCTCTTCATTTTCCATTTCAAATGTCTTTGAGCACTGCAGTATACATTAGAAATCTTGTTGCTCCTGCTTGACTTGAATGTTAAGTTATTACAAGTAGCCTGTTACTTTTTAAATAAATCTGTAGCACAAAGTCATCTATTAGTTTAATTCAGCAGCCACCATCATAAAGCCCTTAATAACTGCTGCAGTCTTAACAATCCATTCCTTCATCCTGTAGCTGTGGCACTTCACAATTATGCACCTCGGTGTGCCTACACTCCAAATAAATCTACCAATCCTTTGTGCTCTGCCAGTTTGTTTATCTAGCCAGTAAATACCCCGGGGGTATTTCCTATTTCCCATCCACTCATCAAGATTTTTCTTGAAGAGTGCTAATGAGGAGCTTTGCTTGACATAGATGGTTAGCTTGTTCCAGAGTATAGGAAGTCTCTGGGACAGGAATATATCCCTCCAGCATGTCTTGTTTATTGTGGTGACAAGGTTTAGGTCCCTAGAGCATGTAGCTTGGAGGGATTGGGATTTCTTTAGGTGTAGCATGTCCAACAGCTCTGGGTTTAACATAGCTTTATATGTTATGCAAAGATATCCTCAGAGTAGGCGATATGCTACAGAGTAAAGCTGGAGTTTTTTGAGACGGTCAGTGCAGAGCATCTGTTTGAGGCCAGTAATCCTCTTTGTGAGGTACTTCTGTGGCCTTTCCAGCTGCTGCAGATGTCTTGTGAGGTACACTCCAAAAGGGGCATTGTACTCTATAATGGGTCTAATGAGTGCCGAGTAGAGGGGAACAATGACCTCTTTTTTCCTAGATGAGAACAATTTTATGATGAGGTGTGCCACACAGAAGGATTTCCTGACTACTGTGGCAATGTGATTATCAAAGGAGAGACTACTGTCCACCTGGGTCCCAAGGTCTCTTATCACACATTCAGTGTTAAGTAGACTACCCTTTATGTGGTAGTTCATGGATACAGCGTTTTTGCCAAAGGGGATGACAGTGCACTTTTTGGCATTGAGCTTGAGGCCATGCCTCTAACACCAGGCATCTGTCTCAGAGAGGCCCTTCTGTAGGATGTCCACATCATTTGGGGACTCGACTTTGACTCCTATTTTGCAGTCATCTGCGAATTTCATTAGCCAGAGACCTTCTGTGTTAGCCTGTACTTCAGCGAAGTAGATAACAAACAGGAGAGGTCCCAGGACTGAACCCTGTGGTACTCCACTTGTCACTGCTTTGAAGTCAGATTCGGAGTCTGCAACTTTTACAGTGTGGGTTCTATCGGGGAGCCAGTTGGCAACCCATCTTGTGACATAGGGATTTATACCTAGTTCAGTGAGTTTAGCTATAATTCCAGAATGGGGGATCATGTCAAAAGCCTTGGCGAGGTCAAGATAGGCTGTATGAACCACATTACCCTTGTCTATGGCTTTGGTGACTATCTCAAAGAAGTCGATCAGGTTCAGAAGGCATGATCTGCCTTTCACAAACCCGAAATGGGTGGGGTCCAGAGTTTGGAGGTTACCAATGTCTTTGTTTATGAGATCCATGATGATATGTTCCATGGCCTTGCAGACCAGTCTCATCAGGCTAATAGGGTGATAGTTCCCAGGATCAGTGTTGGCTTCCCCTTTATGGAGTGGGATAACTGTTGCTGTGCGTCATTCAATGGGCACAAAGCCTGATGTGAGACTATGACTGAATATGGTGCTTAGGTGAGGAGCCAGTTTGTTCTGAAGTCCGTGTAAAATGCAGCTTGGATGTTGTCCGGTCACAAGAATGCTGTGTTTTTGGTTTTAGAGAGTGCAGCTTTTACCTGCTTAGATGTGATTACAATGCATTCTTCCTGTATAGATATAGGCCTTTTAGGGGGTGTGAAGGGGGTAAAGTTAGCACTGAATCTTTCTGCCAGAATGTTGGCAATATCAGTTGGTTCTGTAATTTTCATGCTGTTGTGCTGTAACTCAGAGCAGATCTTGGTGTTGCCATTGAAATTCTTGACATAGCTATAGAATGAAAAAAAGGAGAAAAAACACCGCGCTTGGAG
The DNA here is from genome assembly GCF_019279795.1 of Protopterus annectens. Lineage (NCBI taxonomy): Eukaryota > Metazoa > Chordata > Ceratodontiformes > Protopteridae > Protopterus > Protopterus annectens. The sequence continues at coordinate 1,421,332,196 of NC_056732.1, forward strand.
ACCAAAACTGATGTGTTAGCACTTTCGTTTACTAAAAATATGTAAACTTCTTCAGACAATTCACAAACAAGTAATCAACTCTTAAATATTTTAAGAAACATGACGTAATTTCCTAAAACATCATTTCCTAAAACAACCTTACCTCAATTTAAAGTAAAAAAACATAAACTACAAAAAACATAAATAAATTCATAATTACTATATTAAATTACTTTCTCATAAAATTAAATAAATGTCCTAAGTAAAGCTTTAAGTTTTAAAATGCTTTTAATAGAGATTACATCATTAAGACCTGGCGGAACTGAAGCGTTTAGTTTCAACTGCCATAAGACTTCTTTTTCTTCAAGTCTCAAACTAATCGGCCCACCTCTTTCATTATCAGATATTTTTTCGATAACCATGTATAACAATTCATGCTCAGGACATAATAGAATGTGTCTAGTTAGGGCATTGGTAGAGTTCCCTTTATTAATTGCGCAATAATATTCGTAAATTCTTTTCTTTAGTGGTCTATCCGTTTTCCCTATATAAAAAGCCTGACATTTAGATGCAAACACTAAGATAGACCACCCCCCTAGTGTTGCAATTGAACTTCCCATTGATGTAAAACTTTCTTCCTTTTACTGTGAATGAGTTACTCACTTTTATATACTTGCACCAGTGACAATTTTCACGTTTGAACATCCCACTATGTGGACGGTACACATTGGACTTATTATTTTCCAAGAGTGTTTTCAAGTTACACCCCTTACGAAAAACCACATGGGGATGTTCATTGATGTGTTTACTAAATGATTGATATTCACATAAATAACCCCAATTTTTGAAAATGCTAGATTTTAAAGATGGAGCATCCAAAGAAAATGTAGTAATAAAACTAGATGTAAATGACTCCCCATTCTCAAGCTTACTAAAATGGTTAGGCCCCTTTACATTGTTGGAAACAGGTAGTAGTGGGTGATCTAGTGAAATGGTCAAATTATCTAATGAGTCCACTCTAGATGTAATAATCATTTTATTCTCTTTGGTTTGTAAGATTGGTTTGAATAAACCACTTGCCCTTTTGTTCGTAACCTCCTCAATAAGTTCACCCACAAGTCTAATTGGGTACCCACGTTTCGTAAACATGTCTTTTAACAACATACATTCTTGAAAAAAAATCACTCTCCAAAGTCACCATCCTGGCAGCTGTAACGAGTTGTCCTTTCACCACTCCCCTTTTATGGTGGTAAGGATGGCAACTGGAGAAATGCAAAAATGCATTAAAATATGTGGATTTCGTAAAAATCTTGGAAGTAAAACTATTTTTCTTGATGTCCTTAATTAATTCCATATCCAAGAATAAAATCCTATCTGTTTGAAATTCCCATGTGAATTTCAAAAAAATTGGTGTATTTAGTAATGTGTTTAATAAATGCAGTGGCAGAGGTAGTGTCACCTCTCCACAAGATGAATATATCATCCAAATAACGGGTGTACCATGCTGTCCTCTCCTGAAAGATGGAATCTACAAACAGGTAATGCCTTTCCCAAAATACCATTACAGCATTAGCAAAGGTTGCTCCACAGGGGGACCCCATGGCCACACCCATTTTCTGAAGATAAAATTGTTTATTAAACAAAAAATAATTATTACTAAGAACTAATTCAAGTAAATATATAATTAAATCAATACTTTCTCCTTCTAACTGTTTTTCTAAAAGGATGTCTCTCACCCATTCACACCCAAGTTCCTGTGGAATAGATGTATAAAGGTCACATACATCAATTGTGAAAAAGTTAAGGGTCTCATCAAAAGGAAAATTATTAATAGTTTGCAAAAAATCCCATGAGTCCTTACAAATCTGTGACTCATTTTTCAAGGCCTCCTTAAGTTTTGGTGACTGCCTCAAAGTAGTCGATCAGGTTCAGAAGGCATGATCTGCCTTTCACAAACCTGAAATGGGTGGGGTCCAGAGTTTGGAGGTTACCAATGTCTTTGTTTATGAGTTCCATGATGATATGTTCCATGGCCTTGCAGACCAGGCTCATCAGGCTAATAGGGCGATAGTTCCCAGGATCAGTGTTGGCTTCCCCTTTATGGAGTGGGATAACTGTTGCTGTGCGTTATTCAATGGGCACAAAGCCTGATGTGAGACTATGACTGAACATGGTGCTTAGGTGAGGAGCCAGTTTGTTCTGAAGTTCATGTAAAATGCAGCATGGATGTTGTGCGGTCACATGGATGCTGTGTTTTTGGTTTTAGAGAGTGCAGCTTTTACCTGCTTAGATGTTATTGCATTGCATTTTTCCTGTATAGATATAGGCCTTTTAGGGAGTGAGAAGGGGGTAAAGTTAGCACTGAACCTTTCTGCCAGAATGTTGGCAATATCAGTTGGTTCTGTAATTTTCATGCCATTGTGCTGTAACTCAGAGCAGATCTTGGTGTTGCTATTGAAATTCTTGACATAGCTATAGAATGCTTTGTGGCTGACCTTAGAATCAGTGGTGGTTTTGTTTTTGTAGCTAGCTTTGGAGGGTCTTATAAGGGATCTCAGCTTCTTACTGAGGCTGACCAGGGAGCTCCTCCACTCATGGGATTTTACTCTCTTTTGTAACATAGGTTCATAAGTTTATAGTTGGTACTAGGCTATTGGCCCTAGGGCCTATACAAGCCTAGCCATAACAATTCCCTGGATATTTCTTCCCACAATATTTACTTCCCTGGACCCCTGTCTAGCAGGGTGGCTGACATGATCAAGAGGATAAATATCCTATTTCCCATCAAATCATCAAGGTTCCTTTTGAAGAGGGCCAAGGAGGCACTCTGCTTGACATGTATGGGCAGTCTATTTCAGAGTATGGGGAGTCTCTGGGTCAGGAACCTATTCCTTCAGCATGTTTTGTTCACTGTGATGACAAGGTTTAGATCCCTGGAGTGTGTGGGTCTGAGGGATTGGGATTTCTTTAAGTAGAGCATGACCAACAGCTCAAGGTTAGACATGGCCTTGTATCTTAAGCAGAGATCACCTCTGAGTAGGCGATATGCCACACAGAGTATAGCCAGACTTTTTTTAGATGGTCAGCATAGGGCATCTGCTTTAGGCCTGTGATTCTTTTAATGAGGTATTTCTGCGGCCTTTCCAGCTGTTGCAGATGTCTTGTGAGGTGCATACCAAACGGTGGCAATGTACTCTATAATGGGTCTAATGAGGGATGAGTACAGTGGGACAATGACCTCCTTTTTTCTGTATAAAAACCCTTAGTGATAAGGTGTGCCACATAGAAGGATTTTCTGACTATTGTGGTGATGTGGTTATCGAAGGTGAGACTACTATCCACCTGTGTCCCTAAGTTTCTCATCACACTTTCAGTGTTTAGTGTACTGCCACCTATTTGGTAATTCATGGGTACACATTTTTTCCCAGATGGGATAACCATACATTTCTTGGCATTAAGCTTGAGCCTTTGGCTCTGGCACCAAGTATCTGTTTCTGTAAGGCCCTTTTGTAGAATATCCACATCATTTGGGGATTCAATAATGGCTCCCAGTTTGAGTCATCTGTGAACTTTGTTAGCCAGATTCTCTTAGTGCTGGCTTGTACTTCAGAGAAGTAGATGCCAAACAAGAGCGGTCCCAGGACTGAACCCTGAGGTACTTCACTTGTCACCTGTCTGGATCTGGATTTAGAGTCGGCTACTTTTACAGTCTGGGTTCTGCCAGTAAGCCAGTTGTCAACCCATCGAGTGATGTAGGGATTTATGCCCAGCTTAGTAAGTTTATCTATGATTCCAGAGTGGGGGATGCTGTCAAAGGCCTTGGCAAGGTCCAGATAGGCTGTGTGGACTGCCTTACCCTTGCCCACAGCTCTGGAGGCTGATTCAAAGAAGTTAGTAAGGTTCAGGAGACAAGATCGGCCCTTGTCGAACCCAAACTGGGTCGGGTCCAGTGTCTGAAGGTTGCCAATATCTTTGTTTATAAGTTTCATGATAATGCATTCCATGCCCTTGCAGATCAGGCTCGTCAGACTGATGGAACGGTAGTTCTCAGGATCCAAGGTAGATCCCCCCCTTGTGGAGTGGGATAACTGTAGCTGTGCGCTACTCAGTAGGCACAAAGCCTGAGGTGAGGCTATGATTAAACATGACACTTAGGTGAGGTGCCAGTTTATTTTGTAGTTCAGGTAGTGCACAGCCCGGGATGTCATCTGGTCTCATGGATGCTGTATTCTTAGCTTTGGAGAGTATAGTTTCTACCTGTGTGGCCATGAGTACTGGAATGTGGCAATCTTTTTGGTATTGAGATGGGCCCTTTAGGGGGAAAGAGGGGGGTGAAGTTGGCACTAAATCAATCTGCCAGGATATTGGCAATATCCTTGGGATTGGTATATTTAATGCCATTCTGTTGTAGCTCAGAGCAGATCTGAGCATTGCCATTTAGATTCTTGACATAGTTATAGAATGCCTTGTGGTTGTCTTTGGAATCTTTAGCAATTTTATTTTTGTAACTAGCTATGGAGGATTTTATGAGGGATCTCAGTGTCTTACTGAGGCTTGTAAGGGACTTTTTTGCATCCTGGGATTTTCCTTTTTTCTGCAACAGTTTCTTCCTTCTGTTGTATAGTTTGTCTATGGCAGTGGACCACCAGATTGGCTTCTATTTTTTGGATGAGAGCATCCTGGTTCTATTTGAGATGGTACGATTCATGCACAAGTGGATGTGCTCGTGCAGTGCCTTAGTGTAGGATTCAGCATTCGAACTTTCAGCTCCTGTCTGCATGGGTGTCATGAAGTTTGTCACTTCTGACTTGAGTAGCATGAAGTTGGCTTTGGAGAAGTTTTTTACAGAGGTTCCCATACTGGGGGGGTGGGGGTGGGGTGTGGATGTCAAGGGTGGTTAGCTTATGGTCAGACCTGACCAATGAGGAGGTGACTCCTGGTGTGGAGCATCTATCTCCCATGTTGGTAATGACCAGGTCTAGGATATTGGAGCCCCTGATGGGACAATGGATTAGTTGATCCAGGGCGTTGGAATTTATGAATTCCAAGAACCATTGGGAAACGTTGTTGGTACCCGACTAGTTTTCCTAGTTAATGGCAGAGTAGTTGAAATCACCCAGTATTAGGGTGTTTGGCTGTATCTCAGTATTTTCCAGTAGGTTTAGAAAGGTGTAGTGAGAATCTTGGGGCATGGTGGGGGATCTATAGCAAGCTAAAATTTGGATTGTTGTCTTACCTAATGTTAGTTGCACCTGTAGAATTTCAGATGCATTGTGTTTCGCAACTAGCCTGGAGGTGTGAATATCCTTGGTAAATATGGACACTCCACCTTTATTGTTTCGGTCTTGGTTTGGTGGCCGAAAAGTGTGATAAGAGTTGTAGCCTGGTATTGCAGAGGTGCTCTCTGGAGCCTTGAACCAAGTCTCAGTTACTGCACAGATATCGATGTTCTCAATTTTTAGGAGTGTCTCAAGAGAGTGCATTTTGTGGTTTAGACTTTTAGCATTGAGTAGCATTACCTTCAGATTTTGCATGCTTGTATCTGTTACGGTGGTGGTTTTGTCCTTTGAACCTTGCCTAAAAAAGGCACTATAGGGGTGGCACGAGCTTTAGCCAGTAACTTGAATCCCAGGGGCAACAGGTGCAGACTATCTCTGTCAAAGCATTGTGGTTTGTTGATCATGTTGTCCCAGGCAGACAGATACTGGATCCCCTTTGAATGACACCAGAAGCTTAGCCAGTTCTTGAAGTCAATCATTTTGTCCTTATACTGTGGTATCATTCTGGGCGAAGGCAGGATGCTACTCAGGGCTAGGGTCATACCTGCCTGGGCCACATGATCCAAGAGCTGTTCCATGTCTCTTTTCATGTAGTCCAGGGAGGTACGTCTCAAGTCATTCTCTCCAACATGGACAATGACAGAGTCGTATTTGTACTTGTTGTGGAGTGACTTAAGTGCATGCATTATGTGGTAGATCCTGGCACCCGAGAGGCAGCTGACTGTAATTTTCTTCTTGTTCAGCATGGTGAGTGGGACATCAGTGTGCCTTACTATAGAGTCACCTATGAGTAAAGTGTTGGGTATGTTTTCTTGCCTTAGGGGCTGTTGTTGGGTGGCACACTGGTTTTGTGAGCTATGTGTCACTTTGGTTGTGAATGGTGTTTGTTTGTGTTTTCAGCTTTGGAGGTCCTTGTTGCTTGGGCAGGTTAATGTTAAGGGCCTCTGCATATGTGGGTTTAGTGTCATTATGTGTGGGTGTTGATGGTGTGGATTTTGAAGGGTCATGTGTTGCTTGAGGTGTAGTGCAGGTGTTAATCTTCTTCTCTTGACTGTCTATCACATTCTTGGCTGGAGAGAGCTTTGCTTCCAGTTTGGCTATGTAAGTGCATCTCTTGCAGGTTGTAGTGTTGGGTAGTAGAAGGAGAGGGTTGTCTGTGTACATGAGGCAGTTGCTGCATTGCCCCAGTATGCCCAGATTCACCAGGTGGACAGGAGAAATCATCAGAAGCTGACCCTTGGACATGCCTGTTTAGGTGCTTTTCTTGTAAAGTACAAAAGCTGTTTTCCCTTACCTTTGCAAAGTACTTTGCAATTATAGGCTGTTTAGTGCCTACAATTAATTTATCCTTATTAACAAGGAGAGTTGAGTGCTTGTATCAGTTTAAGGCTTCTTAGTCCTTTCCAGCAGGTTCTAGAGCAAGTGCTAGTCACAAGGTTTCAGATTTTAATACTACTACCGAGAAACTAGGTAGTTCTAAGGGAGGTGTGAATATCCTTGGTAAATATGGACACACCTCCACCTTTAGTGTTTTGGTCTTGGTTTGTTGGCTGAAAAGTGTGATAAGAGTTGTAACCTGGTATTGCAGGGATGCTCTCTAGAGCTTGAACCAGGTCTCAGTCACTGCACAGATATCAATGTTCTCCATTTTAAGGAGTGCTTCGAGTGAGTGCATTTTGAGATTTAGACTTCTAGCACTGACTAGCATTACCTTCAGTTTTTGCTTGCCTGTTCCTGTTATGGTGGAGAATTTGTCATTTGAACCTTGCCTAACAAAGGCACTATAGGGGCGACACGACTCTTAGCCAGTATCTAGAATCCCAGGGGCGACAGGTGCAGGCCATCTCTGGCAAAGCATCATGTTCTGTTGACCATGTTGTCCCAATAAAAAACATACTGGATCCCCTTAGAATGACACCAGAAGCTTAGCCAATTGTTGAAGCCAGTCATTTTGTCCTTGTACTGTGGTATCATTCTGGGCGATGGCAGGATGCTACTCACGGCTAGGGGCATACCTGCCTGGGCTACAAGATTGGAGAAATCTTCCATGTCTCTTTTCATGTAGTCAAGGGAGGTACATCTCAGATCGTTCACACCAACATGGACAATGACAGAGTCATATTAGTACTTGTTGTGGAGTGACCTGAGTGCATGGGTTATGTGGCGGATCCTGGCACCTGACAGGCAGCTGGCAGTAGCCTTCTCCTTGTTTAGCCTAGTGAGTGGGACATCAGTGTGCCTGACTATAGAGTCACCTATGACTAGAATATTGGGTACGTTGTTTTGCCTTATGGGCTGTGGTTTATTGGCACACTGAGTCTGTGGGCTATGTGTCATTTGGGTTGTGTTGAGGGGGTGGAGGTTTCTTTAGTTTCTGCTTTGGAGGTCTCTGTTGCTTGAGTAGATTATTATTGAGAGCCTCTGTGAATGTTTTTGTGTTTCTATGTGTGGATTTTGGTGGTGTAGGTTTAGTGGGACTATATGATGAGTGTGGTGTAGTGCAAGTGTTTACCTACTCCTCTTGACTGTCAAGTTCAGTCTTGGTTGGAGAGAGCTTTAGTCCAGTTTGGCTAGATAAGTTCCTCTCTCACAGGTTGTGGTGCTGGGTGGTAGGAGGAGAGGGTTGTCTGTGTACATGAGGCAATTGCTATATTGCCCCAAGATGCCCAAATTCATCAGATAGACAGGAGAGAACACTGGGAGCTGACCCTTGGACATGCCTGAATAAAAACTACTTTCCTCTAGACAAGTGAGGAAACTGAGTATAAGAGATGTTTATCTCTAAGCAAGTGAGGAAATTAAGTACAAAAACTGTTTTCCTCTAGGTAAAGAAGAAGGTTGAGTGCTGTATTGATTTGTAGCTTATTTAGTGCTAACAACAAGTTCTGAACAACTGCTGAGCACAAATAAGCAAATTCAAGTGCTAATACTAAGAATCTGTATCTGGATCTTGTGGTAGATAGGCTACCTAGTGCTTACCACTCCCACTGATAAGCTAGAATGCTTCCCTCCAACACAGAAAGGCTTGGGAGCTCAGAAGCTTAGAAACAGTCCTGGATATAGCAAATCTGTATCTGGACTAGACTAGTTACAGGAAAGGTGGGAAACAAGCACAAACATGGGCCTTTAAACCAGAACATTGAAAGAGATGGAAAAACTGTCCAAACGGCCAATAAACTACAATTTCTGGGCCACAAACCACTTTTGTGGTGGATCGGCTACGTAGTGCTTTCCACTCCCACTGATAAGCTAGAAGGCTTCCCTCCAACACAGAAAGGCTTGGGGGGCTCAGAAGCTTACAAGCCATCCTGGATAAAGCAAATCTGTATCTGGACTAGACTAGTTACAGGAAAGGTGGAAAAAAAGCACAAAAGTGGACTTTTAAACCATGAGGTTGAAAGAGATGAAAAAACTGCCCAAACAACCAATAAACTACAATTTCTGGGTCAGAAACCACTCTTGTGGTAGATAGGCTACCTAGTGCTTACCACTCCCACTGATAAGCTAGAAAGCTTCCCTCCAACCCAGAAGGGCTTGGGGGGGGGGGGCTCAGAAGCTTACAAACAGTCCTGGATACAGCAAATCTGTATCTGGACTATGCTAGTTACAGGAAAGATGTGAAATAAGCGCAAAAGCTGACTTTTAAACCATTAAGTTGAAAGAGATGGAAAAACTGCCAAACGGCCAATAAACTACAATTTCTAGGCCAGAAACCACTCTTGTGGTTGATAGGCTACCTAGTGCTTACCACTCCCAGTGATAAGCTTAAAGGCTTCCCTCCAACACAGAAAGGCTTGGGGGGCTCAGAAGCTTACAAACAGTCCTGAATACAGCAAATCTGTATGTGGATTAGACTAGTTACAGGAAAGGTGGGAAACAAGCGCAAATGCAGGCTTTTAAACCAGAAAGTTGAAAGAGATGGAAAAACTGCTAAACAGCCAATAAACTACATTTTCTGGGCCAGAAACCACTCTTGTGGTAGATAGGCTACCTAGTGCTTACCACTCCCACTGGTAAGCTAGTAGGCTTCCTTCCAACACAGAAAGGCTTGGGGGGCTCAGAACCTTACAAACAGTCCTGAATGCAGCAAATCTGTATCTGGACTAGACTAGTTACAGGAAAGGTGGGAAACAAGCGCAAACACGGGCTTTTAAACCAAAAAGTTTAAACAGATGCAAAAACTGCCAAACGGACAATAAACTACAATTTCTGGGCCAGAAACCAGTCTTGTGGTAGATTGGCTACCTAGTGCTTACCACTCCCACTGATAAGCTAGAATGCTTCCCTCCAACACAGAAAGGCTTTGGGGGCTCAGAAGCTTACAAACAGTCCTGGTTTAAGCAAATCTGTATCTGGACAAGGGTAGTTACCGGAAAGGCAGGAAACAAGCTTAGATATTTTTTTTGGAATGTGGGAAGGGAGAAGGGAGAAACAGAAGATAATTCAAAATTAAGGCCCTAAGTGGCTTACTCTTCACAAATGTTCTCTCTGTATTAGGTAGAATGAGCTAGTGACACCTATTATATATATATTATTCCTACTAATTTGTTATGGGAAGTAACTTCATTTGCTGTAATATTAAGAGGGAGAGAATTTAATTTTTTATGTGAAGGGATTTTGTAAAAAAGTAGTAGTTTAGTTTACTTTTGGTTTGAGTTTTAAGTTATAAAACCATGTTTTGTTAGCTGCTAATGCTTCCTGAGCACTTTTTGGAGATGTGCAAAATTGTCTGAAGTAAATATAAGTTTGGGGTCATCTGCGTATTTTATTAGGGTGGCCTGCTGTTTGGATTTGTGGAGGATGCTGGTAAGAATATTAAAGAGGAGGGGGCAAGGAGAGAGTATTGAAGCACACCTGTGGTAACTTGGAGGTATAGAGAGAGTGTTGAATGACATTTTACTGCTTGGCATCTATCAGAAAGGTAGCTACTGAACTGTTAGACCTAGTATGGACATTTGAAATACAATCTTGATATGACAGACTGTATCAAAGGCTTTTGACAAGTGTAAGAATTTGGAGAAGGATATTCTGCTTTATGTCTAGTTTTGTTGCCAGTATCTACTTCAGTTCATTGGTTAATAGGATGATACTAGGCTATTGGCCCTGAGGCCCTCACAAGCCTAGCCAATAATTTGACCCATGTTCCCTTAAAGTCAGCAACTACTAATCTTAGAAGTGCAGTGTTAGTACTATGGGAGGGTTGGACGTCATGCTGAGTTGGACAAAGGAGTTTTTCCTGAAGGAGATAGTTTGGCAACTGCTTTTAAATAGATTTTTCAAGTATTTTAGACAGAAGAGATATGATTGTGATTGGTCTAAGTTAGTAATGTGTGCTAAATTACCTCCTTTGTGGAGTTTCCTGGATTGATCTATTTATAAGGATTGATATGGGATAGGCAATGCTATTGGAAGCTATTTCGAGATACACACTTGGAAGGTCATTGGCTGAAGAGGAACATGTTTTGAGTTTGTTAAGAGTAATTTTATGTAGCATGTGGGCACAGGTTTCAGGATAAAAGTAATTTTAGTAATATGTGGCTGTAGGGGATGGCTATGATTTGTTGTAAGGGGCTCATTAGTAAGCGATACTATACTATCTATGACATAGGAACTTGAATTCTAAGACCATTTCAAGCAGAGTATTATTGGGTGAAGGGATGGGGCGAATATACTGCCAGAATGTAAGATTTCATTGAATGATGCCTAGAATTTTTCAGAGTTGTAATTAGTATTTTCTGTAAATTATGAGAGCTTTTTAGTAATTGTGGACCATTCTAAAATTTTTGAGATATTGTGGGGTTTAATATGTTTGCTGATATTTTAATTCTTTCTGTCTGTCCTGCATTTGGATTCTGCTCATTTCAGATAACCAAGTAGCATTATTTATTTTTAGTGCTTTTCTTCTGGGAGGTGCTAGTCTGTTTCAGATATTAAGGAAAATGGTATTGAATTAGTTACCACAACATTTAAAGGGACAGATTTAGGATGTTTTATGCCAGGATGTTACAGGGCAGAAGTAAACATTTCTGGGACAAAATTGGACAGGTTATGAGTTGTTTTATAGACATGGTATTTAGGTGGTCGAGTGTGATGTCTATTTGCACAGACTGGGAGTTGTGCACTGAGAGAGTCTAATGCTGTACCTGTAGAGGTGAATTTATTGGGGTCTGATACTAGTAAAAAATCAAGTATGAAGATAGTTTTCTTGCTATAATGAGTGGGGCACTTAATTAGTTCTCAAAACACCAAAGGCCAGCATAAAGAGTACATAAGGCACTTGTAGACCAAGTAAACTAAAAGATTCCTTTATTCAGGCTGGTTTTGGCTACCTAGCCTTCCTCAGTGAAACAAAATCACAAACATATTGCTGATTAGGCTATTTATACCCACCCCCAACCAATGGAAAACATGGTTCAGCCCAAAAAGTAAAAAACTGAAAAAAATATATATAGTACATAAAGCATTACAAATGGAACCATAAACACAAATCACATTTGAATATTGATAACTATGCATGTGTAGAACAAAATACATATGGAAACATTATTTATACACATGGTAGCATACCTACATATAAAAATATGTATAAATACATATGTATACATATTTAAGTACACAAACATGCAATCAATAGAAAATGTGTTCAATAAAATTCTTTGATATACATAAGACAACAAAAAAGAAACATAGCCAACTGTGGTGTCCTGCATATGCCTCAAAAGGACATACACTTATAAACATCCATGTATATGTGAGTACAATAACTAGAGTTACATATAACCAGTCAATTATATATGAATATGTTATATATAAACAGCATATGATGTATAAAACAAATACTACACACATACATAAAAATCAACAAAATGGACATAAACATCCATAATGTCCTTCATAAGTGGTCATTAAGTCACCCAGCTGTAAAAAATCCAATGCACCACACCCTTTAGATGTAGATGGAAGCAGTGGGGGGCCGCAAACACCAACATGGAGATAAGAACAAACTCAGTGGAAGGCTTGTTACAGACACTTCTGAAATAATTAATAATGTTGGTCAGAATGTGCTTAATCTGTCTGATGCAATACTTACCTATAAACAAACTCAATTATTGAATAAAGTCCTTGGATTTGTACCTGGATTCTTTGCTGATGAATACAATATAGTTACTGATGTCTTGTCTTTTTTGTCATAGACTTAATCTTAAACTATTTTTTTCAGACAACAACTCTCAAAGATCTGAAGAATTCAGGTTTCACAAATCCGGATTTCAACCACCTATGAACAAACATGTCTCTATATTTTTACAAACAGTTCTAAGAGACCTACATTTTCCATATAGGGAATCATGCATTCTGGGTCAGAACCTTTCCTCTTCTGAAATAGCTGCATTGGAACAACTTAGAAGCAACCACAATATAGTCATCTTACCAGCTGATAAAGGAGGGGCTATGGTTGTCATGAATATGGGATATTATTTAAATGAGGGCAGGGGTCAATTAACAAACACTAGATGTTACGTTAATGTCCATAGACCCCACTCCTGTATTTAAGAAGGAGATTGCCACATTCTTAAGCCAAGCAGCAGAGGAAGGCATTATTAACAGTTCTACTCAAAATCATCACTCTGTTACTGATCCGCAGAAACAAATACTTTATCTACTTCCAAAAATTTATAAATCACTTTCTCAGCCTCCAGGTATACCCATTGTGTCGGGTATAGGCTCTTTGACTGAACCTTTGTCAGCATTTCTAAGTATTTAAAACCTTTACTGACTTCGGTCAGAGCTAGGATTCAAGACACAGCACCATTTCTTCAAATAATATTTAACACCCAATTGGAACCTGGTTGGCTAATGTGCACCCTGGATGTACAAGCATTATATATGAGTATTCCCCATTGGACTGGTTTACAAGCTCTACATTATTGGTTGGAACATGCTGCCTTATACCCTCCTGGATTTAACACTCTACTGGTATGTATGGCAGAGCATGTCTTGAATAAAAATTTCTTTTACTTCCAGGGTGAATGCTACTGGCAATTGCAGGGTACTGCTATGGGAGCTTCCTTTGCTCCCATATATGCGGATCTTTTTATGGTCTATTTTGAGGAATGCATGATCTACAATCCCCTTCACAACCTTTACCAAGTTGAAATAGACATCTGGCGTAGATATTTGTATGATTGCTGGATGGTGTGGCGGGCTGATGAGGCATACCTGCAGGAATTTTTGGAATACCTTAATGACAACTTGTGGGGTATTGAGTTTACTTTAACATCACATTATGACACTATCAGTTTTTTGGATGTCACAGTTTATAGGAATAAGGATCATACTCTTAGTACTAAGACCTTTAGAAAATATCCTCAGTACAATACCCTGCTCCATGCATCTAGTATGCACCCCCGCCACACCATCCGCAACATCCCTAAGTCACAATTTATGCGTATTAAAAGAATCAGTTCATCTGAACAGGATTTTGAACAAGCCAGACTAGACTTGTGTAAAAGGTTTTTGGATAGGGGATACAGGGAATCAGACATTGTTAGAGCTAGTGAATGGAGTATTGCTCAGGATAGAAGCACATTGTTGGAGTATAAAAAATGTAGGACCACACAAGAAAGTCAAATTCTCAGGTTTGTGACTACTTATGGATGCAACCACAATGTCATCAGGGATGTATTAGATACTCATTGGAATATACTTTTGGCCAATGATGAACTTAGGAAATATTTAGGTCCCAGATGCCAATTCTCCTATAGACATGGAAAAACATTTAGTGCTCTTTTTTCACACTTTAAGCATAAGGAGAGTGGGGGAGCAGTATATCAACAAATGACCATGACTGGGGACAAACTACTGGGTATGTTCCCATGTGGACACTGTGGGTCATGCCAATTTGTGAGCAAACTGAAACAATTCACCAGTGCCAACACTAGTAGAGTATATGATTTACCGGTTTTTGGAAATTGTGGTAGTAGTTGGATAGTCTATTTAGCCACATGCAAATGCTCAGCTTTTTATGCTGGCCAAACCTCCCATTCACTGAGAATCAGGATGTCAGAGCACAGAAGTGACATCCGTAACAAAAGAGAAACTAATGCCCTATATAGACACAGCATTAAACATGCCAATGCCGAGTTCAGGTTTATGGTTGTTGATAAAATAATAGGGTATAGAAGTAACCAACATGGTTGGCACACAATTCTTAACCACAAAGAAAAATATTGGATTACTAACCTAGGGGTGTTATTTTCCCCAGGACTTAATGACCACTTATGAAGGACATTATGGATGTTTATGTCCATTTTGTTGATTTTTATGTATGTGTGTAGTATTTGTTCTATACATCATATGTTGCTTATATATAACATATTCATATATAATTGACTGGTTATATTTAACTCTAGTTATTGTACTCACATATACATGGATGTTTGTAAGTGTATGTCCTTTTGAGGCATATGCAGGACACCACAGCTGGCTATGTTTCTTTTTTGTTGTCTTATGTATATCAAAGAATTTTATTGAACACATTTTGTATTGATTGCATGTTTGTGTACTTAAATATGTATACATATGTATTTATACATATTTTTATATGTAGGTATGCTACCATATGTATAAATAATGTTTCCATATGTATTTTTTTCTACACATGCATAGTTATCAATATTCAAATGTGATTTTTGTTTATGGTTCCATTTGTAATGCTTTATGTATTATATATATTTTTTTCAGTTTTTTACTTTTTGGGCTGAACCATGTTTTCCATTGGTTGGGGGTGGGTATAAATAGCCTAATCAGCAATATGTTTTTGATTTTGTTTCACTGAGGAAGGCTGGGTAGCCAAAATCGGCCTGAATAAAGGAATATTTTAGTTTACTTGGTCTATAAGTGCCTTATGTACTCTTTATGCTGGCCTTTGGTGTTTTGATAGGTGCATGGTTTGGCTGTGCTTTCCATCCTTGCAGAGCATTTGGTTTGCGCACTTAATTAATTGTTCATAGGTTCATAGGTAGGTACTAGGCTATCAGCCCAAGGGCCTACGTAAGCCTAGCCAGCAAGGTTCCATGGCTTACGCCACCCAAGAAAGTTATTTTCCTGTGCCACTGTCGAGCAGAGACACAGAAGTGATCCCCGGGGTGTATTTCCTATTTCCCATCCACTCATCAAGATTTTTCTTGAAGAGTGCTAATGAAGAACTTTGCTTGACATAGATGGGTAGCTTGTTCCAGAGTATAGGAAGTCTCTAGGACAGGAACCTATCCCACCAGCATGTCCTGTTTATTGTGGTGACAAGGTTTAGGTCCCTAGAGCATGTAGTTTGGAGGGATTGGGATTTCTTTAGGTGTAGCATGTCCAACAGCTCTGGGTTTGACATAGCTTTATATGTTAGGCAGAGATCACCTTGGAGTAGGCAATATGCTACGGAATAAAGCTGGAGTTTTTTGAGGCTGTCAGTGTAGGGCATTTGTTTGAGGCCAGTAATCTTCTTTGTGAGGTACTTCTGTGACTTTTCCAGCTGCTGCAGATGTCTTGTGAGGTACATTCCAAAAGGGGCATTGTACTCTATAATGGGTCTAATGAGTGATGAGTAGAGGGGAACAATGACCTCTTTTTTCCTGGATGAGAACCCGTTTATGATGAGGTGTGCCACGTAGAAGGACGTTCTGACTACTGTGGCAATGTGGCTAACAAAGGAGAGATTACAGTCCACCTGGGTCCCAAGGTCTCTTATCATGCATTTGGTGTTAAGTAGATTGCTGCCTATGTTGTAGTTCATGGGTACAGAGTTTTTACCAAAGGGGATGACACTGCACTTTTTGACACTGAGCTTGAGGCCATGGCTCTGACTCCAGGCATCTGTCTCAGTGAGGCCCTTCTGTAAGATGTCCACATCATTTGGGGACTTAACTATGGCTCCTAGTTTGCAGCCATCTGCAAATGTCATTAGCCAGAGGCCTTCTGTGTTATCCTGTACTTCAGAGAAGTAGATACCAAACAGGAGAGGTCCCAGGATGGAACCCTGTGGTACTCCACTTGTCACTGCTTTGAGGTCAGATTTGTAGTCTGCAACTTTTACAGTGTGGGTTCTGTCAGTGAGCCATTTGGCAACCCATCTTGTGATGTAGGGATTTATACCTAGTTTAGTGAGTTTCGCTATAATTCCAGAATGGGGGATGGTGTTGAAAGCCTTGGCGAGGTCAAGATAGGCTGTGTGAACCACCTTACCCTCATCCACGGCTTTGGTGACTGTCTCAAAGAAGTCGATCAGGTTCAGAAGGCATGATCTGCCTTTCATAAACCCGAACTGGGTGGGATCCAGAGTTTGGAAGTTACCAATGTCTTTGTTTATGAGTTCCATGATGATACATTCCATGGCCTTGCAGACCAGGCTCATCAGGCAAATAGGTCGATAGTTCCTGGGATCAGTGGTGGCTCCCCCTTTGTGGAGTGGGATAACTGTTGCTGTGTGCCATTCAGTGGGCACAAAGCCTGATGCGAGGCTATTATCGAACATGGTGCTTAACTGGGGAGCCAGTTCATTCTGAAGTTGATGTAAAATACAGCCTGGGATGTTGTTCGGTCCCATGGATGCTGTGTTTTTGGCATTAGAGAGTGCAGCTTTTACCTGCGTAGTTGTGATTACAGGGACTCTGCATTGTTCCTGTATAGATATGGGCCCTTTAGGGGGTGAGAGTGGGGTAAAGTTAGCACTAAACCGAACTGCCAGGATGTTGGCAATATCAGTTGGTTCTGTAATTTTCATGTCTTTGTGCTGTAACTCAGAGCAGATCTGGGTGTTGCCATCTAGATTCTTGACATAGCTATAGAATGCTTTGTGGTTGTCCTTGGATTTAGTGGCAATTTTGTTTTCATAGCTAGCTTTGGAGGATCTTATAAGGGATCTCAGCTTCTTACTGAGGCTGACCAGGGAGCTCCTCCACTCATGGGATTTTACTCTCTTTTGCAACAGTTTCTTCCTTTTGTTGTACAGTTTGTTTATGGCAGGGGGCCACCAGATTGGCTTCCTTTTTTGGAGGATAGCGTCTTGGTTCTGTTTGGGATAGCACGATCCATGCACTCATGTAAGTTCTTATAGAGTGCATTTGTGTAGGATTCAGCAGTTGTAACTGTATTGTCCATCTGCATGGGTGACATGAAGTTCACCACTTCTGTCTTAAGAAGCATGAAGTTGGCTTTGGAGAAATTTTTTACTGTGGTTTCCTTAATGGTGGGTGAGGGCGGGATGTGGATATCAAGGGTGATAAGCTTATGGTCGGATTGGACCAACGAGGAATTGACTTCAGGTGTGGAACACCAGTCACTCATGTTGGTAATGACTAGGTCTAGGATAGTGTTGACCCTGGTGGGGGTGTGGATAAGTCAATCTAGGGCATTGGAGTTTATGAATTCCAGAATGCATTGAGCTAAGGAGATGGTACACATGTAGTTTTCCCAGTTAATGGTGGGGTAGTTGAAGTCGCCCATTATTAGGTTGTTTGGTTGAACCCTAATATTTTCCAGTACATCAAGAAAAGAGGAGTGGGAATCCTGGGGCTTGGTGGGGGATATATAGCAAGCTACAATTTGGATTGCAATTTTGTCCAGAGTTAGTTGCACTTGCATAACCTCGGATGCATTATGCTGAGCAATTAGCCTAGAGGTGTGGATATCCTTAATGAATATGGACACACCTCCGCCTTTGGTGTTTCGGTCCAGTTTACATGGCTGAAAAGTGTGGTATGAGTTATAGCCTGGTAGTGCAGGGGTGCTCTCTGGAGTCTTGAACCAAGTCTCAGTCACTGCACAGATATCGATGTTCTCCATTTTAAGGAGTGCCTCAAGTGAGTGCATTTTGAGATTTAGACTTCTAGCATTGAGTAGCATTACCCTCAGTTTTTGCTTGCCTGTTCCTGTTATGGTGGTGAATTTGTTATTTGAACCCTGCCTAAAAAGGCACTATAGGGGCAGCAAGAGCCTTAGCCAGTATCCAGAATCCCAGGGGTGACAGGTGCAGGACATCTGTGGCAAAACATCGTGGTCTGTCGACCATGTCATCCCAAGCAGACAGATACTGGATCCCCTTAGAATGACACCAGAAGCTTAGCCAATTGTTGAAGTCAATCATTTTGTCCTTGTACTGCGGTATCATTCTGGGCAATGGCAGAATGTTACTCAGGGCTAGGGTCATACCTGCCTGGGCTACAAGATCGGAGAGCTCTTCCATGTTTCTTTTCATGTAGTCCAGGGAGGTACATCTCAGGTCATTCACACCAACATGGACAATGACAGAGTCATATTTGTACTTGTTGTGGAGTGACCTGAGGGTGTGGGTTTTGTGGTGGATCCTGGCACCTGACAGGCGGCTGACAGTAACCTTCTCCTTGTGTAGCCTGGTGAGTGGGACATCAGTGTGCCTGACTATAGAGTCACCTATGACTAGTGTGTTGGGAATGTTGTTTTGCCTTATGGGCTGTGGTTGAGTGGCACACTGAGTCTGTGGGCTATGTGTCATTTGGGTTGTGTTGGGGGATGGAGGTTGCTTGCATTTCTGCTTTGGAGGTCTCTGTTGCTTAAACAGATTATTACTGAGAGCCTCTGTGAATGTTTTTGTGTTACTGTGTGTGGATTTTGGTGGTGTAGATTTAGTGAGACTATGTGATGAGTGTGGTGTGATGCAAATGTTTACCTTCTCCTCATGACTGTCAAGTTCAGTCTTGGTTGGAGAGAGCTTTACCTCCAGTTTGGCTAGATAAGTGCATCTCTCACAGGTTGTAGTGTTGGGTGGTAGGAGGAGAGGGTTGTCTGTGTACATGAGGCAATTTCTGCATTGCCTCAAGATGCCCAGATTCATCAGATAGACAGGAGAGAACACTGGGAGCTGACCCTTGGACATACCTGAATAAAAAACAATTTTCCTCTAGATAAGTGAGGAAAGTGAATGCAAGAGCTGTTTTTCTCTAAGCAAGTGAGAAAAGTAAGTACAAAAACTGTTTTCCTGTAGGTAATGAGGAAGATTGAGTGCTATAGTAGTTAGTAGCTTATTTAGTGCTTACAAGTTCTGAACAAGTGCTGAGCATGAACAAGCAAATTTAAGTGCTAAAATTAAGAATCTGTATCTGCACTAGACGAGTTAAAGGACAGAAACAAGTGCAAATGCAGGCTTTCAGAAAGTTGAGAGAGATGTAAGATTGCCCAAATGGCCAATAACTACAATTTCTGGGCTAGAACCACTCCTTATGTGGTAGACAGGTTACCTAGTGCTTACCACTCCCACTGATAAGCTGGAAGGCTTCCCTCCAACACATAAAGGCTTGGGGGGCTCAGAAGCTTACATACAGTCCTGGATACAGCAAATCTGTATCTTGAACACTAGTTCAAAGTGATAATACATTTATGCTGGATGTAGGGGAGTGTTAGAAAGCTGGAAGGACAGTTATGTGTCTCAGAGATTGCCCCTCCTCTGGAAAAGGCTTCTTATTCATGTGAAGCAGAGCTGTACAGCACTTCCCTGACCATTTTCAAGTGCAATCTGGGCCAATGGATGGGAACTCACAAATTCACTCCTGAAATGGTGCCCATGTCCTTTATGCACAGAGACAGTCTGCAAAAATTGTCAGAACTCCACTTGCTTACCCGTGTTATTTTTTCTCTAAGGATAGAAAATTGGGTAAAATCTGGGTAAAACTGGCTAGGCTTGCAAGGACTCTTGAACCTATAACAGAAATAGACTTAAGTATATGGGATTATAGAGTTATATTTATTTCAAGCAACATCTTATTACTGTACAATATACAATTTGAATTGTACTTATATCAGTCTTTTCACATAAAATTGTAGTTGTTTTGGAAGCATTTCAGATTACTTTGAGCAAAGCTAGCCTTGCTTAATACTGCAAGGGTGGCATCAGGGTTATTGTACTTGAGATGTTTCCCGAACACATAAAGAAAATTCATTGTCTGACTGTGACCCCTTAAAATGTAGTAATGATGGAAGTAAGGGATTAAAGCAAAGAAAGTATAACTTTAGCCAGAAAGGAAAATTGTGTCATCACAGCCATCCTTAGGCTATAAGGGGAAACTTATATTTGATAAAGGCAAACCCAAACATGCTGAGAGGACCAAATCCTGGAATCAAGTACTTATCAACATTAATCCAGTTGGTGGCAGACATTGAGCATTAGCACGGTGCAAGAAGAGGGCAAATGGTATGGTAGGATGTTCCAGAAGCAAGGCCAGCCACAGTGCAATTCCCCATACCATTTGGGAGGGGGCTCCATCCATTATTCAGTTAACATCAGGTGAGGAATACTTTCCATCCAACTTTTGGGATGACTGTGACCCAGAAGATGGTGGCACTAGACTAATCAGAGGGGGTGTGAACATTGGGTATTACCAATGTCTGCAGCAGTACCACTCAACTGCATTACTTTTGGTTTAAAAACACTAACATATTTATATAGAGAATTGAATGTTGACAAGGAATGATCACATTAAATGCACTGCAATTAACTGTTAATACCCGCACTTTGTACATCAGCATGTAAAGGCAATGAATGCAGTGTGCATGGTATGTGTCCCACTTACCCCTTTAAAAGCATATGTTAATGTATGCTATTTCATTATTAGTACTGTTTTCAAAACATTTTATGGGGTCTGCATCAGAAATAAACAACTCCACTATACCAATACATTTGTAGGACAGCAGTAGCACAATGGGTGTTGCTGCTGCTGCTGATGATGATAAGATAGTTACATTTATGAGACAGCCTTAGAAAGGAGTAGGCAGTCTCCAAGTTTAACAGCATGTTAGCAACTCTGCAGAAAGTAACAGCTGCATCACAAAGTCATAGGTTCATAGGTTCAGAGGATGTTACTAGGCTATTGACCCAAGGGTCTTACAAGCCTAGCCATGGAATCCCAATATAATACTAGATGAGAGATATTGTCTATGCCTGTGGTGTTTCTAGCAAGGACTGATCATGTGCAGGAAAGAAGCTGGGGTAATCCCAAGCAGGAATTTATGGTTTCTCATCCAGTCATCCAGGTTGCATTTAAACAGGATCATGGAAGTGCTCTGCTTAATATGGATTGGAAGCTTATTCCATAGGAGTGCCAACCTCTGAGAGACGCATCTGTCTCTCCAGCATGTTCTGTTTATGTCACAGGCTAGACTGAGGTCCCTGGAATGGGTGACTGTAATCCCATTTGATTTATGGATGTGCAGCATTTCCATTAGATTTGGGTCAGAGATAGCCCTATAAACCAGACATAGCTTTCCGCTAAGTAGTCCATACACTACTGAGTACAGTCACAGTGACTTCAGTCTGTCTGTATAAGACAGGTGCTGGAGACCCTGAATTTTCTTAGTTAGAAATATCTGAGGTCTCTCATGTTGCTGCAGGTGTCGGGATGGTACATATCCAAGGGAGCATTATATTCAATAATATGCCTGATGAGGGACGAGCACAGGGGCATTGCAAACTCTTTTGCTCTTGAGGCGATGCCTTTGCTAGTTAGGTGAGTGACTCAGAGTGGCTTCCTCATCACAGTAGATACATAGTGGTTAAAGATGTGGTCATAGTCAACTTGTGTTCCCAGATCTGTCACTACTGCATTGGTACTTAGAGTATTAATGTTTAATTTATAATCAGCAGGAACATTGTTTTTACTGAAGGGAAGGATGATGCATTTTTCAGTACTTAGTTTAAGACCATGGTTTTGGCATGAATCATTGGTCTTTGTAAGCCCCTTTTGAAGTAAGCTGACAATGCTAGGTGATTCAATTATAGCACCTCATCTGCAAACCTGGCTAGCCACAGCCCCTCCATTTTGGCCTGGACTTCTGAGAAGTATATGCTAAATAAGAGGGGGCCTAGCACTGACCCTTGTGGGACCCCACTAGTGAGAGGTCTGCTGGTAGAGGTAATGTCTCACACTTTGAGTATTGTTGATTCTGTGAGCCAGTTTGCAATCCACCTGACAACACAGGGGTTGATTTTCACCTGGGTTAGTTTGTCAATGATGCCCTAATGTAGGATAGTGCCGAGGGTCTTGGCCAAGTCAAGATAGGCTGTGTGCACAACTTTGTCCTTGTCTATGGCTCTGGTCACATTCTCAAAGAGGTTTACCAGGTTTAGCATCCATGATCTGCCCTTGACAAAACTGAAATGGGATGGATCCAGAAATTGGAGGTCACCTATATCCTTAACAGTCACAGTTTCCATTCAGTGGGGACAAAGCCAGTACTCAGGCTGTGGTTGAATACAATTCCTAATGGGGTGGCTAGCTCTTGTTTTAGAACATTAAGAATGCAGCTTGGAATGCCATCTGGTCCCATGGAAGCTCGGTTCTTAGCCTTGGAGAGAGCATTGATGATTTGCTCTTTGGAGATGTAGGGAGGATGAGGAGATGATGAAGACATGGTTTGTGGTATGCTGGGGGGTAGTGGGGTGAAATTTTCACCAAACCTGTCTGCTAGTAGGTGTGCAATTTCTGCAGTGTCAGTGTGTGTGATGTCATCCACATTTAGTTCAGCACACATGTGAGTCCTGCCTTTTAGGTTAAGGATGTAGCTGCAGAAAGCCTTATGGTTATCCTTGGCTATAGTTGCTAAATTGTTCTCATAGTTGCTCTTTGAAGATTTTATGAGTTGTCTTATTTGCTTGTTTAGGCTGAGGAGGGTGCTCTTCCAGTTCTGGGATCTTGCTTTTGTATTTTTAGACAGCAGCTTCTTTCGCTTATTGCATAACTTATTAATGCTAGACAGTCACCAGGGTGGTTTGTTTTTTCTTGTGGATTTTGCTTTAACCCTATCCAGCACAGCTGTGTCCATACATTTGTGTAAATGTTTATACACAGGGTATCAGTGTATATCTTAGTATAGCTGTCAATGCCATATGTGGAAACTGGAGCTTGGAAGTCAAGTATACCTTCCCTTAGGAGGGTATAGTTAGCTTTGGTGAAGTTTCTTAGTCTGACATCTCCTTTGAGGAGTTCTGGTGCTATTGCTTCTTCAAAAATGACTGATTTATGGTTGGATTTAACCAGTGAAGGCCCTGCACTTGAGGTGTTGCGTTGGTCAATCATATTGGTGAGGACCAGTTCTAGAATATTGGAGGCCTTTGTGGGGTGGCACACTATTTGTTGCAGGGCATTTGAGTTAAAAAAGTCCAGGAACTTTTCTGTAAGTGAGTTTGGGCTCATATATGTTTCCTAATTAATGAAAAAATAGTTGAAATCACCCATGACTAGGGTGTTAGGTTGTACCTTAATTGTCCCAAGTAGGTCTAAATTAACTGTGTGGGCATCTTGGTTCATGGAAGGGGACCTGTAACTGATGATGACCCAAAGGGGGGTCTTACACATGGTAATTTGGACTTGGAATAGCTCCATAGAGCTTTCTTGTCTAACCAGTTTAGAGATGTAATTATCTTTAATGAAGATAGATACTCCACCTCCTTTGGTTTTCACACCTTCAATTTGTGGTCTGAAAGTATGGAAGACATTGTAGCCTTGCAAGGCCACTGTACTTTCTGCAGCCTTGAACCAGGTTTCTGTCACTGCACAGATGTCAACTTCTTAAAGGGAGAGGAGTGCTTTCAGAGAGTGCAGTTTCTGATTTAAACTCCTAGACTAAAACACTTCACCAAAGCTAAGGTGGGTTGCAAACTGCCTCACAGATAGAACCCACAGTGTGAAAGTAGCTGACTCCAAGTCAGACTGCTGACCAGTCATGTGTGAAGTCCCACAAGGTTTGGTCCTGGGTCCTCTCCTGTTTTGTATCTACTTCTCTGAAGTCCAGGGCAACACAAAGAGACTCTGGCTGACAAAGTTCACAGACAATTGCAAGTTGGGTGCCATAAGTAACTCCCCAAGTGATGTTGACATCCTACAGAAAGGCCTCACTGAACCCAATGACTGGTGTCAGAACCATGGCCTTAAGCTCAATGCCAAAAAATGTGTCATCATCCCCTTTGGGAAGAACCCGGTTCCCATGAATTACCTCATCAATGGTAGTCCACTGAACACAGAAGGCGTTATAAGAGATCTGGGAACACAGGTTGACAGCAACCTCTCTTTTGACCACCACATTGCCACTGTGGTCAGAAAGTCCTTCTATGTGGCACATCTCATTACTAAGGGCTTTGTATCCAGGAAGAAAGAGGTCATTGTCTCCCTCTACTCTTCCCTCATTAGATCAATCATCAAGTACAATGATCCACTTGGCATGTACCTCACTAGACACCTGCAACAACTGCAGAGGCTGAAAAAGTACTTCACAAAGAGGATCCTAGGCCTTAAACACGTCCTATATGGACAGACTAAAAAAACTCCAACTATTCTCTGCCTCATATTGCCTACTTAGAGGCGATCTCTGCTTGACATACAAAGCCATGT
This sequence comes from Protopterus annectens, assembly GCF_019279795.1. Taxonomy (NCBI): domain Eukaryota; kingdom Metazoa; phylum Chordata; order Ceratodontiformes; family Protopteridae; genus Protopterus; species Protopterus annectens. Next base: position 1,421,356,860 of record NC_056732.1, read on the forward strand.
CTAACCCAGCTCTGTTAAAAATGCTACATCTAAAGAAATCCCAATCCCTCCACACTACACACTCTAGAGACCTCAAAGTCATTACCACAATCAACAGAACAAGCTGGAGGGACAGGTTCATAACCTAGAGGCTGCCCATGGTATGGAATAGACTTCACATACATGTCAAGTAGAGTGCCTCACTGGCCCTCTTCAAGAGAAGTCTTGATGAGTAGATGGGAAATAGAAAATTCACCCTGGGGATCACTCCAGTGACTCTACTCGATGGACATACTGGGAACTAAGGTCGGGTGGCACGATGCCAGGGTAATGCTATGGGCTAGTCTTGTAAAGGCTCCAGGGTCATTAGCCTAGTACACACCTATAAACCTATGAACCTATGACCCTTAGTTTCTTTGTGTTTGATATTTTCACATCAGGAATTTTGTTGTTGCGACCTTGCCTAAAAGACATTATGGGGGAGGTAAGTGCCTTAGCCAGCAACTGAAAGCCTAGAGGTAACAGGTGAAGACCATCTCTGACAAAGCAGCAAAGCAGCCTGGTCTATCCACCATGTCATCCCAAGCTGACAGGAACTAGATCCACTTAGAATGACACCAGAAACTAAGCCAATTGTTGAATTCAATTATTTTCTGTTTATATTGTGGTGTCATCAGAGATAAGGGTAAAATGCTTCTCAAAGCTAGGGATATTGCCACTTGCGATAGATATTCAGAGAGCTTAATCATGTCTCTCTTCATATAGTCCAGAAATGTTACATCTCAAGTTGTTCACACCAACATGAATGATGACAGTGTCAAAACGGCACTTGCTGTTGAGAGACTTGAGTGCATGTGCAATCTGGTGAATCCATGCTCCAGACAGGCAGCTGACCGTAACCTTCTCCTTGTTCAACCTGGTGAATGGGGCTTCTGTATATCTCAGTATAGAGTCACCTGTAACTAAAACATTTAGAATAATTTTGCATTGCCTTAAGAGCTTATTTGGTGAGAGACAGGTACTAGCATGTTTATGTGTATTGGGTGCTTTGGGTTTTGTGCTGGATGTAGTATGTTTGTGTTTTGGAGTCTCTGGTGTTTAGGTGGGTTTCTGGAGAGTACTTCTTCATATGAAGGTTTATGTGTTGGGTGCATACTACAAATAGGAGTTGTGGTGTCTGAGCTGATAAGCAGTTTAGTGTTGCTGTTGTGGACACGAGAGAGCAGTGATTCTAGATTCTTAGTATAGGAGCATCTCTCACAAATTGTACTTGAGTGATTTAGGAGTAAAGGGTTGTCAGTGTACATGAGGCAGTTGCTACACTGCCTCAAAAACCCCCTGTCCATTAGGGTGTCAAGAGAAACAAAGAGAAACTGACAGTCCATATCACAAGGTTTGAACCTGGTATCTCAACAGATAAGGAGAAAAAGATGGGGGTATCAGGCAGGGAAGTATTATAGGTGACTAACCTATGTGGTGTGCAGTAGGAAGTCTATAAAGAGGGGATCTATAGGGTCTGATGTTGATAGGTAAAAAGTAAAATCTCCAATGGGCGGTTCACTGAACAGCTGAAAGATATTCAAGTACTGGTCTGCTAGACAGCAGCTGCTTCTAAGGGAAAATACTTCTGTTGGAGCTTTTGCATCTATAACGACCAAGAGTTACCCCCATGTGCAGTGGTGTGCAAAGGTGCAGTATGCACAAGCAAGAGCAAAGCAGCTAATACAAAGAAACCAATGAAAATGCTCATACTGAGTCATGCACCAATGATATAGCTCAAACTGAGCCCTGAACCAGTAAACCTCAATTTGATAGTCCTATTGTACACTCCTGCCAGTAGAGTAGAGGGAGGCTTCTCCAAAAAAAGATGTCCTGATTTTTAGTACTCAGTCTACAAACAGAACTGAATTCAGCCAGTCTGAATCGAATCTATACTATGGCCAACAGAAGTGCAATGGAGCAAAAGAAAAAAGGCAGAATATTTTTTTAATTAAAGAAGCAACAGTGTAAAAAGCAGCACAGTTGTTTCATGAATTTATAATAGCAACAGAATAAAACAGCCGAAACAGATCTTTTCTTAAATTAAGAGCAGCAGTTGGTGTTAAATACAAAGTGCAACAAATGCAGTGGTAAAGTACAGTGCAAAGCAGCAGCAAACAGCACATTTTTTAAACTGCTGAAGTACAGTCACAGTATATAACAGAAGTACAAAGAAAAAAATACTTAGAGCCCTTTTGTTTGTTTTCCGGCCAGAAAGACCTGGTAAATACTTACAGCCACTAGATGAATAATTCCAGTCCTCATAATGTAAAAGCACAGTAAGAGAGTGTCTGGAGTGAAGTGGTACCACAGGCAAACTTAGAGATATGGATACAGCAGTGTACCTCAAACAGCTCATAAAAGTGTGATTATTGAATAAAAGTACTTGTCTTTGTATATATAAGCCAAGAGACACTCAGCTGTATAGAATTTATAAAGGCACTAAAAACAAGATAAGCTGATTAGTAAGCTCTCCTGCCAATAAAACTACATGCAGAAATATCAAAGTGTTTCCTCAACCTAGACAGACTAGTCTCTCCCAGTGCACCTAAAGGAAAATCTGCTGACCCTGATGAGAAAACAAGTGCTTGCTAGAGTGTAAAAATACACTAATTTATCCAACAGCTAGCTAGATAATGAATTCAGATAAAGTAAATCAGTACAACAGATAATAAGAAGCAAAATGCACTTTTTTATATAAACACAAGGGAAGGCAAAAAATAATTCAAATAAAAAATTCAAGATAGCAGCAGTGTAGAAATGGAGAATCTTACTAAGTTCAACTTATAATAGGGTGGGTAGCTTAAAATCACCAGGATTAAAAAGAACAATAATAACCAAGAGGGTGGGAGAAAAAAAACAGCAGCAAATCACCAGCAGTGTCATACTTTATGTAGGCTTTAAATCCTTCAGACAAAGACAAAGGCCCAGAGTTTTACTTTGTATTTAAGTATCACTCAAGAGACAATTCAAATCAACCAATGAAAAAACATATGAAATATCAGCCTAGATAATTTAAGTGTCTGTCTCTCACACAGAACAAAATCACCAGGCAAAGATTTATTAAAACAGAAAACAAAATGGAGCAGGTAAGACAGAAAACATCTCTATCACTTAACAACAAAAATATGTGTAGTTTCTCACCCAGCAGGGAATCACCAGCAGTACTATACCTCACACAGACTTGAAATCCTTCAGACAAAGACCATGCACACAATGACATTACGCTCAGTCTTGTACAGGAAAGGAACAACCATACAGTTCAACACCAGCATATCCAAACCCAGACAAACAGTTAGAAGATGATGACAGACATTCAGAGGTAAGACCTTCTAAGCTGAAACCTTTACAAAGGGGAGCTAGGTGCAAGTATTTTTTACAGCTACCCCAGGAAATATGTAAAGCATTGGCTACCAAGCAGGAAATGTGCATTTTCACTGTTAGGGCTTAGACCACTGCCACAGAGAGTCAGACGGACATGTTGAGAGTCTTCCAAGGTAAATATATATATATATATATATATATATATATATATATATATATATATATATATATATATATATATATATATATATATATATGAGGATTCTCAGTACTACATGGAAATGAAACAGAGTAGGAATAATGCTATGACCACACTGATACACAGTATGGTGGCACACCAAGGCCATGGCCACCTCTGTTTGTTCACTAGTTAGGACTTAGCAAACTCAAGCAGAAGTCAGTCTTGTAAGGGAAGGTGGATGGATTATTGTCCAGACATGTAGGGGCAGATCACATGAAAGTGCTTCTCAAGAAAGTACTGTAATTAGTAGGGGGAACACGCATGATGGATTTCATGAAAGCCATGTCAGTGTTCATCTACACCTAGCAGGACCTCCCATTTGAGATCACAATCATGGTCCCACAGCACTGTCAGATCAGTGTCTGCAGGATCACCAGCATCAAGCAGATCATGACATTGCACCAACTCACCATCCAGCTCTCATTGCAGCCCATCTTCAAAATTGCTTGCACTATTCCCTAGCATATCTTTAGCAGATGACTCATTTGATCTTAAACTACTGTGAATAATGTCTAACAGTTCTGTAATTTAAACTTTTCCTTTCAAGGACACAGCTTAATGTTTAACTTTAAGGGTAATAAAAATATATATTTTGGGTGGGGGGGCAACTTTGAAAATGTATGCATTTCATCCCTGTAATCCTACTAAATAAACCATCAAGGAAAGAAGGGAAAAATCTGTATGACATGTCACTGCTGTCATTAACAGCAAAGCTGTATGTATTACCATTGTTATACGTGGCAGTTACCTATGACATAAAAGTATTAATGCACAAAAAATTTCATGAGAAATATAATGAGGATTGCAGATTAAAATGAGTATCCTGCCATGTAAATGTACACTGCTGCCACTTCACCCTCACCACTGCACAGATGATGATATTTTTATATCTCTGAAGTCACAACTTATTGTGTATGACAACATAAAAATCATCTGCCTGACAATACTGCAGCAAACAGAATCTGAGAAGAAATTGCATATTTTCATTCAGTTGCAATGCATTAACTCATGAAATATTGAAATGTTGAGGACATTCAGTACTTCCAAATTTAAGTAAAGCACTACAACAGAATGTATTCATCAAAACAGAAAAAAATGTGATTATTGTTTGTATGATGCCTTACAACATCACTTAACAGGAGTCAGTGAGCAAGCAGGCAATACTTAAACAATAACATGAACAAGTTTTGTAAAATAAAAAAAATTAATTTTAAGGTGAGCGAATGTCAGATGAACGGTGACAGCAAACCATGCAAAACATAGCCTAGCCACAGATATCACTGCATGCATAAATTATACTCTTTGTGTTTTTTACAGGAAAGTAAACATCGACTTAAATGTCATGTTCCATAGTTCTGGACTAGTCACTGCATCTTTGCCTGTTCAGCTGTATGCACTGCATGAGCCTGGCTCATGGGGTCCCTTACCACTGCTGCCAATTGTTCATCGTTAGTCACAGTGGGACTAGAACTGGGAGCTGTAGTGAGAGCATTGGTCATTTTATCACAAGACTGGTGCATGATAATGTACAAAATGCAACAACTAGTAATATCCTGCACACAGCAGATCATACTGAAGGGAACTCCAAATCTTATCCAGGCACCTAAAATGACTCTTCAGGAGGCTGAAGAACTTTGCAATGACAACACTGGCCTGGGACAGGGATGTGGTATTTATCTCTTCAGCATCTCCACTTGGATTTCTCAGTCATGAGATATGGCACTAGTGGATATCCAGCATCACCAGAAAAACAATAAAAAGAGAGGGGGGAGACAAAACAAAGAAAAAGTATTTCAGTATTCAGTGATACATTTAACATGAATAACTACTTAAATGCAATATAAAAAATGTATTTTTCCACTTACCAACAACTTGTCACTGGGCATCCTACCATGCAGGAAGAGGTGGTCGAGTGAGCTAGTATGCCAGATATGGGAATCATGTGCCTTGGCAGGATACTGGGCAGAGACATTGGTGATATACACTCATGCATCACAAACTACCTGGCAATTGATGGAATGATAGTCCTTACTATTGCAGTGATAATCATCTTATGGACCAGATGGGGCCCTAATTGCAACATGGGTGCAATCTATCACACTAAGTACTTCAGAGAAATGTGTAACTCCATAAAAGTCATACAGAGCTCTGGCTTAGTCCTGAGGTATCACTGGGAAATAGATGCACCGATGCACAAGTGCCAAGAGTACATCCAGGAACTGCTGCAATATCCTTGAGGTAGAAGCCTGTGATATCCCCAGTGTGTCCCCAGTCTGTCTCTGGAAGGCCCTGTGGCAAGTATAGAGAGGGATATACATATCTTAGTATCCACAGTGATAGTAAGCCTATTTATTCCTCCAGTTCAACTCTGGGGGTCAAACATACCCACTTCTTCTTCTTTTGGCTGCTCCCGTTAGGGGTTGCCACAGCAGATCAACTGTTTACATTTCTTCCTGTCCTCTGCCTCTTGCTCTGTCACACCAACCACCTGCATGTCATCTCTCACCACATCCATAAACCTTATCTTAGACCTTCCTCTTTTCCTGCTACCTGGCAGCTTCATCCTTAGCATCATTTTCCCAATATACTCTACATCCCTCCTCAGCACATGTCCAAACCAATGTAATCTTGCCTCTGGCTTTGTCTCCAAATCTTCCAACCTGGGCTGACCCTCTAATATACTTATTCCTAATCCTGTCCATCCTCATCACACCCAGTGCAAATCTTAACATCTTCAACTCTGCCACGTCAAGCTCTGACTCCTGCCTTTTTGTCAATGCCACTGTCTCCAACCCGTATAAAATAGCTGGTTTCACTACCCTCTTGTAGACCTTCCCTTTCAGTCTTACTGGTACTCTTCTGTCACGCATCACTCAGGACACTCTTCTCCACCCACTCCATCCTGCCTGTACTCTCTTCTTCACCTCTCTTCCACATTTACCATTACTCTGAACTGTTGATCCCAAGTATTTAAACTCATCCACCTTCGCCACCTCTATGCCCTGCATCCTCACCATTCCTCTATCCTCCCTCTCATTCACACACATATATTCTGTCTTAGTCCTGCTGACCTTCATTCCTCTTCTCTCTAGAGCATATTTCCACCTCTCCAGGGTCCCCTCCACTGTTCCCCACTCTCACTACAGATGACAATGTCATCTGCAAACATCATAGTCCACAGGGACTCCTGTCTGATCTCATCTGTTAACCTGTCCATCACCATTGCAAATAAGAAATGGCTCAGAGCTGATCCTTGATGTAATCCCACCTCCACCTTAAACGCATCCATCACTCCCACCGCAGACCTCACTGCTGTCACACTACCCTCGTACATATCCTGTACCACTCCTACATACTTCTCTGACACTCCCGACTTCCTAATACAATACCACAACTCCTCTCTAGGCACCCCATAATATGCTTTCTCTAAATCCACAAAGACACAATGCAACTCCTTTTGACCTTTTCTGTACTTCTCCATCAACACTCTCAGATCAAACATTGCATCTGTAGTGCTCTTTCCTGGCATGAAACCATACTGCTGATCACTAATCATCACCTCCCTTCTTAGCCTAGCTTCCACTAGTCTTTCCCATAACTTCATGCTGTGACTGATCAGTTTAATCCCTCTGTAGTTACTACAGCTCTGCACATCACCCTTATTCTTAAAAATCAGTACTAAAACACTTTTTCTCCATTCCTCAGGCATCCTCTCACTTTCTAAGATTTCATTAAACAATCTAGTTAAAAACTCCACTGCCATTTCACCTAAACACCTCCATGATTCCACAAGTATGTCATCTGGACCACCAGCTTTTCCATTCTTCATCCTCTTCATAGCTATCCTCACTTCCTCCTTGCTAATCCACTGCACTTCATGATTCACTATCTGCACATCATCCAACCTTCTCTCACTCTCAATTCTCTTCAGCCCCTCAAAGTACTCTTTCCATCTGCTCAACACACTCTCCTCACTTGTGAGTATGTTTCCCTCATTATCCTTTATCACCCTTACCTTTTGCACATCTTTACTAGCTCAGTCCCTCTGTCTAGCCAATCAGTACAGGTCCTTTTCTCCCTCCTTAGTGTCCAACCTTTTATACAACTCTTCATACGCCTTATCCTTAGTAAAACATACCCACTAAGAGCCTTATAATGTCCCTGTCCACTCTGAACCTATCAAGGATTTCCTGATTATAACATTTATAATGGTTATACTTTTTTATACTTTCACCTTCTTGGCTAGTAAGCGCTGCTGGGCTAAGCAGTTTTGCCCTGGCCAAGAAAAGCAAGTCACACCTAGAAATAGCAATACTAGCAGAAAGCGACAGCATTATTGTGGATTGCAATTCAGATAGGTTTGAGGAGACTTCCCTTTATATAATGTGTCTGCTGACAACATGAGCAAGCACAACGATTTTGTTATGAATTGCAAATGCTGAGTTGCAGCATTCCTAATTTACATATCATTATTAGTGCATGCGAATAGGGTCATTCGAGGTCATTATGCATTTGTGCAAATGGCTTCTATGAATTGCAGCTCAGCTGTGCTCATTTCTGAACATCGCAAATAGCCTTAATGCATTTGAATAAATGACTATGAATTCCCCCTTAAAATAAATGATTTACCTGTCATAAAGTCATTCTAGGTTTGATCTTGAAAAGTTGTATCCAGTGAGTAAAATGTTTTGTAGTAATTGAATTGTTGTAGCCTCATCTGTGAGGAAAATCATTTTTATAGGAAAGACTATCTGGATTAAAGTTAAAACAGCAAATTATCATTATCATTGGGATCTGTGGTTTTCCTGCAGTGCTTTGTACTACAAGACAGTTGAATATACTTATGCATTGCTTTACTAAGCAGACAGGATTTGCCAGATATCTTTCTTAAATGTATTTTTCAGCTTACATTAAATACTTTTCCATCTACATCAGACTGTTAATCAAATCAACAAAGAAATGAATTTGACTGAAAAAAATTGTGAGAGAATTCAAAACATTTTAATAGATGCACATATATATGTATATGTATATATATATATATATATATATATATATATATATATATATATATATATATATATATATATATATATATATATATATATATATATATATATATATATACATAGCTTAAATTATATACTTGAAGAGATTTGGTAACTGAACACACAACCTTAACAAAATGAAAAAGTGGTGAATCATCATCATAATTATTCCAAGCAACACACAAAATATTGCTTTGGGCACAGCTTCTTAGGTACACAGTTTCATATTCTCAAAAGAAAGGTTCAAAGGGTAACATGGTATTAACTGGAGAAGAAAAACAAGGAGACTTTGACGATGGGTGTTTAAAATATTGCTGTAATGTTGAAAAGGTACTTGGGTTACAAAAAAACAAAAAATATGGTGCTTAAAATCTAGAATTCCATTAGATAAAAGACTAAGTAATTACTTTATGCTGATTCATAACTAATGAAGACTATAGGTTATGAAGGTTTAAAAGATGAAATAATATCTGGCATGCGCAATATACTACACACATTTTATAAAGTGAAGACTGGTCTTCTGCAAACACACACACACACACACACACACACACACACACACACACACACACACACACACACTCACAGACACACACACACACACACACACACACACACACAATGTATACATACATGTTATTATGAGTGTGAAAGTATTTGACTAGGAAAAGAAAATAAGGTATTTAATTTATTTTATTTACTTATTTATTTTACATTTGTTAACCGGGATAATCTAACTGGATATATGTCCATTTTCAGCAGAGGCCCAGATTACACAACAATTAGATACATAGAAAATATAAGACAAGGAGTTATGTATATATACAATGGTTTAGTTATGTTCCCAGTAGGGGCTCACAATTTGCATGGTCTGATACATTAAAAACAAAAAATTATCAGATTGGAATAAAACATAGTTGAGTATTAAATGTTTAAGATATTATTCAGGTAGGATTTCATTTTGTAACTTAATCAGAGTTGGTACACAGGCAAAGTCAGTTCAGTTTGAAATACTGTTTGATGCTTTTTTTGAAGAGACTTAGGGAGGATTGAAGGGTTATATAGTTTGGCAGTGAATTCCAGGTTTTTCCAACAAAGTTGGCAAACAGGGATTCACCAGCTGAGTTATTAGCTTTGTGGGTTTGGACCAGTAGTTTGTTGCATGATCGTAGTGACCTCAAGTTAATGTATGGCTTTATGATATTTATAAGTGAGGGGGTATCTTCAGGTTGGTATAGTATTTTGTGTGCTATTAAGAGTTGATTGAATTGAATTAAGCTGGGCAGTTCTAGCCACTCTAATTGTTGCAGGTTCTGGCAGTGATAGGTTCTGTAGGTTGAGCCAGTGGCAAATCATGCAATATTGTTCTAGCTGTGGGAGAGATTACTCAGTTCAGATTTATTAAAGTTGGAGAGTACAGGGGAGGCATATATAAGAGTACAGAGTAGGTGCGACCGGGCGATTGCAGTTCTAGCCAATGGGGTTCAAAATGACTTGTTTCTGTAGAGATCCAAGCTTCTTATTGATGGTCTGTATGGTTTTGTTGACCTGTAGGTCAAATTTAAGATTATTGTCTATAATAACCCCTAGAAGCTTAGTATGGGTATCTGGGGAGATAGAGGTACCCTTGTTGGATGTAACAGAGAAAGAAAAAGTGGTGTATCTACTAGTGGGGATGAAAAGTAGAAGTTTAGTTTTATTGGGGTCCAGCAGTAAATGGTTGAAGAGCCAGTTTTCAATAGTGTTAAATGTGTCTTGGGTTAAGATTTGCAGGTCAGATGGGGAGGTGCCTGAGCAGATCAGAGTGGAATCATCTGCATATTGAATGCAGGTAGCTTTGGGGATAGCAGTGTGAAGGTTATTGATGAAAACAGAGAAGAGTAGTGGTCCTAATGTGGAGCCTTGAGGGACACCAAGTGTGAGAGGTAGCTGGCTGGACAGTTTGTCCTGCCATAATACAGCCTGTTGTCTGCCAGTCAGATAGGACTGGAACCACTGGATTGCATGATTATTCAGGGAGACTGATTTTAGAGAAAGAATGAGAAGTTCATGATTGACCATATCAAAGGCTTTTGATAGGTCATGAAAGAGGGCAGAGGATAGCCTATTGTCATTCCTGTTTTGATTGATGGCATTAGTAAAGGAAAGGAGGGCAGAGGTGGTACTGTGAGGTAGCCTAAAGCCATGCTGAGAGTTAGAAAGTAAGTTGTTCTGTATAAGATATTGCATTAGTTGCTTGTGTACACACTTCTTCATTATTTTGGCTAGTGGGGAAAAAATGGCAATGGGTCTATAGTTGGATAAGTCTGTGGAACTTCCACCTTTATGGAGTGGGATGACGTGCGATATTTCCAGAGGGAGGGGATAGCACCTTCGGATAAGGGCTAATTGATCAGGATATATATGAGGTATGCAATGACATCTGCAGCTATTTGCAGGTACTCTGCGGGAAGGAGGTCGGCAGAAAGGGTAGTAGGTTTTAAATTTTTTATTAGTGTTTTGATAAAAGTGCTAAAGATGGGTTGGAAGCTAAACTGGGGATGATTAGTGGGTAGATTAGAGGTAGGTTTGAAGTTTGTGGAGATACGTTGATTTGCTAGGGATTGGATTGTTTTAGTGAAAACATTATTATAGCACAAGCTATGGTCTCTGGGGAATTATGGGTGAGATTTGCAGAGGTTGGGGTGGTTGAATGTCCTGGATGAAGAAGTTGATTTAAGCTTGCCCAGAACTTTTGTGGGTTGTTTTGGTGTTTATGTAGGAGATTTTGATAGCAGCTTTTTTATCAAGTAGAAGGGATTTTTTTGTTTCATTCCTAAGTTGGCGGTATTTTAAATGCTCATGCAGGGCTTTAGTTGATCGCCAGCTGGCCCAGGGTCTGTTTCTAGTTTTGATTTTTGACTTGGTATCCTTTGTGAGCCATGGTACAGTATTTGATTTAGTTTTCATAGTATGCGCAGGAGCATGGGAATCAAGGATACGTAGGAATTTAGTGTTAAAGTGAGCTATTTAAAGATAGTATAATATTTAAGAAATGTTTAATCTTTTTCTCCTATTGTGTCTCAGTTGTAATCATTTTCTAATTCAAAGCAGTCAATTGTCAGTATTGAATGTTTGCTTTACTTATAAATGACTATAGAAATATGAGAGAGATGGAGAATAAATAGCAAAGAGCAGACATTATGTAATCATGTCATGTCATTGTTTTCTTAGACTCATGGACGCTGTGGATTTTACTGATCCGAAATCAAATACAATTCTGTTGTTATTGAGAAATATCAGTTTAAATGAATGACTTCAATTCAAATAAAAAAAAATAAACAAAGCCTGTGACAAGTATTTCTTGTCTAAATATAAATTATTATCAGTGAATACTGAAAAAAATGTCACACTGGATTGTAACCCCCCGACTGTACACAAATACAAAGGAAGACCAAAATACAGTCATAGATCCCTATCTGTGTTATAACAGTGTAAATAAATACCAAGGTTTGTATCAACCTACTTGTATATTTAATCCCATAGTTTAACTGCCACTGTTTCAGATGAAAGATATGTCAGTGACTCATCCAAATAACTTGTATTAAACTGTAGCTTATACATTCTATTCAAAGCACTACAGTAAACCAGTTTTATTTTATAGCCACCTAATATACTGATACTTTATTTTTGATTTAACGTATTTTAAATGCATTGTTTTGTATATGAGTTACACATGCCTTTCTTTTCTGCAATAAAAATACACTTTATCTGATAATGCCTGTGAGATTTAACAAATATTTACGGCTGTCAAAACAAATGCCTCATAGCTTTTCACATAACTTATGTTTATGTTTTGCGATTGTTTAGTGTACAACAAAATGTTTGCTGGTAGAATGCTAAGAGTCATTATCTTTATAAATTTCTACTTTGACTTTGCAGAGAGAGTTATGCAATTCATTATTTGTTAGTGGGGTATGTGGATTGATCATGAACACACTTTCCAGCAATAATCCAGAGTCCTATGATCCAGGTGACTTTGAAAAAATGTAAGTACATGAATTTAGGAGGCAGAAAGTAACCATGGATAACTAACAGGGACCATGAATTTGGGAGGTTGGAAAGGAGTGACTTTAAAAAGTATAATGATTTCAGAATGTGACATGAGAGTGACTATGGACATTCACTATCAAACAAGATTTAAGGTGGTCAGGGAAGGATTCTTTGGACAGCAAGCACAGCACATGCAGGATATGGGAGGGAGACACAACAGAGAACAAGTACAAGCACATAATATGCTTGGGAGGTATGGAGCACGAGCCCAGACAACAAGCATTGAATATGGATTTACTATGTCAGAGTGAGAAAATATGGGCAAGAATAGAATACAAGTTTGAGATGTATCATGCATAAGCACAAATAATGACTGTTGAACATGTATTCAGGATGTTGGATGGGAAGACTATGGATAACAACCATAGAACATAAATTTGAGAGATAAAAAAGTATTGGAGGAAACAGACCAGGATCCACAAATGGTCTTTATTGAGCGCTTTTGTTTTCTAAAATAAAAAACTTCATCAGAATAAGGCAAATACAAAGAATCAACATCTGACCCAACTTATATAACACTCTTAATCACACAGGTGTTCATTGTCAATCCACTTAAAGGTATAAGCCTCTGAAACACATTCACAAACACACACAAAAAACATTGAATATACTCCCTGAAGGTGCAGAATAACATCTGCAATATAAAATAATTTCATTATTAATAAATATTAATGGAAATAGACAGCATATAAAATTACATACAAATTATTAAGAAACTGTGTATAGGTATAAAAACTTTGTAAAATTCCTGCAGCTATCCTTAAAACTAGCACATAATAACTATATGTTGTTTACATATAGCTCTCTGCCCTCAATCTAAGTATAGAGCTAATAGAAATATTGCTATTGAGACCTGGTTGTTCGGTGGCATTGGTCCTCATCTGCCACCTTAATTCATACAATTCTAAAAAATCGTTGACTGGACTCCCTCTGTCCCCCATTTTTACCTGTTCTAAAACTGTAAATTTAAAAGTGTGACCCTCATTATTGTAAATATGCACAGCCAAGGCATTTTTCAAATCCTGCTTTTTAATGTTGTAATAATGCTGATATATTCTACTTCTAAGGGCATTAATAGTTTTGCCAATATAAAAACTTGGACATGACTGGCAGAGAGCAAAATACACTACAGATTTACTTCTACAACAAAACTTATTTTTGTAGAAATGTTTACCATAGTTTGGAATAACAATCTTCGTGCCCTCCATAATATATTTACATTGAAGACAGAAACCACATTTTGACATACCCCCCACGCCTGAATTAATATTCAGGTTTCTCTCTAACATATTCTTGATGGTAGTGCCTTTCTGATATACAATATTTGGAGCCTTCCCCACAATTTCAACATAGTCTTGGCTAGTATAAAATAAATTCCAATTATGTTGAATAATCTGGGAAATATCACTAAATTGCTTATTATACTTAAAAATAGCTGATCTCTTAAAGTCAGTTTCAGCCTTGGAAGCCTTAAAAGTACTTTCATTTTGAGAAATACCTTTTCCAAGTAAAGGGAAAAGGTGCCCTCTTTTTCTTTTGTCTATTACTTTTTGTAAAATTTGATCCAGGAAGACCTCTGGGTACTCTCTATGTAAAAGCATGCCCTTCAATACTTCAATTTGATGAATAAAAGCATCCCATTCAGAAACCATGCAGGCAAGACAGACAGCCTGGCCCTTCACCAATTACTTTTTTCTGGTGTAGGAGATGAAAACTGTCAAAAGGTAGGAGGGCATTAGAATAAGTGGGTTTCCTAAAAATTGTAGTACTAAAATCTTTTTTCCCCACATTTTTCCTAATTGTGATATCCAAGTAGTTTATCTCATCATTCCGTGTAGTATGGGTGAAATCTAAGAAATATGAACTATGCTTTATGTAGGATAAGAAGTTGTTAACCTCTTCATTATTACCATGCCAAAAAATAATACTATCGCCCAGGTACCTATCATAATATTTCCAATATTGGGAATACTGGCTGTTAAAAATAAATTCTAGTTCCCAAAAGGCCAGGACGATGTTGGCAAAAATAGGAGCACAAATGGCCCCCATTGCCATGCCCTTACATTGCTTAAAAAGCTGTGCTTCAAAGACAATGATGTTGGTATCTAAAACAAGTTCCTTTAAAGTTCCAATAGTCCTAATAAGTTCATGTCTAATGTTGGAATGTTGACTTAGAAATAAATAAAACCATTCTACTCCCATATCATGTGAGATTACGGAAAACAGATCTCTAACATCAATTGTCACAAAAGTGAGGGCATCATCATACAAATTCTGATTAATTTTCTTTAATAAGTCCCAGGAGTCCTTAATAATCCATCCACAGTCATCGAGTACTGATTTTAGCTGTGTATCTATAAATGTTGCAATAAAGTATGTTTTTGATGCCTTTGCATCAACAATAGGCCTAAGGGGTGGGTTTGCAATATCATTATGTAACTTTGGTATACCAAAAATGGTGGGAATTTTTGGGGCCTTAACCTCCATAAAATTAAACTCATTTAAACTAATTTCTCTGTTTAATAATAATTCATGTAGGATTATGTCCACCGTCCTATACAAAATATTTTTCTCATTCAATCTTATCTCACAGTATACATCAGTATATAGTATACCAAACATTTTTTCTATATAAACATTAGTGTTCAGGATAACCAACCCACCCCCTTTATCAGGTTTCATTAATCTAATTGTCCTGTTGTTACAGACCTCATTTACTAGTTTATACTCGTTTATATGTAAATTGTAGTCCGTAACCGAATGCTTCCTCTTATTCATGAACAGCTTACGTATATCATATTCAAACAGTCTCTCGAATGTCTGTACTACAGGATTCAAAAGGGGGTTAAATAAACTAGTTTTTTGCACAGTTCATGGTCTATGGAAGTAAAAGACATCCCTTTAAACAAAAATTGTAAGTTTAACTTCCATGTGTAAAGCTTCAAATTGATTAACACATCATCCAATATTGCCTCTCTGCTTGGGACAAAGGAAAGGCCTTTGTCTAAAACATCAGCTAACTTCTTATCAAAGATGTGTTCGGTGTAGTTATAGATACTAAAATCTCCACAGGTGTTTTTTAGAATATTGTAAGTGACTTCTGTTCCCTCATTCAAGGCTTCGTCACATACAGGATTTTCTTCAATAATTGAAACAGGCGACATAGAAATAGTCGGAACATTTAATATGTTTTCCCCCTCCCTCTGCCCCTGTAATTCCAATTGTGATAGCTTGTGCCCCCTCTCTGATTCCTCAGTCACTCAGACCTCCTAAGAGGGGGATACTCTAAAGGGTCAGAGTGAAATTCATTGTTACTATCACCCCTGGTATCTTTAGGGACAAAAAAATTTTCATCTACAAAATTGTTAGCATATGATCTTTGTCTATTCTGTCCCAAGGGGGGTGGGGGGTAAGCTCTTCGCTGAGCATAATCATTTTCATCTCTTTTCAGTTTAGTGTCTTTCTTATGTTTAAGATCATTAATGTTACAGTCAACACGTTTAAAAATGTCAAAATAATCATTTTGTTTAAGTTCAAACAGTAGGTCTGAGTGTCTACTATCATCAAGTGTCTTTACTTTAGCGGATACTTCAAGTAACTTTCTTTCATTGCCTCTAATTATACAGTCTAACAGTTCACAACTGTGCTTGTTAAATAGCTCAATTAGTTCAACAAGAAGTAAAGAGTCTTTCACTAACCCCTTTGTGTTGCTTGGACAGCAAGCACAGCACATGCAGGATATGGGAGGGAGACACAACAGAGAACAAGTACAAGCACATAATATGCTTGGGAGGTATGGAACACGAGCCCAGACAACAAGCATTGAATATGGACTTACTATGTCAGAGTGAGAACATATGGGCAAGAATAGAATACAAGTTTGAGATGTATCATGCATAAGCACAAATAATGACTGTTGAACATGTATTCAGGATGCTGGATGGGAAGACTATGGATAACAACCATAGAACATAAATTTAAGAGATATGGGACATGAGCCCAAACAAGTGTGGAACATTAATTTAGGATGTGGGAGAATGAGGCTGTGGAAATAAGAATATAACATGGATGTGTGCGTTATGGGGCATAAATCCATACAGCAAGTAATAAAATAGACTCAGGATATATGTGGGGAGGCTACGGATAACTAGCATAGTGCATGGATTTGGAAGGTATGGCAACAACCACTGAACAGGAATTCTTGATGAGAGGGGAAGAGACTATGGACAACAATATTAAAACAAGAATTAGCCAAAACATTGAATTTAGTATGTGGGAAGGGAGGCAGTGGACAAGAAGCACAGACAAGACTTTGGGAGATATAAGGCAAAAGCCCCAACAACAACTTTCAAGCATGAATTCAGAATCTGAAAGGTGGAGACTACTGACAAAATGCATTGAGCAAAAATACATGAGCCCAATCAATTAAGGATGTGGGAGGGCAGAGTATAGGAAACAGCATACAGCATGAATTTGTAAAGTATAGGGCATTAAACCAAACCAAGAAGCATCTAACATGAATTCAAGAAGTGAGAGAAGGAGTGTATGGGCAACAGGAATAGACAATGAATTTGTGAAGTAATGGGCTGAAGCCTAAACAAAAAGCATTGTACATGAACTCAGGATGTAGGAGGAGGAGAACATGAACAAAAAACATAGAACAGAATTTGTGAGTTATGAGGAATAAACCAATATAGCAAGCATCAAACATAAATTCACAATGTTGGGGAAAATGACTATGGAAAACAAGCATTTGGGAGGTATGAGGCAGAAAGCCATGCAGCAAGCATCAACCATGAATATGGACAACAAGATCAGAACATGAATCAAGTACATGGCAGGGTACAACTGTAGTTGATTCTGAAGTAAGGCCCCATAAATACAATTTTGTGTATATATATGACATTAACATGTTGAAGTTTAGTTATGAGAAAAATATACAAATTAAACTCACACTCATAATTTGTTGGAAGAAAGCAGCAAAAATACAAATTTTATGCATCAGTATGCTGAAGCCAGAACTGTGATTGCGCAACTCTGCCATAAAAAGGTGATTTTGTATTTGTTGTGTACAATGATACATTCTTTCATAAATGACATTTTGGAACTGAATTGTTTAAGAGGTGAGGTTACAGAGATGATTATGGTATTTTTGAGTGTAAAATGATGAGCATTAGTAATGTTCATCAAATTAAACACAAACATAAAACATGCAGTTAACAGTGTCTTGGGACATAATCTTCAGAATATTCATTTCAGAGATCCACATCATGGGAAAGGGTCAGGTTTTAATCTAGAGAATGACACTGATACACTTTAGATAGCTAGGTAAAATAAAGATTTGGACCCAGACATACTTGTCAGTTATCTAGAGCATATCTCTTAATAGGTTCATAAATTAGCACTAGTCTGATTGCCTTTGTGGGCCATTTTAAGCCTAGCCAATTACCTCATGTGAGAACCAAACCCTGCACCTTGTGTCTGTAAGGTAAACACCTTAACCATTATGCCAACCTTTCAACATTGCCAGCATTTTTGCTCAAGAATTTTGAACTATGCCAAAATAGCTGGCAGAGGAAAGCTTAAAATCAGACACAATGGTTTAATATTACTTTAATTTACTTAAAACATTAATAGAATAATGAGTTTACATCAGCATGCATTTTTAGAGTAATACAGTGTACAAAGCTTTAATGACTGGCTTTGCTGTCTGGTATTAATTATTTGTGAATTACCAGAAAATGCAATAGGAAATGAGGGACAGCTGAAAAGTATAATTTGGAATACATACATTATTTCTAAGTATTCTTTAACAAACATTAGTAGACTATATCATGGCAGATATCAACAACATTTTGCCATATAAAACAGTAGCAGTGATTTTCTACATCATCATTTGATAAAGTAATAGAAAAACATTGTACTTTTCACATTGTTTTCAGAATCAGTTGAGTGACAGCAATGCATATTAAGCAGAAACAAGATATGACCACAAACCTTAAAATAAAGAAATTTGTTATCTTTACACATGCAGCATTATAGAAAGCAGCCCCCTGAGTGGGCTGAACTGACTGTACACTTACAAGTAGGGAATCTTCGTCTGTCTTAGAAGAACTTCCCTAACCATGCCCCAATCTCTAACTCTTTAGATACTATGAAGATTGCAGTGGCTTACTTCTTTTTCATATTTTCAGGAAGCTTTACTCTTTTGAAATGCACTTCCACATGCCCCATTTTGAAATAATTTAACCTGAATAGGTGAATACTCGCAGCATTTACCCCCTCATACTATCATCACACTCCCAGTGCCTCCTTACCATATAATCTCCATAACCTCTGTATACCTAGCTATAACACCAACCTCTGCTGACTCCCTCCTCTAACCCAGTGCTATCAATATCCTCTGGCACGTTTCCATTTCATTCACTTTATTCATCCAACCATGCTTTTTATTCAATTCACTTTCCAACCACCATTTCAAGCATATTACCTCTCCATAATCCCTCTCTGAACACATTTGGCATACATAAATCATGTCAAATTTGTTTTATTTGGTGCTTCCCCCCACAACCTTTCAGAAAACACACTTTCTGCCTTTTCACCCATCTGACTATTTTTGGGGCTCAGTACGCCTCTCCTTATTTCACAGTCTTTGCTCATACACTGACCCAAAAAAAAAACACTTGTGGCTGGGTCCACTCAGCCCCCAGCTCATAGAAGTCTTATCAAACCACCTACATCTCAAAGATCCCTTCTCATTCCCATAGGCCCATCACATATACATCTAGGAACCAACTATATCCCACATCTCCAGAAAATATCTCTCCTCCGCTCCCATTCCTTCTGAACCTCTCCAGAGTAATGAATCGCCAATGCAACAAGTGCATGTACAAATCCTGACCCTCATTTCTAAGTCTACTGGCATATGATTGCTAAGCCTTTTCAACAAACCTCCTCCTTCCTTCTCTTTTTTCCTAATCTAACTCCTAAGCAAACTGTCCTTATCCCACATATTCAAGGTCTCCCCTCAATCCTTGAAAATACTCTCTGTACTGTCTTTCCATACTAATACCTATTGGTTCAGCATTGTGTCCAGCCTGTGTCCATCATGTATTCATGCCTTTAATGGTCCAGCATTGTGTCCATCCCCCCTCCCTCATGTATGCTTGCCTCTCACAGGATATATATTTTCCATAGAAATATCGTCCTCTCATACAGCCGACAGTCCTTTCATAGACCATCCAGCCTATACCGGAGCATCCCCAAATCTCAATAATTCACCATGCTGTCCCTGCTCATATCCCTCATTTAAGCCACCACATATAACTTCCATTTATTAACCATCCTCTGCATTTGCCCTTCTTACAATATTGCTATTCTGGTTTACCTATCCACTCTTTGTAAATCCCACTGATCCTTTCCACCTAACCTGCGATGGTCTGATAAACCTCATCCAAATAACTCACCCCCTATGCCTGTAGCCCATAAGGCACCTTTCTTGTTCCTATCATTAGATGCTACAGTCTGCTCCTTATAATCAAGTATTCCTCAATCACCAGCCTTTAATTAGCTCAAAAACATTCATTCCATATTCACACCTTCCTCCCCGGTACACAGAATTGTGACACTCCCTTTCCCATGCCTTCACTCTATGAATCTATGAATCTGTGAATCTATGAATCTGTGAATCTGTGAATGTATGAATCTGTGAATCTGTGAATCTATGAATCTATGAATCTGTGAATCTGTGAATCTGTGAATCTATGAATCTGTGAATCTGTGAATCTGTGAATCTGTGAATCTGTGAATCTGTGAATCTGTGAATCTATGAATCTGTGAATCTGTGAATCTGTGAATCTGTGAATCTATGAATCTGTGAATCTGTGAATCTATGAATCTGTGAATCTGTGAATCTATGAATCTATGAATCTACTTCCATGAAAGGAATATATGTGCTGAAGTAGATTCAGCACTAGCAAAATCACATCATTTTAGCCACAACAGTCTTGTCAAGTAATGCTCATCCAGCCATTAACTTCATATAATTCAGCATCTTACAAATCTCTTAAATCCAACCATCTCATTTTTTTTTTTTGACAAGCAGAAGTTTATTGATTTACATCAGTTGTCCTTAATATACCATAAGAAAGAGGCAATGGATTTAGTACACTGCATCTTGATATACATCACAAAATTTCATAAACCTGCAATGTAACTTTTGGTCAGTTGTGATGGTCTGGTAAAGACTCCCAAACAAAAAGAAAAATGCACCAATAATTAACATATTACAGACAGTTAGAACTTAGAATGCTTTAAGAAATCACTGGATTCAGGGGCTGGGGACTAAGTGTTCAACCCAGAAATCTTGGAGTCAGCATCACTAGATGGCCATATGGCTGGTACACAACTCATACATATATGAACCTAAATCATATCTGTCAGCTCTGCCTACAAATTACCTAGACTGAATTCCTTATCAATCAGTAAATGGAAAAGAAATTATTTTCCAAATGACGCTAGTCCAGAACTTCTAAAACTCCAAGAAGAAAAAATGATGTAAAACAAAATTTAAAATAAAACAAATAGTAAAATAAAATATCAGGAAAACACCGCAGCATACCCACAGGATAAATGCTCCGTTCCACAGAAAGAAAATAAACTCCAGAATTGTCAGTATGGTAGCAAAGCAAACAAGTCACGCAAAGGGTTTAAAACCACAAAAGTATTTATTATATAAAATCTCCAGTAAGCACTTTCGCTTAATAGCTTCCTCAGACTGTCAAACTTAAAGATAAAATACAAGTTCTTAAATACAAATTCAAAAAATGAAAACCAATCAATGCAAGATATCAATTAAAAAAGGGAACATCCTTAAAGATATACTATAAATATAAATATATAAAATGCAACTCTGGCAAAAACTTCAGGGATGTAAATTAACAATAAATACATATAATGAAAACATACTGATAGAAAGACTTTGTAAAATATGTTACTACATCCATAAACATTATTTCATAACTCTACGTTTCTTAAGTAAGGGTTTAATAGTTGCCCTTTCATTTAGTCCATGTCCCCTATCTGCCCTGAGTATGATAATCCAATTATTTTCTGTTCATCAGTGGCAGTAATATACAGTGAGCAGCCTGCCTCCCCTGTGGGAGTGGTTACTGACTTGAAACTGTAGTTTTATTGTCCATTTTGGGTCAATTCCTAACTCCTTTTTAAGTATTTTTCTTCAGATTATTTGCTAAGTTTTTCTGCATAGCCGCCTACTCTGAGCAGTTTCTGGCTTGTTAAACTTGATTTCTGCATTAGTATCTGTATTTGGAGCACAACCTAGAGCTGTTTACTGAATTTCCTGTTTGCACTTATTTTTAAAATTGTTTTTTTCTCAAAACTTGCATTTTATCTGTCTCTGGCCTAGCACTCAAGTGTGGGGTAATTTACTGCACTGTTATAACTTGTTGATACTTCTGAACCTCTGCTATCTCTGAAAAAACAAAAAAACAAAAAAATCTTGCTTTTTCCCCACTTTTCTGAGATTTAAAAAAGTTCAGTTACAGGCTTGCTGTTCTGAACTCTTTGTAAGTTTCTTGGAGGCCATTTTTTGCTTGGGCTAAAGGGAAGTCTCTCTGTTCATCAGTGGCAGTGATAAACATTGAGCAGCCTGCATGCCCCTGTGGGAGTGGTTACTGACTTGAAACTGTAGTTTTATTGGCCATTTTAGGTCAATTCCTAACTCCTTGATCTTCCTCTCTTAAATCCCTCTTTTTCGCGGTTTTGCGCGTTTTTGTGCATAGCGCAACAACGGGCAGCGCTGCCTAATTGGGTTTAAACTATTCCTAGCTCCACAAAGTCTGCTCTTCATTTTTTCCCTTAGAACTGTTCTATCTCTCAATTTAAACACCATAGTCTCATTCTAAGGCCCTTCATTGGTCCAAATAAGTAATCTTACAAGTTAGCACTATTAAACCATAAGCACTACTTACTCTTATACTCTCTACGATTACCTTGTCCCCTATTGGTCCGTCTTAATTCAGTTTCCCTATATTACTCTAGCATGTCCAAAGGTCAGTCATTGATTTCCTCTCCAGTCCATCTGGTGAATCTGGGAAATTTGAGGCAATGTTACAACTGTCTCATGTACACGGACAACCCTCTCCTCCTCCAAACAGGTTCAAATATATGTGAGAGATGCAACCATATAGCCAAACTGGAGGCTGAGGTCTCTCATCTCAAAACTGGTGAAACCAGTCAGGAGGAGAAGGTAACCTCACACAACACAATTCCAGTATCACATAGTCCCACCACATCAGCGAACCAAACACATATATACACAAAAACATACTCGGAGGCTCTAAATAAAAATCTACCTAAGCAACAGAGACCTCCAAAGCAGACATCCAAGCAAACGCTACCCCAAAACAAAAAACGCACAATACATAGCCCACAAAGTCAGTGTGCCAAGCAGCCACAACCCTTAAGGCTGAATAACACACCTGATACTCTTGTAATAGGTGACTCAATTGTCAGACACACTGACGTCCCGCTCACTAGGCTGAATAAAGAGAAGGTCACAGTGAGCTGCCTGTCGGGTGCTAGGATCCGCCACATAACGCAAGCACTCAGGTCACTCCAAAGCAAATACAAATATGTCTCAGTCATTGTACATGCTGGTGTGAATGACCTGAGACGTACCTCCCTGGACTACATGAAAAGAGAAATAGAGGAGCTCTCTGATCATGTAGCCCAGGCCGGTATGAACCTGACCTTGAGCAGCATCTTACCCTCACCTAGAACGATGCCACAGTATAAAGATAAAATGATCGATTTTAACAATTGGCTAAAATTTTGGTGTCATTCTAAGGGGATCCAGTGTCTGTCAGCCTGGGATGACATGCTCGACAAGCCACGTTGCTTCGCTAGGGACGGCTTGCACCTGTCACCACTGAGCTTTCGGATATTGGCAAAGGCTCTTGCCACCCCCATAATGCCTTTTTTATGCAAGGCTCAAAAGTCAAACCCACCTCCATAGACAGCACAAGAAACAAGAAACTAAGGGTAATGCTGCTAAACGCCAGAAGTCTTAACCTCAAGATGCACGCACTCGAAGCTCTCCTCAGTATGGAGAACATCGATATCTGTGCAGTGACATAAACCTGGTTCAAGGCCCCAGAGAGCACCCCAGCACTACCAGGTTATACCTCATATCATGCTTTTTGGCCCCAAAACCTGGACGGAACCACAAAAGGAGGGGGAGTGTCCATATTTATCAAGGATATCCACACCTCCAGGTTAGTGGCATTGCACAAAGTATCGGAGACCATCCATGTGCAACTAACAGTGGGCAAGACTGCTTTTCAGTTTATAGCATCCTACAGACCACCTTCTCAAAGTCAGGAATCCCACTCGGCTTTCCTGAAAACATTGGAGAACATGAAGATCTCTCCGAACACCATTATACTGGGCGACTTCAACTACCCAAACATAGACTGGGAGCACTACTCAAACCCCAGAACCTTATCCCAAAGGTTCCTGGAAATTATAAACTCAAATGCTATGGAACAACTAGTCACCACTCCCACAAGAGGGGATAACATACTAGACCTGATCATTACCAACATGGGGACTCTATGCTCCACACCTGAAGTATATCCCTCATTGGTAAGATCAGACCATAAATTAATTTCACTGGATGTCCACATCCCGACCATACCCCCAGCCCAGAAAACCACAGTGAAAAACTTCTCAAAAGCGAACTTCTCACTTCTCCAAACCGAAGTGGAATCCTTCAAGGCCCCAGGGCCAGTGGAAACTACGGCCCAAACTGCAGAATCCTATATAAACGCATTCTACGGACATCTCCAGGAATGCATGGATCATGCTATCCAAAACAAAAACAAAACCCAAACATCCAAAGGCAGGCATCCAGTCTGGTGGACCCCAGCCATAAATAAACTGTACAACAGAAGGAGGAAGATACTACATGATAGAGCAAAATCCCTAATAGGGAAGGCATCCCTGATCAGTACTAGCAAAAAATTACGATCCCTCATAAAATCCTCCAAGGCCAGCTTCAAGAGAAAAATTGCTCAGGACACTAAAGACAATCATAAGGCTTTTTTCAGTTATGTTAGGAACCTGGGATGCAACTCCCAGACTTGTTCTGAGTTGATTCTAAACGACAAAAAATACACTGAACCCACAGACATCGCCAATATCCTGGCAGACAGGTTCAGTGCAAACTTCTCCACCCCCCCCCACAAAAAAGAGCAAGTATCTATCCCGGCAGAGGGCTGCCTCCCACACATCTCTGATGCTCAGGTGAAGGCTGCCCTCTCCAAAGCAAAAAACACTGCTTCCATGGGACCAGATGGTGTCCCGGGTTGCGTTCTACATGAACTCCAAGAAGAACTAATCCCTCAAATAAAACAGCTGTACAATCTCAGCCTCACTACAGGATATGTGCCCACAGAATGGCGTACAGCAACAGTGGTCCCACTCCACAAAGGTGGAGCCTCCACGGACCCTGGAAACTATCGCCTCATAAGCCTGGCTAGCTTAGTCTGCAAGGCTATGGAGAGGATCATCATGGAGCTCATAAACAAAGACATTGGGGACCTACAGACACTAGATCCTACCCAGTTCAGCTTCGTCAAGGGCAGATCCTGCCTTTTGAACCTGGTTGACTTCTTTGAAACAGTCACCAAAGCCATAGATGAAGGGAAGGTAGTCCACACAGCCTATATGGACCTAGCAAAGGCATTGGACACAATACCCCACTCGGGCATCATAGATAAGCTATCCAGCTTAAATATAAACCCCTACGTCACAAGATGGGTCGCAAACTGGCTCAAAGACAGAACCCACACAGTGAGAGTTGCTGGAGCCATATCAGACTCGAAACCAGTCACAAGTGGCGTCCCACAAGGTTCTGTCCTGGGACCGCTCTTGTTCGGTATATACTTTTCCGAGGTACAGGCCAATGTGGGAGGACTATGGCTCACCAAGTTCACAGACGACTGCAAACTAGGTGCCATAATCAACTCTCCAGCTGACACAAACATCCTTCAAAAAGGTCTCACAAAGACGGATAACTGGTGCCAGAGCCATGGTCTAAAGCTAAATGCCAAAAAGTGTATAGTCATACCCTTTGGCAAAAACAATGTGCCCACAAATTACCACATAGGCGGCAACCCATTAAGTACAGAGAAAGTAATTAGGGATCTGGGGACCCAAGTTGATAGCAATCTCTCCTTTGACAACCACATTGCCAAAGTGGTTAGAAAGACCTTTTACATAGCCCACCTCATCATGAAAGGATTCACATCTAGATCAAGAGAGATAATCGTGCCCCTTTATTCATCCCTCATCAGGCCCATCATAGAATACAATGCCCCTTTTGGGATGTACCTTACCCGACACCTGCAGCAATTAGAAACACCCCAAAAGTACCTCACCAAGAGGATCAAGGGACTCAAACAGATGCCATATGCTGCTCGGTTAAAAAAACTCCAGCTCTACTCAGTTGCATACCGCCAACTTCAAGGCGATCTATGCCTGACATATAAAGCTATGTCCAATCCAGAATTAATGGACATGCTCCACCTCAGTAAATCTAAATCTCTTAGAGTCACACGCTCGAGGGACTTGAACCTCAGCACTGAAATAAATAGAACTTGCTGGAGGGACAGATTCATAACCCAGAGGCTCCCTTCGCTCTGGAACAGAATTCCAATTCATGTTAGGCAGAGCACCTCACTGAATCTCTTCAAGAAGAATTTTGATGAGTGGATGGGGATCGTAGGTTTGTCCCAGGGATTACTTCCGTGTCACTATTAGACAGAGGCACAGTAAACTAAACCTTAAAAAGGGCACAGTATACTCAAATCAAGGGGTGGCGTAAGCCAAACAAAATCGGGCTAGGCTTATAATTGCCCCAGGGCAGATAGCCTAGTATGAACCTATGAACCTATGAACTCTGTCTGGTTCCTAAAGTCCCCTTCTCTTATGTAGATATATATATATATATATATATATATATATATATATATATATATATATATATATATATATATATGTATAAATATATGTATTTATTGTTAATTTACATCCCTGAAGTTTTTGCCAGAGTTGCATTATATATATTTATATTTATAGCATATCTTTAAGGATGTTCCCTTTTTTAATTGATATCTTGCATTGATTGGTTTTCATTTTTTGAATTTGTATTTAAGAACTTGTATTTTATCTTTAAGTTTGACAGTCTGAGGAAGCTATTAAGCGAAAGCGCTTACTGGAGATTTTATATAATAAATACTTTTGTGGTTTTAAACCCTTTGCGTGACTTGTTTGCTTCGCTACCATACTGACAATTCTGAAATAGTAAAATAAAACTAACTGTAATATATAATAAGTGATATTTGCTGGTCACTGTCACTGGTCACTTTTTCAAGGGCATGCAGGTATGCCCCATCTTTCTTTCTTCCATGGACCTCTGCAGGGATCTTTCCACAAGATGTCTTCCCCTTGTCCTTCCTCCCATCTTCTTCTTGAAGTTCCAGCTCAAGATTGTGGTAGTTAACCTGTCTGTTGTCCCTCAGAGTACCAGGAGGCACCTACCATAGCAAACTTTATCTTTTATATACTACTGTACATCCACGTGGCACAAGAGGCGTAATCTTAATCACATTTTTACTGGTCCCAGAGGGGGCCACGTTTCCCCTAATGGATCGCTCTTAAAATATCATGATATGCTCCAAGTGTCATAGATTCTCATTAATCACCTGCCATCTTCTGTATGACTCATATACAAAGTTCATAACCAACTTAAACTTCCTCCTGAATCTTAATGTCTTATCTCAACCACCTTCTACAGAATCCACACTTTAGCTCTTTGACACAGTTGGCCAGATAAATCTCTGGATAATCTTTCTAAAAACAATATGGTGTAATCAGTTACTGTGTCTTCTACCTGACCAGTAATGTGTGGATTATTGGTACACAGTCTGCTCTCTGTGCAGTGGCATACCTGGAACATTTGACACCTGGAGATGAAAATTGTTTTAACCCCCCCCCCCCAAGAAGTGTTGGGATCATTTAAAGGGGACTCAATATTTATTAGCTTCAGTGGACATGATTAATAGACTATGCTGGTTCACCAGGGATGGCATGCACCTGTCCTACATTCTCTTTTTTTCCCCACAGTGGCAACCAAAGCAAGAGATAAAGGTAAAACAGTACATGCCACCTACCTTGAACTGGCCTTTTGACACAATTCCCCAACTCAGACATAATAGAAGTGATTAAAAAATAACCCCCTTCATCACCCACTAGATTGCCAGCTGGGTCACAGATACGACTTCAGGAGAACAAAAAATGGAAAGCTACCTTCACAAAAAGACCAGTTATCAGTGGAGTTCTCCAGGGTTCTGTGTTGTGGGGTCTTCTGATTGGCATCTACTTTTCAGAAGTAAAAGCCAATAAAAAAGGGCTCTGGCTGACTAAGTTTGTAGATAACTGCAAACTAGAAGCAGTGATCAAATCCCCAAAACATTCAGCCATCCTACAAGAAAGCTTTTTCTGCATTTTCTTGCTGCCTTTAGCTAATTCCACCTAAACACCATTTTTCTTAGAGTTTCTGTGATTTAAAACGCTTATTTCAGCTGCATATTGTACTTATTTTACTGCCTGCACTTTAACAAAGTTGTTTTTGTGTTTCAATTACATGTTTAACTGTTGTAGGCTACACATTCAAGTGTGAGAGCCATTTCTGTGCATTTAAAGTGTTTTTTTGATTGTATTTGCTTTATTTTCTGAAAAAAACAAAACACAAAACAAAAAAAAACGTATTTTCCCACCTTTCTAAGCTAGTATAGTCCAGTTTTCAGGTTAGTGCTGAATTCAGGGCTGTGTTACAAATTTCTGTGTTTGCCCATACCTTACTTCGATATAAGGAAGTTTCTCTGTTCACCTGTGAGAGAGGGGAGTTTTGAGCAGCCTATCTGTCCCTGGAGGAGTGTTTTTTCCCCAGAAATTAGTAGTTTATTGGCCATTTTAGGCTGATTTCTATCCCTTTTATTTCCCTGCTATAAAACTGCATTTGCAAGGTTTTTGTGCTTGTATACAGCTCAGCAAGCTCCTGCCTGGTGCCATGCAGAGTTCTACAGCAGCAGAGAGACAAAAGCTAGATTTTGGAGTGATTATGTATCATTTTATTTGCATTTTCTTGCTGCCTTTAGCTAATTATGCCTAAAATGACAATTTTTTACAGTTTCTGTGATTTAAAAAGCTTGTTTCAGCTAGATATTGTACTTATTTTACTGCCTGCACTTTAACAAAGTCAGTTTTGTGTTTAAGTTACCATGGTTTTGTGCGGTGGTTTTGATTGTATCTGCTTTATTTTCTAAAAAAAACCCCCAAAAAACAAAAAAAATACTTGTTTTCCCACCTTTCTAAGCTAGTATTGCCCAGTTTTCAGGTTAGTGCTGAATTCAGGGGTGAGTTACAAGTTTCTGTGTTTGCCCAACTCTTACTTGGATAGAAGGAAGTTTCTCTGTTCACCTGTGAGAGAGTGGAGCTTTGAGCAGCCTATCTGTCCCTGGAGGAGTAGTTTATGGCCAGAAATTAGTAGTTTATTGGCCATTTTGTTCTAATTTCTATCTCTTTCATTTCTCTGCTATAAAACCCACATTTGCGAGGTTTTTGTGCTTGTATACAACTCAGCAAGCTCCTACCTGGTGCCCTGCAGAGTTCTACAGCAGCAGAGAGACAAAAGAGAGACTTCGGAGTGATTAAGTATCATTTTTCTGCATTTTCTTGCTGCCTTTAGCTAATTCAGCCTAAAACGCTGATTTTTTAGAGTTTCTGTGATTTAATATGCTTGTTTCAGCTACATATTGTACTTATTTTACTGCCTGCACTTTAACAAAGTCATTTTTGTGTTTAAGGTACCGTGGTTTAGCTTGCTGGGTAGCGCCAGTTAGCTAGGGTACAACTATTCCCAGCTCTGCAAAGTCTACTCTTCAATTTTTCCCTTGGAACTAGATAAACATTCAACTTAAACACTCAAATCATTCACTTCTCAGCCTGGCACTTGCTCAAAGCTGATAGCAAGCAGTAATAAA
Source organism: Protopterus annectens (assembly GCF_019279795.1). NCBI lineage: Eukaryota > Metazoa > Chordata > Ceratodontiformes > Protopteridae > Protopterus > Protopterus annectens. Next base: position 1,421,386,712 of record NC_056732.1, read on the forward strand.
CCTTAGCACTAGACCCCCCTATACTGTAGAGAAGGACAAGGCTCTCTATTCGACCTTTCCAGAACTTCACTTTACCTATCCAGTCATGTCCAGAGGGCAGTTTCAGGTGTACTTTCCGGTCCAACTGGTGAGTCTGGGTATTTTAAAGCAGTGTTACAACTGCCTCATAAACACTAAAACATGCAAGAGATGCAATTATACAGCCAAACTCAAGGCTAAACTTTCAACCCAAGACTAGACCAGACAGTCAAGAGGAGAAGGGAACTACTTGCATCACACCACCAGTCTCACATAGACGTATGAAGCCAGCATCGGTAAAAAAACACACATAAATACATGAAAACATACTCTGAGGCTCTAAATAAAAATCTGCAAAAGTAACAGGGACCTCCAAAGCAGACACCCAAGCAACCTCCAACCCCAACACAGACCATGTAACATACTTCACAAAACCAGTGTGCCACGCAATCACAGCCCTTAATGCAAAATAACATACCCAACACACTAGTAATAGGTGACTCTATAGTCAGACACACTAACGTCCCACTCACTAGGCTGAACAAGGAGAAGGTTACTGTTAGCTGCCTTTTGGGTGCCAGGATCCACCACATAACACAAGTACTCAGGTCACTCCAGAACAAGTACAAATATGACTCTGTCATTGTCCATGTTGGTGTGAATGACCTGAGCCGTACCTCCCTCGATTACATGAAAAGAAATATGGAAGAGCTCTCTGATCACGTAGCCCAGGCCAGTATGATGCTGACCTTGAGTAGCATCCTGCCCTCACCAAGAATTATACCATGGTATAAAGAAAAGAATTATCAATTTCAACAATTGCCTAAGCTTCTGGTGCCATTCAAAGGGGATCCATTGTCTGTCAGCCTGGGATGACATGCTCGACAAGCCACACTGCTTTACTAGAGATGGCTTGCACCTGCCACCCTTAGGCTTTCAAATACTGGCCAAGGCTCTTGCCACCCCCACAGTGTCTTTTTTAGGAAAGGCTCAAAAGACAAACCCACTGCCATAAATAGCACAAGTAACAAAAACTGAGGGTAATGCTGCCCAGTGCCAGAAGTCTAAAACTCAAAATGCACACACTCAAGGCCCTCCTCAGTACAGAGAAAATTGATATATGTGCATTAACAGAAACCTGATTTAAGGCTCCAGAGAGTACCCCAGCACTACCAGGCTACAACTCATACCATACATTTTGGCCACAAAACCTGGACCGAAATACAAAAGTCGGGTGCATATCCATATTCATCAAGGATACCCACACCTCCAGTTTAGTGGCACAACACGATGCTTCAGAGATCATTCACGTGCAACTAACAATAGGCAAAACTGCAGTTCAAATCGTAGCTTGCCACAGATCACCCACCATGCCCCTGGAACGCCATTCTGCATTTCTGGAAACACTGGGAAACATAAAGATCCTACCAAACACCCTGATATAGGGTGATTTCAATTACCCAAAAATTAACTGGGAGAACTACTCAAGTACTAACTCCCTTGTCAAACATTTCCTAGAATTTATAAACTCAAATGCCCTGGATCAACTGTTCAAAACTCCCACCAGAGGTGACAACATATTGGACCTGGTCATCACCAACATGGGCGACCAGTTTTCCACACCAGAGGTCAACCCCTCACTGGTTAGATATGACCATAAACTAATCACTCTGGATATCCACATTCTGCCCCCACCCCTGGTCAAAGAAACCACCATGAAAAACTTTTCAATAGCAAACTTCACTTTACTTAAGAACAAGGTGGAAAGTTTCAAAGCCCCCATGCTAAAGGATAATGCAGCCCAAGCTGCAAAATACTCATGCACTCTATGGGCACCTACAAGAATGCATGGATCATGCTATCCCAAGCAAAACCAAGACTGACTCCTCCAAGAAAAGGAAACCAGACTGGTGGACCCCTACCATAAACAAGCTATACAATAAAAGGAGGAAACTAGTACAGAAAAGAGTAAAATCCCAAGAAGGTAAGACATTCCTGATCAGTATCAGCAAAAAACTACAATCCCTCATAAAATCATCCAAGGCTAGCTTTGAAAGAAAAATTTCCAAGGACTCCAAAGATAACCACAAGGCATTTTTTAGCTATGTCAAAAATCTAAGTGGCAATTCTCAGATCTGCTCGGAGTTAGTGCAGAATGGCACAAAATATACTGAACCAACCAATATCTCCAACATTCTGGCAGGCAGGTTCAGTGCAAACGTCACCCCCCTTTCTCCCCAAAATGGCCCATAACCATACCAGAATAATGTAGAGTCCCTGAAATCACAGACACTCAGGTTAAAACAGCCCTCTCCAAACTAAAAACACAGCATCAGTAGGACCGGACGGTGTCCCAGGCTGCATCCTACATGAGCTCAAAGATGAACTAACCCCTCACCTAAATACTCTGTTCAAACTCAGTCTCTCACAGGCTACGTGCCCATAGAGTGGCACACAGCAACGGTTATTCCACTCCACAAAGGTGGAGCCACAATAGACCCAAGGAACTATCGCTTTATAAGCCTGACTAGCTTGGTCTCCAAGGCTATGGAGCGCATCATCATAGATCTCATTAATAGGGACAGTGGGAACCTCCAAACACTGGACCCTACCCAGTTCAGCTTTGTTAAGGGCAGATCATGCCTCCTAAACCTGGTGGACTTCTTTGAGACAGTTACCAAGGCTATAGATGAGGGAAAGGTGATCCACACAGCCTACCTAGACCTTGCAAAGGCCTTCGACACCATTCCCCATTCTGGTATTATAGACAAGCTCACCAGCCTGAACATAAACCCCTACATCACAAGATGGGTTGCCAACTGGCTCATGGACAGAACCTACATGGTATGAGTTGCGGGAGCTAGGTCTGACTGTAAACCGGTTCCATGTGGCATTCCCCAGGGCTCAGTCCTAGGACCCCTCCTGTTCGGCATGTACTTCTGAAAGGTACAGGCAAGCACAGGAGGTCTATGGCTGTCCAAGTTTGCAGATGACTGCAAACTAGGGGCTATAATTGACTCTCCAGCTGACACAGACATCCTCCAAAAGGGTCTCACTGAGACAGATACCTGGTGTCAAAACCATGGCCTCAAGCTAAATGCCAAAAAATGCATAGCCATCCATTTTGGAAAAAACAAAGTACCCACAAACTACCACAAAGGTGGTAGCCCCCTAAATATGGAAGACGTAATAAGGGATCTGGGAACCCAAGTAGATAGTAATTTCTCCTTTGAGAATCACATTGCCAAAGTAGTTAGAAAATCCTTCTATGTGGTCCATGTAATCACAAAATAGTTTGCATCCAGATCAAAAGAGGTCATTATGCCCCTCTACGTATCACTCATCAGACCCATCATAGAGTACAACGCCCATTTTGGATGTACCTTACAAGACACCTGCAACAGCTGGAAAGACCTCATAAATACCTCACCAAGAGGATCACTGGCCTAAAACAGATGCCTTATGCAGCTAAACTGAAGAAACTCCAGCTGTACTCAGTTGCATACCGCCTACTCAGAGATGATCTATGCCTAACATACAAGGCCATATCCATCCCAGAATTGATGGACATGCTCCACCTAAAGAAAACCATAGCCCCTCGAGCCACATGCTCTAGGGATCTAAACCTCACCACAGCAATACATAGGATGTGCTGGAGAGATAGATTCCAGTCCCAGAGACTTCTCATGCTCCAGAACAGATTCCAATCTACATTAGGCAGAGCTCCTCGCTAACACTCTTATAGAGAAACCTTGATGAGCGGATGGGAAATAGAAAGTTTACCCCGGGGATCACTTCAATGGTTCTGCTGGACAGAGGCACAGGGAACTAATCTAAGGGGGTGGCAAAAGCCAACACAGTTCTGGCTAGGCTTATAAATGCCTTTGGACAGATAGCCTAGTACCTATCTATTAACCTATGAACCCATGAACCTATGAACCCAGAGACTATCCCATCTATAGAACAGGCTCCCCATCAATGTGAAGTAGAGTTCCTCCCAAATCCAATTCACGTGCAACTTGGACAATTGAATGGGAAACTGGAAATTCATCCCTGGTTTAGCACCTGTGTCTCTAATGCAAACAGGTAACCTCTAAATGCTTCATCTCCCAGGCCCATGCTTGCACTTATCAAGGGTGTCAGAACTTGTCAGAGATTTGGGATGCTTGGCAAGGTTTAAAAAAGCCTTTGTGGTTGTTAGCCTAGTAAACACCTATGAACCTATGAAGACTTAGACCCTTAAGTTAGTCCCAATATTGAGGAGCTGACTTATTTTCTCTAACATCTCAAATCTTTAATGAGTGGAGGTAGAACTACATTGGGTTCTAAGTTATAGAAAAATGGTTCAGTAATTAGTGTTCACTAGGAGGCAAACCAGTCACTCAGAAATAGTTTGTGCTCCCAGGAGTTTATAGTACATTTGAGTGGCAGAGGGTGTATAGTTGAAACTTTCCAGGGTTAGGTGTTTACCCAGGTCCACTGGCCTCATATCTGTAGTAAAACTGTGGTAATCATTAAAAAGAGCAGAGACTTGAATTCTTATAATTTAAGAATATCTAAACACTATTAAAGTTTTCAGCTACAAACAACTGACTTTTCAAGAACTAAAGGAACATTTGTGGAATGCTCTTCACTTCTGCTACTGCCATGCCTAGATGGATCTATAGATCAATTTATTATATGTGCCCCTGTATTGTCTTAACTCCATTTGCAGGCTCTCTGTTTACCTTCCATGGATTAAAGGAGATAGCTAATTGATCACTGTCACTAAAGCATCCAATCAATAGTAGCTGTTTATTTATGCATGCCTATAAAGGTGTATTTGTACACACATACATGCATACATACAAAAACATGTATGAGCAGATTCATGATTTTGATAAGAATTCATTAATGAATTGTTTAAAATGTGTGGAGGTTAGGATTACTCTTAATGGACACTGGGTATGGTATTCCAGGTTTTGGGAATGGATTGGCCTTGAGATTTGGCAGGTTTATGAATACAAAGGAGTAGTTCGTCATCTGGTCATAAGGATTTTTGGGAAGTACAGGCTGAGTATTGAGATAAGGGCATGGTGGGATTCTTGTTTATAGATGAGGTTCTGGGTGGTTATAAGTTGTAAGTAGGAGAGGTGTGGGGGAGTCTGAGACATTTAAGTGACTGCAAGGCTATACAGTGATGTGAGTAGAATGTTGCTCCTGTAGCAAACTTAGCAGTTTTGTTATAGCAGGTTTGAAGTTTTGTTTTTAGTGACACTTGTACTTTGGTTATCATTGGTTCTCCATTTGCAAGTGAGGGTAGAAGGTAGGTCAGGGCTAGAGTAGTTTTGGTGGATGTAGTCAGAAAGTGAGATATAGATATACACAGATATATTTCTATATTTGTCTTTGTATCTATCTATTTATCTATCTATCTATCTATCTATCTATCTATCTATCTATCTATCTATCTATATATCTATCTATCTATCTTTCTATCAGTCTGTATAAAATAACAGATCCCTGTAATGATGTGCAAAAGCTTTCCAGCTTTAGGGGATAAGGTACCTCCTATCCTGAAGGAAAAAGTTAAATCCACAGAGAAAACTGTTACTTCTTGAGTACTGGAGCTATTGTCTGAGCCTCCTTAAATGCAAGAAAAAAGAACCATGAACCATATCTAACTGCAGCTGAAACTTCAAAGCAATCAAGCACTTATAATGTAATTAGAAAGCTATACTTCTTTATTGAAATATCAAGAAAACAAATAAATAGATGAACAGTTTCACCATTAACAGATCTTCATCAGATCTAACTCCAGTTTATATGACATGCATTATTTATATATGCTTAGACTCATAGATCATTATCAGTTCACTCAAGCTCGTACTCATAAATGTATGGTATAGGCTATTTGGCCAATCTAAAAAAAGGATAGGTCTAATCTTTCATCCCTGTTCTGCATATCTGTGTTGGTAGCTGATAGGTTATAGATTATATGCTGTATTTCCATCCTATGTAGCTAGTGTCTAATAGATAATAGACACTTTGTATGCCTATTGTCACTGGCTATGCACACACATTAGTATATTTACCTACATGAGATGCAAAAGTAAATGTCATTTGCCATATTAAAAAGATGAGCAAATGATACTAGCAAATGCATGACAACCAGTCACATTATAACCTTTAAGTTTTATGCTGTTGTAATCATAATTGCAGCTAGTCATGACCATGCTGGAAATGATCTAGCTGTTACAGTGACTGAATGCATCAGCCTTGTATCCTTTGTATCAGGTAATGTGCCACCATTTCCAAGAAAACAATTAACATATTTATTAATTTATCAAATGTAAGAAGTGTGCCAAGAACCATTAATGCCTTCAAAACAAGAGCCAATAAACACTTATCAGGCACTATACTAAAAAAAAAAACTTAATAACCCGCTAGCCAGCTATGCTCTAAACTGCAGAAACTTTTAGAAATTACAGTCAGCTATAAAACCTTAATACTTGTTTTGACCTCAAAGAAGTAACTGACAAACAGGATTGGTCTAAGTACTGAACCCTAGAGTACAGAGACCAGATACTGAGCAGCTGTTTAGTTTCCACTCCATGCCATGCCTCCAGATCACATTTTAATCACCCTTGTTCTACAGGACTTAGTGCCACTGCATACATCCTGATGGCAATGATATATACTCGGAATCATAGCTGAAGTTATAACTGAATGGCTGATGAATTAGCATTGGAGATGTAAATTACATTTTATATGAGAAATTAGAAATGATAGACACAAAAAGTAAACAAAATATAGAAGCTAGATATTTTTTAATTTATTGTGTGCATTCTTAAAATCTGTTGTGAGACGGCAGTTTGTGCTATGGTGTTTACTTCAACCTTGTATGGCATTAGAGGTAAAGCTAATTAGTGAGAAGAGCTACTCAATACCTGTATGGAGATAAATGGGAAACGTAGTTCAGTGTCTATCTAGAGTTATAACTACTACCAGGCTCTCAGCAATGCTAATGTTTGTACTCATTTTTTAGCTGTAATGTTTATCTTCCTGTACAAAACCGAAGCGTAAAAGTGCAATAATCAGAGTCAGCCTAACTTATTGACATCATAGATACAATAAAACACTAATGACAAGAAATGCATGAACATTTATTATGTTAGTGCCCAGCAATAAAACATTAAGAAACAGAAATGTATGAAAAATCATTATGTTAGTGTCCAGTTACTACTGAAGTCATGAATAAAGATACCACTGTTACATAGTTCCAGCAAACTTTTATTCTGCTAATTAATACACATTTTATATGTATGGTAGAAAAGTTTAAAACTAAAAAGCTATTACTATTTAGACATTCATTTATTCATTCTTTTACTCATCTTCCAATACACTCTTCATCCTTTTTAGAGTCATCGATACTTCCGCGTTGGTGCAGCGGTAGCGTTGTTGCCTCACAGTAAGAGGTTCTCCCGTTTGATTCTCGGTTGAAGTGCGGGGAATGCCTTCTGTGTGGAGTCTGCATGTTCTCCGCGCGGTTGGGTGGGCGTTCGAAAGACATGCGTAAATGGGCGTGCTTTTGTTGAAGGTTGAACTTCGAGCTGGCACCTCGGCGTTCATGAAAATCTACTGCCAATCATTAGCGGACTGGAGTTCCGCTGTGGCGACCCCTAACTGGGAAAAGCAGAAAGACAACAACAACAACAAAGGAGAAACAGACCACATACTTTCAAAAAGGAGACATGAACAAAGAACCACTCCAGGATGGGACCCTAATTCATTGCAGGCAATACACACACACATGTAATTATTCCCACAATGTATAAATTACCTATGAGCAATTCGGAGAAACATTACTTCCTCTGTCTGCAGTGTTTTTGAGTGTAGTAGCAAATCAGAATTCTAGATGAAGACAGGTATAACCCACTGTATGCCTGAAACAGCTATCAAAAATCTACATCCCACAACATGAGTAGCTAGAGGTCTGACATTTGATATGGAGTATAAGTTGAATCTAAACTTGTTTTTTCATTCTGCAAGTTAAACTGAAAACATTAATAGTAATTACGACTTTGTACATGTGGGGATTTAAGCACTTCACTCATCTGCGAGACATTCTCTTCCTGTCATAAATCTCATTAAGTTGTAAAAAACATTGTTAAGAATTATCATCTTGTTTTAATTAATATGCATTTTTACTTTATTGGCACAGGACTAGAAGTGTGAAGAAACAAGTATATAACACTTCTCATGACAGCCATTACCAGACTGCATCATTACAGGAACTTTAGAATATAATTAGGTTTCTTGAGGCAGAGTACTTGGTTACTTTATCTTCCTTCAAGCATTTATGAAGCTGTATAATTTCTAAAAATACTAATCATGGCAATAGTGTATTTTTAGTTTAAAATCTCTTGTTCTTTGCATTTGGGAGACTTTAGAAAATAGCTCTGAATCATAAGTTACAGAATAATCATTTTTCACAATCTCAAAAAAGTATTTCTGCAATTAGTTTTTTACAATCATATAATTGCTAAACTTAGCAGTTGTTGCTCTTTAAAATGCAGAGTAGCAACTATTTCCTGCCATTACTACAACAAATTAGATTAGCTTTTAATTAATGACTAAAGTGCTCCCTTGATTCTTCAGAATTTTAAGATAAGGCATTAGATGCATGTCTAATTACTGCTTGAACTCCTCCCCTAAGTTTTAGTTATATTAGGATAAAGCTTTAACTTAAATGTGAATACACTATATCATCAGAAGCGGTGGACTCAGCTCTAAATCTCAAATACCGGTAAATGCAAGAAAATAACTCATTGCAATTCAGTAAGTCACTCCATGAAGAAAACTATGGGAAAAGCAGACTCACTCCAACTTACTGCATTAATCACGGCAGACGTTGATTATCAGCAGGTGTGCAAACTATTTTTTTTCCTGACCAACAAGTGACAGATACTTGCCTTGCATCTCAAAAACAGGTAAACAGAGCTCCTCAGTGATCCAGACATTACTGATTGTCATTAAGCACCGCTTTGCTGATGTCAGCTTAAAAGGTGGGAGACCTTGCCAGAAGAACATTAATGGATAAAAACAGACTGAATTTCAAATTCATTGCATGCTTATGCATCGAAGTGTGCTCAGAGATGTGTTGTCTAAAGATCTTTGTGCAGGATTTGATGCTAACATATTGGAAAACAACTAATCACAGGGCGACTTAATTATACCACCCACAGTTTTGTGACTGCATAAAACAAGAAGAAGGTACAAGACAGAGTTTAGAGTTGAGCATAGTACCTTAGATTTATTTCTGTTTCAGATGACAATACTGTAGCATGCAATATATATATATATATATATATATATATATATATATATATATATATATATATATGAATATTGTAAGATAATAATTTATGTAACTTGCCATTTTTACTCCTACATGTTTGTCTTTGTTTGTCTTTTCGGCTTTTCCCGGTTAGGGGTCGCCACAGCAGAACTCCGGTCTGCTAATGATTGGCAGTTGATTTTTATAGTGCTGAGTTGCCAGCCCGGCACCCAACCTTCTGCGAAGGCACACCCATTCATACATGTCTTTCGGAGGCCACTCAACCATGAGGAGGACATGCAGACTCCACACTGAAGGCACTCCAGCCGAGAATCGAACAGGAGAACCTCTTGCTGTGAGGCAACAATGCTACTGCTGTACCACCATGACCATTTTTACTCCTACATACTATGGCTTAAATAATTCTTTTTAAGGAAAGATTCTTATCTGTTACTGTTTATTAACACTAAGGCTATAGAAAATTTCAAAATCCAAATGCAACATAGCACCATACTCCCTTTAACTCATTCTCTGAAATGGAGTTCTGGAAGTTTCCTATCTTAACTTCCAATGACCTTATGCTGAGTTTTTTCTTTTTTTTTTGCCAAGATCAAATTATGTCCTCACATTTTAAGCAACTGCCCATATTTCTGGAACTATAAGGATTTCTAAAGAAATGTTAAGTGGCAAACTGTTCAGTACAAACAAATCTTTACAGAGGCAGTATTCATTAGATTTTAGGTCTTAATCTGGATTTCAAAAGTCATAATAAACACAGTAAACATTAATTCAATACTATTTTGTAAACATCAAATGTCTCAATAATCATTCAAGCAACACATATACTCTAACAGTATTCTGTTTGTCCATCCGCAAGCTTTCAGTTGATGCTATGCTATTGTGTCTGTGGCACAGGATCTTTCACAGTCACCTGCACTATCTCCAACTCAGGCAGATGGAGCCTCAATTTAATGTGTCAGGAGACCAGCATTGGAAATTTAATCCAAGCACTTGGACTGGGAATAAGACCCACAGCATTCTGAATTTCTGCTCTGATCTTTCAGCACCAAACACAAGTGTGATATCCTTTATGCCACTGACTTTCAGGAAAACATTACTGTTTTGTGGGTGTCCCAAAGTAAAGAGAACAAAGCACATTCAAACTTGTGGATGACTATGTTTCTGCAACTGAATATTGAGCTAGAGGCTATGGTGACCTCTGGATACCAGACACATATTAATGTTCTTGCCCAGAACTAGATTATGTGTTCAGATGGATCCAGGGCAGAAACCACCATAACTTTTGATTCCTTGGACTCATACAGGGCCACTGCGGGGACTTCAAATATCATGAGAATGCTTTACCTTACTGGCAGATTCTGGGGACTTAATGCATGTGAGGGCACACAGAACACACTTTTCTCATACAGTTGGAATATATATTCCCTACTGGCATTCGTCCCTATGATAATTTAAAACCTGCAGCAAACCCTAGGTTACTCACCATTCATCAAAACTTGCCAAAGGCATTCTGCTGCTCACTCTCAGTACATTTGGCTGGCAAGCAACTAAAACTACTGCTGAGATGCGAATGAGTGTCTTTATGTATCACTCATACTTGCTACTACAGCTCTGTTTTGCTGAGCCAGTGAAAATGGCATTTTGTTGTGCTTTCTGGTATTTACCAGATTGTTTTTTTCTATAACTGTCCCTAGGATCAAGATTTGTTCTGGAGGTAATGCATCACACTGTTTATCAATTCATAGATGGCATTCATTTCCTACTTATGTTAACAAGCAACATGACCTCAACGAGCAAAAAAAAAAAAATGGCAATTTATTTATTATCCACATAGGTGAAGTGGTATATGTTTTTTTTAACTATAACCAAATCAAATGGCACTAATCAGCCTACCAGACAATTGGTTATATTATAAACTAATAAAATACAATGCTAAATTCATGTCTTGTAGAAGAACATGCTGAATGCAATACTATATATATATTATAAGGAATTAGAAGAGAACATTGTTAGACATGCTCTACATATTATCTTGTACCATTTATGCATTTATAGTAATATTTGGCTTTAAGGGTCTCAACAAGGTTTGAATGAGTGTTGGAATAATTTTGTTTCTTCGCTCTTGGGGAAGTAGCACCAATCTGTGGTTTTAGAGTACTTTGTTCTCCTTACTGATAGGCTAAAGGGTAGCCTTGTGAGTATGACTGCTTCACAGTACTAAGATGTGAACTAGTAGTAGAAGGTTTATGTGACCAGTACTGACAGGTACTACTTATATAAACCTCACTTACAGTTCACTGAAAGTAAAAGATGCCAGCAGCAAGGTGCTTCTAACTGAAATTGCTAACTTGTTTGCATTTTGCAGGATCAGGCAATGGATTTCTTACCAAAGAGAAAAGATGATGCAATGACAAGAGTTCATTAATTGTAGTGTGGAACATGGATGAACTGTGGGCAGCAGTGAGGGCAGTGAGTGAGTAGTGTGGCATTGAGATAATCAGAGTAATGACTGATGCTTTTCTGACTTCAAAGACTAGAAAATCGGTGAGCTCATAAAAGAGTCTGAACTGCTGAAGGAGGCAGTTGGGTCCAGCCAAACCATGATAAAGATATGTACCTGAAGTTGGGTTATGGAGGTGTTGTAGTGGTTAGATACTATCAATGCATATGTGTATTCATACCTCAGATGCATGACGCAGAACATAGAAACTGTTTTGTTCATGTTCACTACATGCTTATTTTTTGCATCTGTCATGATGTAAGTGCTGTAGCTGAACTGTCTGCTAAGACGCCCCCCTGGACATGACATGGGAAGATAGCAACAGGCTCGGTAGTGAAGCTGAGAATTTAATCAGGAATTGCTGTCTTGCTTACCTCAGTTTTGGTGCAGCTGTGTTGTTGTATACCAGAATACATACCATAAATGAAGCACATCTATTTATGACAGTATCCTACATTTAATGAGGGCCATCCAAATAATATGAGAAAGGAAGAAGCAAACTCTACAGGTATGATGGGCACTCCAAACAGATTTGAAAATTGTGGCAGCAGGCAGCATTAGGTAGACACTCAAAGAACATTGTCAGAAAGGAATGTGTTAGGAAAAGTAATGTAGACTGAGGTTTCCAGCTCTTATACCATCTGTTATGGGTGCATATCTCCTTAAGAATGGTAACAAAATTTGTGACATTATCTTTTATATTTTTAAATAATTGCACACATACACAAATATAAATTTAGATAAATAAAACTATTTCTCTCTCTTTATGTATATATATATATATATATATATATATATATATATATATATATATGTGTACGTGTGTGTGTACGTGTGTGTGTGTATAATACAAGGTTGCTACTCTATTTCACATGTACTGGAATTTTGTTCAAGAGGTGGGGGACTGACTGGAATATGAATCTTTTATGTCAACATGCCTTATTTATCTGTTGATGAAAGTTTTGTTCCTTTAACCTAGTATTTTGAGTATCCATTTGTTCTGTCAAGGAACAGAAGGTCAGAGAAGCCAAATGCTAGCTATAGATCCCCATGGAGGAGACTATAAGAAACTGAGTACAGAGAGAGAGAGGTGGCTGCCAGTTTGTCCAGATAGCTAATTTTTCAGACTACAAATATTTTTAATTAAGAATTTCATTCAAGTTGAGTAATATGTTTAGACTAATGCATGCCAAAAGTAGCATTCTACTCAATAATCCATCTGATGAGATATGAGTAAAGACTTATTTGGATCTAGAGGAGATATCTTTGGAAATTAGATGATCCAGATATTAGGCTGCCCAAACGTCTGCAGAGAAAGTATAGTCAAATGTAAGAAATTATCAACAACCCTATCTCCATGCCTAACAACAGTGTCTGAATGGGGGAGGGGGGTATGTCACCTATATAGTAACAGAAAATGTTTTGTTTACCATAACTTGTTGTGTCTTTCGGCTTTACCTGATTAGGGGTCGCCACAGTGGAACTCCAGTCTGCTAATGATTAGCAGTAGATTTTTATGTGCCGAGTTGCCGGCCCTGACGCACAACCTTCAATGAAGGCACACCCATTCACGCATGTCTCCACACAGAAGATACTCTAGCTGAGAATCGAACAGGACAACATCTTACTGTGAGGTGACAATGCTACTGCAGCACCACCACCGCAGTCAACTGTAGTTTAAGATCATTGTCCTTACACTAATACTAATATGATTTCATCCATGTTAGATGAGTTGTGAGTCAAATATCAAATAGCAGCTTCCAATGTGCAGTCACCCATAAACTTGGATAAACATAAGCCAGGAGAATTGGCCTGAAGGCCCATGATATACATGATAAAACTGAAATGGCCCAAAACTGAGCTTTGTGGTATACTGCTGGGTAACTTTTTGGATTTCAGAGCTGTACCTGAGACTCTACCCATAAGATTTCTGTTAGACAATCAGTTAGTTACCCACCACACAACATAAGGATTTATACTTCTATTTAGATGCTGTCAATAATGCTAGCATGGGAATAGTTAGAACAGGCCTTGGTGAAGGCCCTTTATCCTGTATGTACTGCACAAACACTATCCAGTGCGTCAGTGATTTTTTTAAAGAAATTAATGAGGTTAAACTGGCAGAAACTTTGTTTATCAAAGCTTAATTGATAAAGATCCAGGAGTAATAGATCGTCACTGTCCAGATTAATAAAGTCACTTTCTATAGCTTTACATATGAGGCCATTGAGACCAATAGGTCTATAGTTTCTAGTGTGTGTGGCTGGTTCAGTCTTGTGCAATGGGATTATAATAGCTGTTTTATAGGCTTCATGAATATAATACATGGAGTGCTTTAGAGTAAAGAGGTTAAATAGGGGGCCAGATAAGCCATATTTGGCACTGATATTAAGGCAACCTGGAATATTATCTGGGCCCATGGATGAGGTGTTCATCATTTTTGAGATGACTGGCAAGACGTGTTTCATAGCAAGTAAATGGGGTGGCTGTAACTATGGAAACTGTGGAGGCTATAACTGTGGGTGGAGTAAAATTTGCATCAGTCAGCTAGGAATTTAGCTACTTCCTTCAGGGTACAGTAAACATCATTATTGTGGACAAGCTACAAACAGTTTTGAACATTGATGGACTTATACCTTCTTGGCAACATTTACAGTTATTTTTGTTTTTAGTATCAATTTTGTGTTTATATTCAGGTTTGAGCTTTCCAATGGATTCCTTAAGCTCTTTATTAGTTTGCTTAAATGTGCTTTTAAGGCAAGCAACATTAGAGTTCTTATAAGCATTAAGTAATTTCTTTTTCATGAATGAATGTATGCTCACAGATGAAAACAAACAAACAAAAAAACAAAAAGAAAATAGTAAAATATCTTTCTATAGTAACCTCATGCATAGGTTTGGGCATGACTTTAACAAAATAGTTTAGTTATTCTGGAAGAGTACATAACTCTGGGTCTACTATGTGACAGACATTTCCCTGATATGATGTTTTAGGAAACATAAAGGAGTACAGAACTTTACATCCGTTGTGTAGTAGTCTCCTCTATCCCATTATATCCATACCATACCCAATTTCTTCTCTGGGTTCACTTGTTGTCAAGTCCAAATCCTGACTAATGTGTAAGGAGCATTGAGGGAGAATCCCAATCCAAGACACTGATAAAAAGAGCCCTCCATTGTTCTGTTACCCATGAAATTGGTCCCCTTCAGACACCTGAATGTTTACTTGCCCAACTTTTAAAACACTGCGATGAAAAGGCTGCCGACTGCACAACACCAACGTCCTGGAATACTGTCTTTCCACTCCAGATAAGTAACTGCTTGACCATCCTGTTGAGCTTTGCTCCTTACCCTTGCAGTAGTGCAATCTCAGAGTTGGCATATTTAGTTGGGGGGAGGGGGACACAGCCCCCCACATGGGTGGTTTGGTTTTCTTCCATTTACATTTTTATTTAGGATTTCGTTCTTGTACAGTAGACCCCCTCCTCCCCCCGTGGAACAGTCTTACCAGTTCTTGTATTCATTTCAGAGCATTGCTTGCAGGAAGTCTCCTACGGCCTTTGAAAACTCAGTTGCTGCCACATTATTCCACAATGAATCTATTATATCCCCTAGTTGTTCAGTTGAGTTATGATTACTATGAATTACTCAACACTGAATAGTTGAGTGAAAATATCTCAGAAATGGGCCTATCTGCTAATTTCTTTGAAGGCCATTTACTTTCACTATACAAACTAACCATGTCCTATGGTGTTGATATAAATTAGGGCTTCATGTTTGGTTTATTTTATTGTATTTTTAGTGTAAATTGACAGAAGCAGTGTGTTTGACTGTTTTTGTGATTAATGTAATAATATGTGCTTTGAGTCTAATTTGTCAGTATTTTGAGTGTCCGTATTTAGAGGCGTCTATATTATGAACTGTCTATCCACTGAGTGTCTGTATTCTGATGTGTGTGTGTGTGTGTGTGTGTGTGTGTGTGTGTGTGTGTGTGTGTGTGTGTGTGTGTGTGTGTATGTATACATATATATATATATATATATATATATATATACACACATATGCATATTTTATGTCTCTCTCCATATAGATATATATATGTATATATATATATATATATATATATATATATATATATATATTTATACAGAGAAAGAGATAGATATCTATATCTATATATCTATATCTAGATTCGATACAGATATCTGTATCTGCATCCATCTATATATCATATCTATATCTTTCTACCTCTCTCTCTATACATATAAGTATATGTATGTCAGTGACAGTTGGTAACTTCAAAGCAAAAGGGGGCTACAGGAAGTACATGAATGGGTGGAGCTAACTGCAATGTGGTGAGACTCTGCTACAGAACATCAATGACCATTACCTATAATCAGACAACAGGTGTGATTATTCACGTTCATCCACAGACCACCTTGCTATATATCTGCTTATTATTACCACTCTACTAACTGAATAAACTTGCAATGTCTGACTTGCTGTCAACAAGTCCAGACTTAGGTGAACTCAAGCCCTTGACAAAGGATTTCAGGGGCCCCCCAATACACATTAGTTTCCACTACACTTGCCCAATGCCACTCCCTTGTTTTCCCCTCATGTAGGTCTGACACCATCCTGGCAGATGATTTTTTTCTTGCTTTTTCACACTTTGTCTTACTTTTAAGCTACCTCCATGCTTTTAACAAACACTAACTGGTCATGAGTCTATTGTAATAATTCTGGAGGATGGAAATGAATTATTCAGGTGTTGAGGCAACTAAACACTTTGGGGTAACTAAACCCTCAGAATTCATAGGGTTCTAGATGATCAGAGGTGTATTTTAAAGCTTTTTTTACAACCTTTTGAGTTAATGATGGTCTGACCAAAAATTCTTAAGTAAGAGCCAGTACATGGTGCATGCAAGGACGGATGGGCATGCTCATATCAGGGGTGGGTGTAGGGTGTTCACCTAGACATTCACTGTAGGCAGGCATGGTGCACAGAGGAGAGAATGTCTCTCATGTACAAAGGCAATTGCAAGGGGGGATGATGACAGAGCTTCATAAAATTAAAAAAAAAGTATTTCCTGAATGCAGCATGGCTGGGACCTGAGATGTCTTGATCTCTTCACCAGCTCTGATCCTTATCAGAGTAAGTTTAAGAGGGAAGCAGAGACTCGTAGATCTGGGGAATGAGGAAGGGCACCTGGATTCCCTGATGTTCTGCTGCAGAAAGGAAAAAAATCACAAATCAAAAGGCAAATTCATTCTTATTTTATCTTTTAAGGCAAAATAAATGGTGCCTAAAGCTTACTGATCAAAGCTACCAAAATAGTATTTCCCTAATAAACTGAGAAAACAAATAGTGCCTGCCTTTCTGCCTCTCCAGAAAGAGATACGTACCTTCTTCATTCCCATCTGGTGGCATATTGGGATGAAGGTAAAAGCACAGATGACCAGATACATATATTATGCAGCTAATCATCTGGGAGAAGAAACCATAGCACATGGGTAAAACCCACACAGAGACAGGGAGAACACTAAGACTCCACACAGAATGAATAACAGCCAAAAACTCAACTACAGAAGCAAGGGCTGTTAGATGGCAACGCTACTTAATATGACACTCTGCTAGTGATCATTTGCTGTCATATGCACCCTACCCAAATCACCACTGACAGGCACTTATTTATTAAAATGCTGATGCCTGACTGTAATGGACAGTGAAAAAGATTATGGCTAACTTGCTACTTTTAAATACACTGCAATGCTACTCACACACCCACACACTCAGTCATTCTCATCACAGACATTCCCTGTACTAATCAAGTAAGCCACTTTATTGAATGTACACACCTCAGATATCTAGTAATGGTACAAAAAAGTAATAGTATAATGTTCTAGTTGGATTCACACAAATTGACTCTACTTCTGCAAATCTATTTCAAAGTATAAAGCAAATCATAAACAGTTTAGAGCTTCTGTGTGTGTGTGTGTGTGTGTGTGTGTGTGTGTGTGTGTGTGTGTGTGTGTGTGTGTGTGTGTGTGTATATATATATATATATATATATATATATATATATATATATATATATATGTATATATATATATATATATATATATATATATATATATATATATATGTGTGTGTGTGTATGTATAGACAAATATAGATGTTATATGTCAGCACACATACATATCTATATCTCTCTATATAACACTTATATTCACACACACACACACACACACACACACACACACACACACACACACACACTGACATACACATTTTAAGTACTTACCTTTTCTACATGCTGGTAGTAACAGGCAGTGTGCCTGTAACAATTGATCAGTGCAATACTACAGTAAACAGATTTAAATAAATAAATAACACCACCAACAACAAAATAAAAAAAGTGTGCCTGCTCATGTTTCTCTGTACTTGCATGCATGTTAATTCCTTCTTTTCAGTCTCAGGTTGTGTCAGTCACCTGAGGCAGCCTAAGCCAATACGAAGAGCTTCCCACTGCTTTAGCAGCCCAATGGAATACTTTTTTCTTGTGTTTCTGTCTTGTGCAGAAGGTAGTAAGACCTGTCATATGGTGCGATTGCCTTATTCCTAGTGGGGAGTAAACATTGTTCTAGTCAGTTAAGTTACATAATTTCTTCTTTTTTTTAATAAGTTCATGCGTGGAATTCCGATCTTGGTTGTGGTACCAGTTGAATTAAATTTTATAAATGAAAAAGGAATTTTGCAAATAATGCAATTAGTTTGTTTTATTTTCTTTATCCAGCAGCCAGTATCACAACCTGACCCTGATGGTAGACTAAGCAGCTGATCTACAGGTATGCAAGAGTGCACAAATACAGGGGTCAGAAAATATGCCCTTTTCCCAAGTTTTTGCCATCTCTCAGTTATTATATTTTTACTGCATGTCCACAGTTAGAGGGATTTGGCTTTATTGGCTTGAATGTAACCATAAAGACTTAAAAAGTAAAAAAGTCATGGGCATTCAAAGCCATGTAGCTGAAGCACTTGGTGTATTTAAAGGTTCATTTGCATATATGCCACGGGTCTCCATTACAGGAGGTTTAGGGTATCACACAGTGAAAACTCTAGCTTGGCTGGGCTTCTCTTGCAGTTTTTACTGACTTGTTTGTCTGTGTGACCTTTTTATCTTTTTTATTCTTTGGTTTGTTTTATATATATATATATATATATATATATATATATATATATATATATTTATAGATATTTTATGTCACACACTGAATGATTTTTCTTTCTGGATGGAGATGGAAACTCAGTAAATCTAAATAATGGTAGTAGGTAAAACATCCTGTAAAAAGACAATGTAGGAATGATATAGCTGGTGTAGGCACCCTTATGAAGAACATCAGTGTAGCTCCAGGAGAAAAACTTCATCAGAGTACATTTATATTAACAAGTGAATATGAAACAGTTTTCATAAAAACAAACATAGTTACAAGACAGATATATACAGTAAAGTATTTGCATCAATATTCATAAATCTACAAAGTTCTGATAGCTCTACATTCATGCATGAAGTAAATGGATTTGTATTGTAGAAGGGAAATATTGTTGTAAAGAAATTTAGGTTTCTTGCATTTCAGTACAGAAACGTTTGTAAACAGATTATGACATATAATGAAGACAATAGCTGAGATATGTTATAAAATTATACAGGAGGGGGAAATATTAGTATTGTCTAGGAGGACAGTGGTTATAGAATTTGAGTGAATGAGCAGAGTATAGGATTATTTCTATCTAGGCTGTCTGTTCCTAATTGTTATATCTGGAAGTTTTAAATTGTAGGCATATAGGCAATGCACGAGATGGCTGAGCGGTAGATCTGGAGTAATTAGACAAAGAGAAAGGTGAGTAGTAGTATTTTACAGAGGTATGAAGGGGGATATATTGATTCAAGTACACCAGGGGAAAAAGTTAATGGTTGGTAATAAGAAGTCTGTGCAATCATTTGAGGTATCAACCTGGTGATGAACATAAACATGACCAGAATTTGGTAAGCTTTGTTTTAGCTAGATTTCAGAGCTAGTGAGTTTTTTTAGTCATTTTCACTTGTGTATGGATGGTGTTCCAGAGTTTGAGCTGTAACAGGAGTACTGTGGTTTTTCTGATATAGTAATGCTTAGCAGAAATTTATCATCAATATGAATGTCTCTTATGGGAGTACAGGACATTAGCATTATCTTAATGTAGGGCATTTTTCAACATAATATATGAGTTTGTATGCCATAACTAGCTGATAGTATATCATGTAGTTGTTAAGCTCTAGTCAGTTTAGCTGTTCTAAATTTTGGCAGTGGTGGTTTGGTGCACAGCGATGGGACCACATTTAGCTCCTTTGTTTTAATAGGAGGCTAGTTTAGATTTTAGTGCAGAGCTTATGATTGTAAGGATAGGTGAGGCATGTAAGAGGGTTGAAGAAAGTAGGACAAGGCTTGGATTTTTCTTGTTGGATTTGTAAGGTGTCATTTGGCTGTATAAAGGTAGCCCAGTTTATGTAGTGTTTTTTCAATTCAATTCAATGTAGATCAAATTTAAGATCATTATTGTAATACAATGCCTGATAATTTAGTATGTGGTACTACTTCAGTTCCATACTATTTGCAGATGTAACCAGCAAAGATTGTTTTAGGTTGGGATGATGTTTTGGAGTAAAACACATCAGTTTTGCTTTTTTAAGACTGAGGAGAAGATTTGAATTTTTTAACCTCGTTTTAGTTGAAGAGAAAGAAATTTGAGTGATTTCTTGGAGTTTGGATATAGCTGAGGCTATACATATTAAAGCTGAATCATCTGCATATTGTACTATATTTGCTGGTCTATGGCCATGTAAAGTTTGTTTATAAAGATTCTGAAGAAAAGCGGTCCTAGAGTAGAGCCTCAGAAGAGAGGAGGAGAGTCCTGTTGCCATTTTAATGCATGTTGCCTCCCACATAGATAACTAAGGAACCATATAATGGAGGATTTAGAGCTTCACAGAAGAGAGTTCAGTGAGTACATATTGGTGTGATACAGTGTCAAAAGCTATGGATACGGCTAGAAGCAAGACTGACACTAATTTGCCATTGTTTCTGTTCTGGTTTATAGTGTTGGTGAAGTAAAGCAGTGTGCTGGTTATATTGCGGTGGGGGTCTGAAACCACTTTGCATTTCAGACAGAAGATAATTTGAATATAGGTGATATCGAAGATGAACATATATATTTTTCAAGTATTTTTCGTATGGGGAAGAGGATTGCAACATGCCTATAGTTATTAAACTCTCTAGATATGCCACCTTGGTGTAAAAGTATAACAAAGGATTTTTTTTCCAGGTGGAAGGAATGCATTTTTTGAATACTGATCTATTTGTCAATATAGAGACAGGAAATCAATTGCATCTCCAGCCATTTTTTAATAGGCTGAGTGGATCTGGTCAGCATCCTGGATGGTTATTTTTAGCTTATGTCGGATATTTTTATTAGTGGAGATAAGTATTGGGCTGAAGTCAAATAGCTGAGCATATTTATAGGTTATATATATGTTGCAAAGACATGAGTCTGGTGCATTTCTCCCAGATCGTCCAGTGAAAATTGGCTTCATTTGAAGTCGGACTTTCCTAGTAAACAAATGTAAAATAAAAAAAAATAATAAAAAATAAAATAAAATTTAACAGTGGCTCCAGATATTGACAGGGTAGCATTATTGCCTGTATAAAATAGCTGCTAAACAGCATGGCAATTGAATAAGTAGTATTGTTGGATATAGGGGTGTAATGGTAGTTTGACCTGAATGTAAACACCAAAGCCATTGATGAGGGAAAGGCAGTCCATACAGCCTACCTCGATCTGGCGAAGGCCTTCGATACAATACCCCACTCGGGTATCATTGAAAACTCATCAGCTTAAATGTTAACCCATACATCACAAGATGGTGGCTGAGTGACAGAGAGTGACAGAACCCACAGGGTCTGCGCTCATGTCAGACCAGACTCCTTCAAAGCCTGTGTGTAGTGGGGGCTCAGTCTCCCTGGGGCCTCTTGTTGGCATCTATTTTTTTTCAGTACAAATCAACACAGGAGGGTTATGGCTGACAAAGTTTGCAGATGACTGCAAACTGCGCCATAGTAGAAAACACATCTGACACAGATATCTTTCAGAAGGGTCTCACAGAAACGGGCCAGCTGGTGCCAGAGCCATAAGTTAAATGCCAAAAAAAAATATACATATAGTCTTCGGGAAAAAAAGGTTACCCCCCTAGCTACAAATAGGTGGCAATCCACTGAGCACAGAAAAGTTATCAGGGACCTGGGGACCCAGGTTGATAGTAGTCTGTCATTCGACACCCATGTAGCTAAAGTAGTTAGGAAGACCTTCTACATTGCCCACCTTCATGAAGGATTCTCATCTAGGATCAAGGAGTCAATAGTCTCCTATACTCCATCACTCATCAGACCAATGATTGAGTACAATGCCCCATTCCGAATGTATCTGACCGACACTTTGCAGCAGCTGGAGAGGCACAAAAGTTTCCTCACCAAAAGGATAAAGGGTCTCAAACATCTGTCCTGCCTGCTGCGCTGAACTGAGAACTCTCCCTCTATATCAGTCGCACCGCGCTGCTCAGAGGTGACCTTTGCCTAACATACAAGGCCATGTCAAACCCAGATTTGATGAATATGCTTCACCTCAAAAATCTAGATCCGCAGAGACACAAGGCGGAGGAACTTAAACTCGACACGGCTATTAATAGGACGTGCTGGAGGGATAGATTCATCACCCAAAGACTCCCTATGCTGTGGAACAAAATCCCGGTATATGTGAGGCAGAGCACCTCACTGGCCTTGTTCAAGAGAAATCTTGACCAATGGATGGGAGATCGCAGATATACCCCAGGGATTACCTCAGTGTCACTGCTCGACAGAGGCACAGCAAAATAATGGGTATAGTTCCCCATACTAAAGGGGTGGCGTAAGCCACAAAACTATGGGCTAGGCTTGTAAATGCCCTCGGGCAGATAGCCTAGTATGAACCTATGAACCTATGAACCTATAAACCTTATTGCCAACTAGATGAGTTTTGAGTTGTTTTGATATTTACTTAGATGATATTATAATAGGTTTTTTGTCACATTTTATTTGGCATTTTGTCCCTTCTTACCTTTGGTACGGGGTTGGATTTAACCCTTTAGGTATGTACAGGGGTTGGGGCAAGATCACTTAGAATTTCTAGGAATATTTCATTGAGGTTTGTGATAGCAGAATCTAGGGACAGAGCGTTTAGTATGTTCCAGTTATAGTCTGCTAAAGCTTTGATAAAAGCATCTTTGTCAAAGTTTGTTGAGTTACAAACTTCATTGTAACTCACCTTATCTGATTATCTTGGATATTGAAAGCTCTGACTGCGTAAGGGTCACTTATACTGTCTGAAAGTCTACCTGTTATCCTAATTTTGTCAGATCTTTAAGTAAGAATCCAGTGTTGGGTTGATTGACAATCAGTGCTTTTTGTGGACTCTAGTAACTGATGCAGTTAACTCTGCAAAGCCATATAGATTTATGGACTCAGATGGTTTGCTGCTATGGATAAGCTGCCAGTCTATATTTAGGTCTCCTATAATTATTGTTTCAAGATGGATTTGGTGGGATATCCAGTATAGAATGTTTTCTACAGTGGTAATGCTATTACCTGGTGGGATATATGGCTGCTAAATAAATTGTTTCCTTGTTATTGATTTTGATGTGTGATATCATTAGTTCTGCATTATTAAATTGTGGTGTTTCAGATTCATTTCTCCAAATCTTTTAGGTTTCTAATACCATGATGGACATGGACCCAATTTCTAAGTCAGGGTATAATTAATGTTCATTAAATTAATATTGTTTCAGTCTCTGATGTTAGCCAAAAGTGCTCCTTGCGGCACCTGCAATGTGCAGAGAACTGGCTCCTTCAGCAATTCATATGGAGTTACATGTATCGGTAGCATATCTAAATACAACTGTAGACTCTTTATTATTACACTCATTGCTCCTACTACTACTATTAGAACTGTCTGGGTATCTTTCTTCCTCATTGCTCTCATTTCTGCCTGCAAAAAATCTTGATATTTTATGACCTTGTGTGTCTCTCTCTCTATGTGAAATTGTAATTGCTAGGTATAGCCATTTCAAAGGTCAATGTTACTTTTGTCTTTTTTCATGGACTACTAAATCTGTTTTTCTCACATTTATTTTTTGAATTGTTGGTAGTAGATAATTCCATGTGATGTACACTTCATCATTCTCTATAATGCTTTGTGGTTCAAGTTCCCAATGTTTCTCAGCTACTTCTATATTGTAATGTTTGCACAATCCCCAATGCAATAATCTTTCCACATTATTGTGCCTTTCAGTGTACAGGCTTTCTGCCATGAATGTATCACACCCAACAAGATGTGTGATGGTTCCAATTCTTTTTACAGAACCTAAATTTGTCCATTTCTCCCACATGTGCAATTGACTTTGGACAGCATCATGTACAGAGTCCACTATCCTGAGCTGCCATTATTAATCTTTCATCCTTTGGTTTCAACTTATCAGTTCTTTAACCATTCCCTCATCAAATTCTGAACAATATGAGGTTGTTCCAGGAGATGTCTACTTGCCACTTTATTTATAGCTTTTCCACATTTAATTCCTTCTCATCTGATTCTTGTTCTTACATTCTTTCTTTTTTTGGCACCTTCAGTTGCTGTCTTATCTTTGTCTACTTCTGGTTTGATTTCCAGTTCTGCTTGTCACCTTAATGCTTCTGCAAAACTAAGCAGAGAGGTCATCTTAGACTTATCCTTGTCATGTTGTAAAACTTTCACTATGTTTAGATCTGATGAGTTCAACAGATATGTACGCAGTTCAATGACTGCAGATCTCTACATTTAATTGATTTTGAGGAGGACCATATCTCCTTCAGAGAATGGAATATATAATGTTAGTATGTACTGATTTTTATAGATTGATTTGATAATTGTGAAGCATTTTTCCTTGATTTTCTGTCCAACTGATCCAATACTTTTTGGGGCTAGTCAATCACACCAAAACTGTAATTTAAAATAGGACGAGCAAACTAGTTTATAGCCTGGACTTTATTCTTAAGTGTCTAGGCTATTTTCAATATTTCAATATTAGTTTTAGTCCTTTGAAGTCTTCCTTACTGAGTTTTGTTCACATTTGTTCATGTTTTATTGACAATTCTTCATTAGTTCCCAAATATTTATACACTCCTTCTTGCTAAGTTCCTTTATAAAACATTCCTGTCCTAGATTAATGTTTTCATGGTACTGCAGCTTTCCTGCTTTAAACATTGCCTTTGCACCTTTATCAAGATAAAATGTCATTCTTATATCATCAGAGAAAGTTTTAACATCTTGCAGGTCTGCTTTCAACTCTTCATCTGATGAACTATACAGTTTTAAGTCACCCACAAAAAGCAGATGAGAACTCTTTTAAGTATTTTTTTTTTCTGGGAGCCAAATTGTAACTAAGGCCAAATCTGTTAAACAGCTTAATGGGTTAAAGCCAAAACAACAGTAGTGACAAAGAAATACCCTGGAGTATCCCCCTTTGAATTTTTATCCCTGGGGTAATAATTTGCCCTTTGTCATGGCTTAATTGAAAAGTGGTTTGCCACTGTTTCATGGTCACTAATATAACTGAGAAATGTAGGATGTATCTTCTACATCTGTTTACACTCCTTTATCCATGGATGTGGGATGCTGTCAAATGCTTTTTAGTAATCTATCCATGCCAAACTAGATTCTTCCACTATTTACACTTTTCCATTATTACTTTATATAGCAACAAATGATCATTTGTTTCATTTGCCTCTCTTTCTTTACCCTTTTGTTCTATCGCCATGATTGAGTTTCTTCTAAATGACTATAAATGCTGTCTGCATCAATTCCAGTATATAATTTATACATTGTTGGAATACACATTATTGTCCTACAGTTTTTAGAATGGCTTACAGATTATTTTAAGGAGGATTATTGTTTTTCCTGTTGTAAGCCAGACTGGAATCTGTTTGGGATGTGCATATTAGTTCTTATTCAGTCTTACATCTTTGTGTAAAGATGTTAATACTTCTAGCTAGAAGTTAGGTACTGCATCTGGGTCTGGGGGTATCCATTGAGGAGCTTTTCTTAATTTTGTTTTAGTTACTTTGACCTTTACTTCATCCCATTTCATATCCTGAACATTTGTACTCCTTACTCTTTCTTTTATTTTTTTATCAATTCATTATCTTTGCTATGCTCCTAAAATGCGTCTATTTCTTTTTTTCTACTCCTTTGGCTTTATTTACAAGTTCTATATACATTTTTTCAAGTTCATAGGTTCAAAGGTTGGTAGTAGGCTATCGGCCCTAGGGCCTATACAAGCCTAGCCATAACAATTCCCTGGATATTTCTTCTCACACTATTTACTTTCCTGGACCCCTGTCTAGCAGGGCTACTAACATGATCCTCGGGGTAAATTTCCTATCTCCCATCCAATCATCAAGGTTCCCTTTGAAGAGGGACAAGGAGGTGCTCTGCTTGACATGTATGGGCAGTCTATTCCAGAGTATGGGGAGTCTGTGCGTCAGGACCCTATCCCTCCAGCATGTTTTGTTCATTGTGATGACAAGGTTTAGATCCCTGGAGCGTGTGACTCTGAGGGATTGGGATTTCTTTAAGTGGAGCATGTCCAACAGCTCAGGGTTTGACATGGCCTTGTATGTTAAGCAGAGATCGCCTCTGAGTAGACGATATGCCACAGAGTATAGCTGGAGTTTTTTAAGGTGGCCAGCGTAGGGCATCTGCTTTAGGCCTGTGATTCTTTTAGTGAGGTATTTCTGCGGCCTTTCCAGCTGTTGCAGATGTCTTGTGAGGTACATACCAAATGGGGCATTATACTCTATAATGGGTGTAATGACATTAATTGTTTATTTTGTACTTTTCCTTTGTATTTATCTGCAGATCTTTTAAGTCTTTCTCCCTGTGCTAATACTATTAGTTTATTATTTGCAGTATTTGCTGCATGTTGTTTTTATTACATCAATATTTCTTAGTATTTTTGTTGATCTGTTCCTCTGTTTCATTTTCTATACTCTTCTAGCAGTGAAACTTCTTGTCTTAATTGCTTTTTGTTTTCTCTGTTCATCGCTTCCATAGTGGTGTTTTATTTCATCTATTCCTTTCTCTTATTACTCTGTATTTTTGCGGTAAGACTTTATTGCTCTTAATTTTATTACATAGCAATATATCATATTATTTCTGTTATATTGCATGAATTTCTGCTAATAGTTTTGATTACTGTGTTCATCTGTTTTATCAGACTTCTTACATTTTAGATCTTATTTACTTTCTGCAATCTATTTCTTTCATAGGTTCATAGGTTCATAGATTTGTACTAGGCTATCAGCCCTAGGGCCTGCACTCTAAGCCTAGTAACTGACTATTAACCATATAGCTGGATTAAGCTTGCACCAGGCCTTTTCACTAAGAACTGTTTTAAAACTTGGTCTAGCTAATGTGATACTGCTGCCTTGGCTAGCCCTTAGTCTGCTGGTAGAATGTTTAATGCACAGAAAGATTTTTAAGGGAGGACATTGGTGTAACAGTTACACAGTCTTATACTACAAAAATATTTAACAAGAAACTATCACGGTTTTGCATTTTTTACCATATATGTCTACTTTTTTTACATTTTATCAATAAGGTAGTTATTACTGCGTCTATGTCCATCTAATAGCAACAGACATGTTTTAGAAAAGTGTTTATTAATGAGGTGTCACCTCACTGCATTTGTACTTTTATGATATGATTACATTTATTTCATTTTGCAGACAGCTGGGTCTCTGGTCCTTTTCAGTTGTTGAGGTGAAATTCATACTGACTAGAGCATACTCAGCCACTACCATAAAAAGCTAGGCCAGTCTTCATTAAAAAATTACCTGGAATGTCTGCCTCCACATGAGCTACTATTAACTCAACACAAAGAATAGAATAAATGCTTACAGATCCTTAAATAATCCACAAAAGAAAACCAAAAGGAAGTGAAACCATAGAGGCACAGATGGATTCTAAAGAAAATTAGTTTTTAAGAAAAACTAATCAATCTGAAGAAATTTCCTGTCTAATGGTGTGTCACTGTTATTTGAGAGACAAACTGGCTTATAGGTTCATAGGTTCATAGGTTGGTACTAGGCTATCGGCCCTAGGGCTTATACAAGCCTAGCCATAACAATTCCCTGGCTATTTCTTCTCATATTATTTACTTCCCTGGACCCCTGTCTAGCAGGGCGACTGGCATGATCCATGGGGTGAATTTCCTTTCTCCCATCCAGTCATCAAGGTTCCTTTTGAAGAGGATCAAAGAGGTGCTCTGCTTGACATGTATGGGCAGTCTATTCCAGAGTCTGGGGAGTCTCTGGGTCAGAAACCTATCCCTCCAGCATGTTTTGGTTATTGTGATGATAAGGTTTAGATCCCTGGAGTGTGTGGCTCTGATTTTTCTAAGTGTAGCATGTCCAACAGCTCTGGGTTTGACATGACCTTGTATGTTAAGCAGAGATCGCCTCAGAGTAGACGATATGCAACAGAGTATAGCTGCAGTTTTTTAAAGCCATCAGCATAGAGCATCTGCTTTAGGCCTGTGATTCTTTTAGTGAGGTATTTCTGCGGCCTTTTCAGTTGTTGCAGATGTCTTGAGAGGTACATACCAAATGGGGTGTTGTATTCTATAATGGGTCTAATGAGGGATGAGTACAGTGGGACAATGACCTCCTTTTTTCAGGATGAAAAGCCCTTAGTGATGAGGTGTGCCACATAGAAGGATTTCCTGACTCTTGTGGCGATGTGGTTATTGAAGGTGAGACCACTGTCCTCCTGTGTCCCTTAGTCTCTTATCACACTTTCGGTATTTAGTGTACTGCCACCTATGTGGTAATTCATGGGTACATGCTTTTTCCCAAAGGGGATAACTATACATTTCTTGTCATTGAGCTTGAGTCCATGGCTCTGGCACCAAGCATCTGTTTCTGTAAGGCCCTTTTGTAGAATATCAACATCATTTGGGGATTCAATAATGGCTCCCAGTTTGCAGTCATCTGCGAACTTTGTTAGCCAGATTCCCTTAGTGTTGGCCTGTACTTCAGAGAAGTAGATGTCAAACAAGAGAGGTCCCAGGACAGAACCCTGAGGTACTCCACTTGTCACTTGTCTGGAGCTGGATTTAGAGTCAGCTACTTTTACAGTGTGGGTTCTGTCAGTAAGCCAGTTGGCAACCCATCGAGTGACGTAGGGATTAATGCCCAACTTAGTAAGTTTATCTGTGATTCCAGAGTGGAGGATGGTGTCAAAGGCATTGGCAAGGTCCAGATAGGTTGTGTGGACTGCCTTACCCTCGTCCATGGCTCTGGAGACTGATTCAAAGAAATCAATCAGGTTCAGGAGACAAGATCGTACCTTCCCGAACCCAAACTAGGTGGGGTCCAGTGTTTTAAGGTTGCCAATGTCTTTGTTTATAAGTTTCATGATAATACATTCCATGGCCTTGCAGATCAGTCTTGTCAGACTGATGGGGTGGTAGTTTTCAGGATCCAAGTTGGATCCCCCCTTGTGGAATGGGATAAATGTAGCTGTGCGCCACTCAGTAGGCATGAAGCCTGAGGTGAGGGTATGATTAAACATGACACTTAGGTGAGGTGCCAGTTCATTTTGTAGTTCATGTAGTACACAGCCCGGGATGTCATCTGGTCCCATGGATGCAGTATTCTTAGCTTTGGAGAGTGCGTTTTTTACCTGTGTGACCGTTATTACCAGAATTTGGCAATTTTCCGGTATTGAGATGGGCCATTTAGGGAGTGAGAGTGGGGTGAAGTTGGCACTGAATCGATCTGCCAGGATATTGGCAATATCCTTGGGATCAGTATATTTAATGCCATTCTGTTGTAGCTCAGAGCAGATCTGAGCATTGCCATTTATCTGTTTCTTTTCTTTTATTTGTTTTATATGTGGAAGTTTTATTACTTTTCCACATACATTTTATTAAAGGTTGCATTTTTCTTGGACTCCAGCCATGCCGGTATGATTTCAGTTCCTTCTATTAACTAAGACAGATGAGACAGCAGGTTCAACTCCTCATCCAAACCATATAATTTCTGGAGAAGGCAGCACTGCCCTCATGTTGCATTACAGTGTTAGTTATGGAATGAGAGTAAAGCAGCCAAGCTAAAGATAGAATCACAGCTTCCCATCTCTTGTTTTTTTTTTGTTTGTTTGTTTTTTCAATGCATTTTCCCCCAGTGCAGTTTATCATCCCTCCCATTTTGGTGGCTGGCATGCAGGCATTATTCAGCGTGTTTTGGGGGCTGGGTCCCTAACTCTGACCCCTGCGAGTGACATGAGCACACAAAGTACTGCAAAAACATAGTATTCCATTCACTGGCATGTGTTGCTCCCACACACATGCCTAGAGGGTTGCCAACATTACCTTGGAACTCTAATCTCCCATCCTCCAGTCATATGGCCACTGTTGTCATACAAGACTTCACTTGCTCTGGATCAAGTTTACCGCACAATGACCAGCATTCACCTATGCTGGGATCTGAGAGCTGGTGTAGGGAACTCACATTCATCCTCCTCTGCCCAACTCTTTCATCACCCAAGCACTTGTCCATCAGGGTATTACTCAGAGTGTATTCTTTCTGTCCCATAAATCTCATATTCTTGCCAACACTGATGAGTATGGTACCTGCTTGGTACCAGCTTGGTACCTGCTTGTACCTGCATAGCCACTGGCACTGACCATCCAGGGTTCTTAAAAGATTTCACAGATATCCCAATGACAATGTATGCCTTCTCAGTGCACCCCCTCAGGTCACGTCTCCTTTTCCAGGAGGGCCATGCCAGAGAAAATCTGTGAATATCCATTCAGTCATCCAAATTATCTAACATGCAAACAGAGTTTATTCCAGAGTGTTGGTAGGTGCTGAGTTATAAACTTGTTCATCTTGTTCCTACACTGTGGTTTATTTATCTCTTGGGGAAGATTTAGGTCCTCAGTTTTAGTATTGGTGGAACCATTGAATTTGCAGGGATACAAGAGTTTCAAGAGAAAAGGGTCTCTTATGGTACAGCAAAATGAGACAGTGATCATCTCTAAAGCATGTAACAGTGTGAATAAAGGTATAGAGCTTCCAGCTTCAGTGACTTTAGGCCTTTGATTTTTATAGTTACAAACATTGGGGATCTTTCAAACTGTTTGATATTTTTAGTGAGATATTTCCCAATGAGAGGCAGTATACTCAACACATAGTCTGATCAAACATAAGTATAAGGGAATAATCACCTCTTTAGATGACAAAGATATCAATTTTGCAATTAGCTGTGCTAAATAGAAAGACTTCCTGGCAACCATTTTTACATGATGGCCAAAACCGAAAAGCTATCAACACAAGTTCCTAGGTCCTTTGATTATTTTCATTTTGAAATGGCTTGTTTTCTCTATAGTCTGATGAGGGGAGGGATTATCTGTCATGATGAGGGGAGGGATTATCTGTCAAATGTGACTAGACCTCACTTTTCAGCTTGAGCCCATTTTTAGTAAATCACTTACCAGAGAGAGTTCCTGATGGAGGGTTATGCACTGGGATCTCTCCTATATGGCATTTACTTCATTAAAGCAAAAGCCAATAGCAAAGGGCTCTGGTTGACTACATTTGCAGATGATTGTTATGTGCACAGTGACCTAACTTTCAAGCAATATGTGTCCATTATCATATGAAAGTCCTTCTATATTGCACAACTAATAAATAAAGGGATTATGTCTAGATCTCGGGATTTCATTGTCCCTTTTATTCAGCCTTCATTATGCCAGTCGTTGAGTATAATGCCCCCCTTCAAACGTATCTGTCCAGACAAATGTAGCAACTGGAACACCCACAAAGTTATCTCAGTAAAATTAGTTGAATATATATCTCACTAATAATGATGTGATTTGTTACTAATATACCCTTTGTAATGTGTTTTACTGTAGATCACTTTATGTTGTTATCTTTTATAAGTATGTAATTTATCTGGAGCTTTTCTCCTCAGGTCTCCACTGAAAATGGGCCTCTGGCTCAGTTGGACTAACCTGGTTAACAAATGTCAAATAAAAATAAATAAAATGATACAAGGTCTAAGCGATATGTCCTACATGGACTTACTCAAAGCCCTGCAACTATATTTGGTATCCTACAGATTGTTAACAGGTGACCAGTGTATGGCATATAAGGAATCCTAGGCCCAATACTGATGGATTAATGCACATCAGTAAGTCAATCGGCAACAGAAGTACTCAGTCTGGGTATATATACATCTTCTGTAACATCAACAGAATGTTTTGGAGGGATATACATACATATATATATATATATATATATATATATATATATATATATATATATAAAATGCAGAGGATACCTGTGCTATGGAACAGACTACCCAGCCACGTAAATCAAAGCTCATACCTATTCCCATTCAATGGCAACTTGGATCTATGGATAACCAGTAGAAAATTTACTCCATGGCAGCTCCATGTATAACTAATGTACAGAGGCAACTCCTAAATGCTTTATTCCATGCATGGGCACCCTAAAATTACACATATCATGATCCCAGTTATTCTTATTAGTGGTTATGTATAATTATTGACCATGGGAATGGATTAGGTCAGTCTCACACCAAATTGGATAGGTTAATTTGCGCACTAAATGGGAAACTGGCCAGGCTTAAAATGGCCTGCAAGGACAGCTAGCCTTGTACTTACCTACGAACCTATGGAGGATTTTGGTGCCAGCAGAGACTTAATAACAACTTCTGGTTTTCAGTTGTTAGCAAACTTTGTTAGATAGGTCTCCTGGCTTTTTGCTTGGAGATATAAGAAGTAAATGCCAAAAAGAAGAGGTCCCACCACTGAGCCCTGAATGACACGACTGGTCATTTTCATTTATTTTGATGAGACTCCTACAACTCACACTTTGTGAATTCTGCTTTTCAGCATATTTGCTATTCATCTTACCACATATTAGCTGATTTGAATGTGTTTAGCTTCTCTAGGATGCCAGTATGTGGTATGGTGTTAAAAACCTTAGATAGGCCAAGATATGCTGTCTGTACAACAAGGCCACTGCCCACAGACTTCATTACCTTCTTCAAGAAGTCAACAACATCCAATAGACATGATCTATCCTTCACAAATCCAATTTGTTGAGGTAATGTCAAATAAAACTCTTGATATTACTGTTAATGAGGTCAGTTATAATACACTCCATGGCTTTGCAGATGATGCTTCCAAGGCTGATAGATCTGTAATTACCCTGATCAGTTTTAAGGTCACCTTTATGGAGTGACATCACTACTGCGGTGTGCCACTCAACAGAGCCAAAACCAGCAGCTAAACTTTTGTTTAACAGTTTGAGGAGTATGTTTGCAAGAGCATGATTAACATTATTAATTTTGCAGTCAAGAAAATGACATATCTTATTGAGGAAGTATTTTTGGTCTTACCCTTACAGATAATTGGGATATTAAGGGATTCAGGTACTCCAGGGCTTTGGACAGAGGTATCTTAGCTGAAGTTGGGACTGATTTTTTTGAAAAAATGCTGACAATGGCTGTTGGGTCTGAATAGGAGTCATTATTTTGAATAAACTCAAAATAATGAAAGTTATTTATTTTTTTTATTTTTTAGCATTGCTATAAAATAAAAGATTTGCAATTGTCTTTGGCTTCAGAGCCCATCTGACTTCATGGGCTCCTTTAATGAAACAGGTAGTAGTTTTTAGTTTTTTTTTTAATAATTATGGTACTTACGTATTATCGCAACCAGATTTTCGTGGTTGCAAAATTCGCATACTGGAATCGAAATGAGTCGTTACTGCTAAAAAATAAGATTGAATTACCTTCAGGATGAAAAATAACTTAAAAATTCCGCTTCCTGTTTTGCATGCATTTACCCTGTGGCGTGTGTCAAGGCTGCTCTCTTATCGAAGAAAGGAATGTTTTCACTGTGAGGAATGAATCCTAACAATTTGAAGACAGACACAAGAATCATGCTTTTGGTAAACTATTTATTTATTTCTGACTCATGCTTGAATATAACCCTTTCGATGAGAAATTTGCAGTAAGTGATGCTTTTCTAAAGGGAGGTGGATTATGTGTACAGCTTATTCTGGGGCTGCGTTGGCATTAGTAGTTTGGTTCGGTTTTGTGCTGGTGGCATGTTCAGACAGGATATTGGTAGATATGTGGGTGAATCACTGAGCATTTCTAGCAACTCTTGGTAGTTGGTGGAACTGCGTGCTGTGAGCAAACATCTTCAGATTTGCCGAACTGTGTGTGAAGTGGCATAATGTTTAACTCCCTTGTCCCAGGAGTCCCTCAGGGGAGAAAGGCAGCAGTCCCTGAGCAATTAATGTCCCCTTACTCACTACTTGCAGTAGCAATCAGCTTGGGTTTTGATGACTACTGGCCATGAACATTCCGATGGTTTATTCCTCAATAACTTGCCTTTGCTGCGCTTGTAATCAGCAAGGAAGTATTTGTGATGCGGTGTAGCAGTGTGGAGTTCGCCGCAAAAGTGAGACATAGCAGGTAGGAGTCGAAATATTTACAGTTATTCCTCTCCCTGCCTCATATCATGTGTGGCACATTATTACTTACTTACTTACACTCCCCTTTCCAGTTTAATAAACCAGTTTTCTCAGAAACATTACAAATTACGTGAGTTCAAAAATCTGGTTGCGATAATACGTAAGTACCATAATTATTTATTTATTGCAATGCTTTTGATATATTTCTTGAGAAGACAGTTTTGGATTTTCTATATAGTTTAAGGAGCTTCATTTTTCTGTCATAGAGTTTATTTGTGGTAGCGGATGACCAAGGTGATTTCGTTTTGAATTTCCCATGATACCTAGTTCTGGAAAGAACTGTCAGCTCCAAGCATTTTGCATAAATTGATGTAGAATTCTTTAGTGAAGCTCACTGTGGTATCATGGTCAGGGATGGTGGAGTCAAGAACAAATTTTGGTATTCATCACAGAGTAAGTTAAAGTTGGCACATTTATAGTCTGGCTTTGATATAGGAGCTTTTGGGAGCTTAAAGGAGAAAAATCAGTTTTCTCATCTGACTTCTTTGGAGAAAGAGATTCCATGTAGTTCAAGAGGCAGCCATATTGGAAAGACTCAAGTCAAGAATGGTATGTCTTCTAGTAGGTATGTGTGCCAACTGCTTAAAGGAGTGTTTACTTATAAGGTCTAGGGGTTTTTGGGAATATCCTATGTTGGAAGTATTGGTGTTCCAAGTTTACTGAAGGGTAGTTAAAGTCACACAATATAATGGAGTTTATGCTGATGGAGTGATCATTTAGAACACTGAGGAATCTCACGTGGTTATCAAGGGGCAAGGAAGGTTTTCTATAGCAAGCTATTAATTGATAATTACTCATATCTGGACTGATCTTTATCGCTGAATTCAGTTTATATGGAGGTAAAATGTTCCTTCGGGAATATGGTGGCTCGATCACAGTTGCCATCATGTTTGATGACATGAAAATCAGAAAACTCAGATAAAGATGAAGGGTTCTATCCATACTTAAAATAAGTCTCAGTAACTACAAAGATGTGGATGCTTTCCAAATGCAGGAGTGCCTCAAGGTTATTGCTTAGACTTCTAGCATTGAGGAGAAACAAGTTAATGTAATGTGAGTTTAGGAATAAAATATTAGTTAGGATGGACTGCTAATCAGCTGGACTCTGCTAAGAAAAGGAACTGGAAGGAGGCATCAAAGGCATAAGGTGCTGGCCATCTTTATTGATGCAAACTTGACTGTTGAGCATCTGGTCCTACACTGATAAATAATGAATCCTCCTGGAAAGACTATTTAACCAGTTATTGAAACCAATTATCTTTTCTTTGTATCTAGGCATTACTCCAATTCAAGGAAGGTTTCCAATTAAGACCACTATCATAGCTGTCTTTCTGCATGCCTGTTAGGGCTTTATGTCTCAAGTCATACAATTCTGTATGGAACACTACAAAATCATAGTCATATTTGTTAGAAGATAGAAATCTTAGGGGCATATAATATCAAAAATGTTGGCACCTGGACGACAGCTCAGTGTAACCCTCCCCTTGTCCAGCTTTGTGTGTGATGAGTCTGTGTGCTTAATGGGTCCCCTACATATAGCCAAAATGCCACTTACCTGACTTTCAAATGATTGAGCCTAGAACACTGACAGTACAAAAGATTGACCGCTTGGAACACCAATGAGTAACTAACAGTAAGTAACCTGTTGGCAACCCCGAAAAGCACACTAAAATGGAAGCAAAGAAAATACACCAATGTGAGGGGCTTTGCCACCACCCCCCATGCCCCCCAATTAAACATACTAACTCCAAGATCACACTACAGTGGAGGTAAGAGGCAAAGGTTAACATGATGGCCAGTGGGTTACTTACCATTAGTTACCCATTGATATTCCAAGCGGTCGATGTTTTGTACTGTCGGTGTTTTTGGCTCAATCATTTGAAAATCGGGAAAGTGACATTTTGGTTACATGTAGTGGACCCATGTTAAACAGCAGAGCCACCTATATAAAACCAATTTCTGATGATGTAGTTCTGAGTGGTAGATACGGAATGCTTTTGCTCAGAGTAACTCTTTATATCAGGTATGCATTGCATCTCCAGCATAACACATTTTGGTGTAATTAGTGATGTATTGTCATAGATGTGTATAAAGCTCACAGGGCAAGGTTTTAGGTTAGAGGGAAGCTGTCAAATTATTTAGGTATTCACACCTTTGCATGAGACAGAATTTTTAATGTTGAGAATAAGTTCATTATCTGTGAACATAAATCAGTTAATATACTGTCTTAGGAGACCTGGTACTAAAAGGCTGTCAACAGAGATGAAGATAGCACACTGACCTTCCATCTTGTCCATTCCTTAGGTGTTTAGATGAATAACATAAATACAATAGAGGATAACTGTGTGCACTTATGGTAGAATTCAGAAAAAAAGACAGAAGACATTCCTGTGAATTGTAATATTGTCTCAGATGTTACAAAAATTAACAGTATGGTGGAAAACTGATTAAATCGTCTAGGTGTAATGCACTGTACACTAAGTAGGCAGTAAGGTAAGAATAAGGGGTAACTCTGACTTTAGCAGTCTAAGGGGTGGAAGTTCCCAGTCTGATCTTCTACTGCTTTCTAGAAAAAGCAGATGAGATGAAAGTCAGAAGAGTGTCAAAATATAATTTGTAGAAGTGTCAGTCCACCCAAGAGGAAAAATGGTCGGTTGGGTGGGCAGTTAGCAATCTGGATCTATGAAATACAGTAGGAGGGTAAAAGTATTTAAATAGTATTTAATATACAGGTGGTACTTTTGTGCTTAATGAGAACAGCAATGAAGGGGGGGTTGTTTCCAAATTAGCCATGTAAAGGAATGGACAATAAAGGAGAACAAAATGCTGCACATACAGTAAAATGCTGCAAAAACAGGTTCGATTTCAAGTCAGTGGGGAAAAAAAAATTAGTTTGAAGAATGAAAAGCATCAAATGTTCCTTGATGAAGTACAATAATATGTATGACTCCATCTAAACAATTATATATAAAAAAAAATGAAAAAAAAGAGAGAGAAACTAAAAATATTCTTTCAAGTTAAATATCACCTCATACATATATCACTATTGGAATAGGAGACCAAGTGCTTTCTGTAAGGAATGAACCAACAACGTTATGATTTTCCTACACCAAAAGTAATTCTAAAATAATAGCAACTATTGAGATTGATCAGTAATACAGTTGTTGGATTTACTTTGCTTGAAATTCAGGAGGTTTTATATTTGGCATGCTTGTCTTGGATCTTTTAGGAAATAACTTGAATAACTTCATATATGACTTGTTAAATATGGTGTGATGCTGATAAATATAAAATAAAACATTAAAGTTTGATTTTTACAACATTCTAATTGCAACCATTTAATGATTGCTTAGTAATTGCTGACTCATAAAACTGCTCTCAAGTTGCCAAAAATATCATAATATAACTGGATACAACTGCTTAAGTTATATGTTAGTCTTATTCAAACCATGCATCTCCCTAATTTCCAATACATGCAAAAATTTAATTATGGTGTTATCACTGAACACATTCTTGATCAAAAAATTAAACTGCAGTAATTGCTCTTCACAGCACTAATCAGTGATTATTCACGTATGTTGTCATCAGTATATAATGCCTGCAAAATATGTCCAGCTTTTTCATAAGCACTACATATAATTTCAGGAATAAAGCTTTTGTATTATTTTCAGGGTTCCTATTACATGAACGAACTTTTCAAAGTTTGAATATCATATGGTCGACACAATATGATCGAACTTTGAAATGTTCGAAGGTTAAATGTAATGGCGCTGTACGGTGCAGAATGGGAGAATTTCCCTTTTCTGCACTGAAGTGCGATCTCGGAGTTGGTATATTTAAGTAGGGGGGTGTGGGGGGGGTGCAGCACCCACATGGGGGTGCAAGGGGGCTTGCTCCCCTACTAGGAGCGTTAAGGTAAGTTTTATTATTTTTTTTATTTTTTATTATATATTTGAAGTTTCAAACTTCGATCATATGTTGTCGAACATATGGGATTTGACATTTTGTAACTTCGAGTATATAATATAGACCCTTATTTTCACACTACATATAACAATAAAAGAACACTTTGAAATATAATGCTGACTTTTCATAATGTGATGATTTTGTCTATGCCAAGTACTGCCCTGGCAGATAGTGCTAATGACCCATTTGTACCACTTAACTTATAAGACTAGAGTCTTATGTCTCAGCTAAGGGTTTGCTAACCCTAGTCTGTCATGACCCATTCTTTTCTTGTGCCCAGCATTGTAGGTTGCTGTCTACCTGCAAGCTGATATGGAAAGGAATTAGGGCACATCCTGGAGCAATCCAAATCAGCATGGATGCTGACTTGCTAAGTCACTGGCCATCACTTTTCATTACTGGCCATAAGAGATACAGGGCTAAAAATGGCAATTGTTCCCTGAGAGGAAGGGTCCTGATAAAACAATGTGATGTGCTGAAAGACGGCTCCCTAGGAAAGTAAGGGCTCACTCTGTACTTATAATGCACACTGCATGGAACGAATAAGGAGAGACCCCCAAAACATTTAAAATAATTAAAAGAACATTAGCTCATTTTTTCTGTTGTTTACACCATTAAATACATTTGCACTTGCTGTACTATATAAGATAACATAATTACCCCGTAAACCATTCTTTCTTTACTTCTTTCTTTGTTAAGGTGCCCATTTAAAGTACAAAGCATATACCTTTGTAAAGAAAATCGCTTGACTGAGGAAATAGCTATAGACAAGGCTGCAGTGTTCAGAAAAAATAATACTGATACTAATACTAGCACTAATATTAATACTAATGTCAGTGCTAAACTAATACTAGTATGAATATAAATATTAATACTAATATACTACTATGAATACTAATAATAATACTGATATGAATACAGATACTAATGCTAATACTAATATTACTAATATGAATACAAACACTAATACTAATATAAATACACATACTAATATTAATATGAATGCAAATGCTAATACTAATGCTAATAACAGACACAGTTGTAGAATTTCTAAAAGTCTAAGCATACATGTCTGCATTGATGCATCTCCAAGATGACCAATCAGCATTTAAACTATCACCTTTAATTATATAGAAATAATGCTCAACACTTTACTGTGTAACTGTGACTGGACCCCCCCCTAAAAACCCTCCCACTTGACCAGGCTGTAGCATATTTCAACAAAACATTTCTACAACACCTAGACACTGTCGCTCCATTGCGCAAAATCAAGGTTAGAACCTCTACAAACCCCTGGCTCAGTAAAGAAACCAAATAAATCCTCAAGTCCAGAGACACTGCCTGGCGTTACTATCAAAAAAACAAAGAAACACAAAGCCTAACTAAGTACCAAGAACTACGCAACCGTGCAAAAAAATGCATTAGGCTGGACAAAAAAATCCTACTACACAACATTACAAACTAAATACCAACACAACCCAAAAAATTTTGGCAAAATGTAAACCAGCTACTAAAATCCACCCAAAAGGCTACCCCCAAACCAACCACCCCTGACACTAAAGTTCCCATTGAAACACAATTCAACTCCCACTTTGTGAACTCAATTCTATCCTTAGTATCACAAGACAGTTCCTTCCTCACTATCCCCCAACACAAATAACACTAATACAAGCTTTACTCTCAAAACAGTTTCCACCACTTCAATCAAAAGCATGCTCTCCAAACTAAAAACCTCAACAACAGCAGCCGACCTACTCCCCAGCTATTTCTTGAAACTTACAGCAGATGCTATTGCTATCCCAGTCTCCACTCTCATAAACAGATCAATTGTTGAAAACTATGTGCCCAAACTCTGGAAAATATCCTATGTTACACCCATACATAAAGGCGGGACCTCCACTGAACTTAATAACTACAGACCCATTGCTTTACTCTCCCCCCTGGCCAAAATCCTAGACAAATGCATCCATACCCAGATGCTAAACTATCTCCTAGACTGCAACATCCTGTCACCTACTCAGCATGGTTTCAGACCTGCCCATAGTACCACTACAGCTCTCCTCTGCTTCACAGACACAGTAAACCGTCTCAAAATGAAGGCCTGCAAGTGTCAACTCTTTTTTTGGATATGTCCAAAGCATTTGACACAGTCTCACACCAAATCCTGCTAAACAAACTAAACCAATATCATCTATCTAATTCCACTCTTACCTGGTTCCAAAGCTACTTAACTGACAGGTACCAAGCTGTGAAATGGGAAAATTCTCTTTCTCCTCAGCTGCCCATAACTATAGGAGTCCCACAGGGTTCTATCTTAGGACCACTACTATTCACAGTCTTCACAAATGACCTCCACACCTCCACACAGCATGCATCTATAATTCAGTATGCAGATGACACTAGCTTAATCTGTGCTGCAGAAAACATTCCCACCCTCCTGCAAACAACTCAACTAGCATTCTCTGACATTGAAAACTACCTTACCAAAGCCCAACTTATCCTCAATCCAAAGAAAACTCAGCTTATGATTATAACCAGTTCTAACAAAAACACTAACAGTCAATTCACTATCTACTCCACAAATGCTACTCCAATTGCTCCAGTGGCACAGGCTAAGCTATTGGGAATAACCATAGACTCACACCTAAAATTTGATAGTCATCTGAACTTAACTATTAAAAAAGTACATGCCAAACTGGGGTCACTCTACCGTATCAAACCAATTCTCATCAACAACACAAGATCAGCCATTGCTCGCTCCCAACTTCTATCCACCCTACTCTATGCATCTCCCATTCTGTCTAATCTCAACAAAACTGAACTAAGCAAAATGGAAGCTTGCTATAACAGAATTGCCCGTTTTGCTGCAAATTGCTCGTATAGAACTCATCACTGTACTGCTTTGAGACAGCTCCACTGGCTTGAACTGCCCAACCTCCTAACCTACAATCAGCTCTGCCTCTGTCATTCTATCTATTACCTCCCCAATAAGTGTCCTGCCCTAAAAAACCTAGTACAACATCACTCAGCCAAAAGGCCTCTTAGATCATCAAGCAAACTACTACTAGAAGTCACCAACAGCTACAATAGCTTTGGAGATGCATTATATAGTAGTTCGGTGGCTAGAAAATGGAACTCTGTCCCTACTAGCATTCAAAACACATCATCCAAAGCCTCCTTTAAAGACCTCATCAGGCAACATCTCAAGCAAAGTTGGCAGTGCCATGATTGCTCCCCAGGCTAGTGAAAGCGGATAACATATTCATACTAAATCTAGAGCAATTTATAATAGTTTTTCAATCTTACTCACAAACACTGGCTAATCTAC
The DNA here is from genome assembly GCF_019279795.1 of Protopterus annectens. NCBI lineage: Eukaryota > Metazoa > Chordata > Ceratodontiformes > Protopteridae > Protopterus > Protopterus annectens. The sequence goes on from NC_056732.1 coordinate 1,421,428,604, forward strand.
AATGTATGTACTGTACCTGTGTACTATGTATGTATTCTACCTACATTCCAAAGTTCAGCTGTACACCACAAATCTATTACTTACCTTTATTTTTAAAATTAATATCTTTTTTGATTGTTCTCTCCACTGTAAATGTTTGTGCCGCATACCACTGTAAAAACATGTCTCTTGTAATTTGTGTGTATACTGATTATGTCTAAATAACTAAATGTGTCTGTAATTTTTCTTTGTGGAGCTTTTCTCCCCAGGCCTCTGCTGAAAAAGGGCCTTTTCGGCTCAGTCAGACACCCCCGGTTAACAAATGTAAAATAAATAATAAAAATAAATGTTCTGTTTTATTACTAAAAAGCTGCGGAACATTCTTCAATTTATGCAATGATCTATGAAAACCATTATTTGGAGCACTAGGTAAGAATACATGTATAGATATCTATACCTATAACTATATATATATATATATATATATATATATATATATATATATATATATATATATATGGGTCCACTTTGTAAGTTCAAACTACTGAAATCTCGAAATTCAGTATTTCAAAACCACAAAGCCAAAAACCCAACCACAACTCACAAATCCGAAAGCACACAACCGTCAAATTCAAAATCCCGTAATTATGCTACACATATAGTACACACATAAACATCCCCCCACAATCAAACAAACTCATCTAAACAACATATAAGCATAAAGGGGGCTGCATCCCCCTTCATCCCCCACACTCCCCTACTTATATATTCTAACTCCGAGATAGCACAAACAGAAACACAAATGAAACTCACACACACACATGTTACAGTCTCTCAAACACACACACAACAGTCACAACACACACTTATACACACTAAACCTTTAACCTACACACTTACACACACAAACCTACCAAAATTAAACCTAAACATCCACAAACCGTACCAACAGAAGAAGAAATTCAAATTATCTGTGCTTCGGGATTTTGAATTTCGCACTTCTGCTGGCTTCGAAAATGTGAGTCTGCTTTGTAAGTTTAAAATACTGCAATTCGAGATTTCAGTATTTCTTATTTACAAAGTGCACCCATATATATATATATATATATATATTTATATACAGAGAGAGAGAGAGAGATACAATTTTAATAACTTGATTGAAAACCAATCCACAAGAAATGGAAGGACATGAAGAGGTAACAATGTAAACCCAGTCAAGCAGTAAAACAGTTTAAAACATTAATAGTACAGTTAGCACTGCTAATGAATAATAAGATGTGATTATTCTGTCACTGATACAATGTATCACTATATGACAGGAAAGAAAATACATCTCCATGCCTGAAACTACATGCTCCTTCAAATATCTAGTACTCAGGCTGGATAAATCACTTAACATTAGTACCACATACAAAAACCTGTCCAAAAATAAATAACCTCCTCTTCTGGGCCAAAAAGAATCTCTTAGTTTCTTTCCCCCTCTGCCAGGTCAGCTGTTGGTAATGAGGTCCTTCTATCTCAGCTTGAACATGATCTCCCAATTCTTACTTCCACCTTCAAACAAAACTACCCTACACTTCAAGCAGTTTCTAAAACCATTCATCCATTTATCTCAAACTCCCCTTCTCCAGAGCCCCACTACCTCACAAAGTTAAGAAGAATGCCTCTCATTCAACAAAAATCCAACCTTCTGTTTGGAACACAACCAACCTTCCCTTTGGAACACAGCTCTTTAAGTTACCAAACCTAGCCAAATGTGTACCTCTTTGTACTAAATTTGATGAAAATACCTCTTCATACAACTTATGTCATTATTCACAAACTATACTATATCTATCCACTTCAAGAGCCTCCGTACAGTTTACCTGTCATGCATTTTCTATTCTTGTTCCATTTCTCTGGCAACACAGCCACTGGGGATGCACAAGCCAATGCATTTCTTTGTGCCTGTCCCAAGCCTGCATAAATGGGGAGGGTTGCGTCAGGAAGGGCATCCAGCATAAAACCTCTGCCAAAAATTACTGATGCGGAGAACTTTCCATAATTACATACCAGATCAGTCAAGGCCCAGGTTAACAACGACCACCACCAGTACTGTTAGCCAACAGAGTGCTGGCGGTAATTGGGGTACTGTTGGCTGAAGGAGAAGAGGAGGGCGAAGGCATGCCCGAAGGCAGGAAGAGAGGAGGAAGGTTAGGAGTGTAGCAGTGAGGGTAGCAACTTTGAATGTTGGCAGTATGACTGGTATAGGAAGAGAGCTAGCTGATATGATGGAGAGAAGGAAGGTTGATATATTCTGCATGCAAGAGACCAGATGGAAGGGAAGTAAGCCAACCAAACAGCCAAACAATGAACGAATGTAGACAAACCAACACAGAGACTGGAGAAAGCTGCAACACTTTATTCTGGTACCTCGGCTGAATGCCTTCAAAGGAATAAATGCATTAATGCTTGTTGCACCTTATATACTTTAAGATATCAATTAATATAATTGACAAACAGCTTAATTGACCCAGAGAATTTAAAGAGACATAAACTAAAGCATGTGTATGTATAAAAACACATGCTGTGAAAAAATGCAAAGTTGTGTGCAAAACACTATACATAAATACATGAATAGCAAATTCAAAATGTACAACATCTAATACTGCGTCTAATAATACACCCAAGAAAATTTTGAATAGATAATATAAAATTATATTGTGAGATTGACTTCTAAATTCATGCCCCTAGGTTTTAAAGTGCTAAATTTCAAAATAAATCTGCTTTCTAACTTCAACAAACTCTGTAGAAAATTTCCACCATAGTGAAATTCAGGCTTGGCTAGAGCACAAAAGAATAATGAATCAGAACTACCATTGTGAACTAGATTAAAGTGTTGAGAAACTGGGCTATCATTTCTAACATTTCGAATATCCCCTAAATGTTCTAAAATACGAATTTTTAACTGCCGTTTGGTCTGACCAATATAAAATTTAGATGGAACACAATCACACCCAATCAAATACACAACCCCGCATGATTTGCAATTGAAAAAGTTGTGCGCAGTGTATTTGACCCCATTAATGAGACAATCTGTTAAATTCTTTACTTTTGAACATACCTTGCATGTTCCACATCTGAACATGCCAAACGGTAAATTGTTAATACTGCCAGACCTGCCACAAATTTTGACTTTATGTTTCAGAATTTCTTTAAGATTGGCATATCTACCATAAGAAAAAGAAACATGATCCGGAAACATGTGACCAATCTCCTCATTGTTACAAACAATGGGCCACAAGAACTCAACAATATTCTTCAGCCTCACAGAGAAAGGGGAAAATTTAGTGACAAAGAACAATCTATCTATGTCTGCAGAAGCAATCTCCTCATCTCTAGATTTAGCAATATGAACTTTACCAAAATTGTTGCCTTTTCTGTTTAAATTAAGTAGTCTATCTAAGCTCTTGCTAATTAAACTTTCAGAGTATCCCCTCACAGACAACCTTTTTCTTACGTTTTCAAATTCCACATTCCAAATGCTCCTCTCAGAAGTATGTTCACTAATACGTTTGAATTCCCCGAAGGGGAGTGCTTCAATTAAATGAACCGGATGTGCACTGGTAGCATGTAGGAAATTATTGGAAGCTGTGCATTTCTTATAGGGCCTAAATTGTACTATTCCTTCATTATTCACATATAATAATATGTCCAAAAATTGGATCTCAAACTTATTTAGACTATATGTGAATTCCAAACCAAACCTATTCTGATGCAATTTGGAAATGAATTCCTCAAATTCCAACTTGTTGCCCTTGCATATGAAAATAAGGTCGTCTATGTATCTATAATAAGACACAACTTTTTTCTGAAAAAAATCAAGAGTATATAAGAAACTGATCTCAAAATAAGACATGAATAAGATTGCGTAGGTTGGGGCAAAATTAGCCCCCATTGCAGTCCCCTCCCTCTGGAGAAAAAATTTTTGTTCAAAAGTAAAATAATTATGAGTCAGAACAAACTCCAACAGTAAAATAAGATAAGTGGTACGTGGACCCTCACCCAAAATTTTAGCAATTGCTTCCAGACCAAATTTGGTCTTGATACTGGTATAGAGGGCCTTAACGTCCACTGTAGCCCAGTAAAAATTATCCTCCCACTTTAGGTTGCGCACTAGGTCACAATATTGGTTGGTATTGCTGATATGAGAACCCACATTTTTAAGTTCTTTTTTCAAAATATTGTCCAAGAATATTCCCACATGTTCCAAAAAAACCCCACAACAGGACACAATTGGACGACCCGGTGGGTCCTGTAAGTTTTTATGTAATTTTGGAAGAGTATAAAATGTAGGGTCCCTAGGATCAGCTATATATAAACTTTTCACATCCTTTCTGCTAAGAAAACCAAGCCTTTCACCCCTCTCTAACAGGTCTAACAATTCCGAGTTAAATTGAGCAACAGGATTAGCGGATAACTCAGCATAAACATTCTCATTGCACAAAAGATCAAAATTCATTTTTAAAAAATGACATTTGTCCATTATGACCCAGTTGCCACCCTTGTCCGCAATGCAAAACTTAAATTCATCAGAAACTTCCTTCATCTGCTTTAAAGACAACCATTCCTGCTTTGTGAGGTTAAATTCAATAAATTGTTTCAAAAATAGCAGATATTCAGTTTCAACTTTTTTGCATAAAACATTCTCAAAAGCCCTTAATACAACTGAGCTTTTGGGAGGACAAAAAGAGCTATGTGTAGGCAAGCGAGGCATAGGTAGTTTACCATAACCTGTGAAGAAACGTTTATTGCACTCAGAAATTATGTCACAAACAGAACTGACTTCCTCAATAATATGTGATTCAAAACAAACACTGGTCTCATCCTGATATTCGTATATAGAGAGGTCCATTAAAGGATCCTCTGTAATTAACGAATGCTCAGTGCTAACTGAATTGTTGATATCAATGTCACTATCATCTAAAACATTTGTATTATTAGCATTATTAACATTCAACACAGAATTGGAATTTAAATTTGACACACTATCAAAAGCGCTTTTTGACTCAAAAAATACCCTTAAATAGAGTTTCCGACAAAAACGCTTAACGTCCAATAACAAATCTGAAAGGGCAGTTAGAAAGCAGATTTATTTTGAAATTTAGCACTTTAAAACCTAGGGGCATGAATTTAGAAGTCAATCTCACAATATAATTTTATATTATCTATTCAAAAATTTTCTTGGGTGTATTATTAGACGCAGTATTAGATGTTGTACATTTTGAATTTGCTATTCATGTATTTATGTATAGTGTTTTGCACACAACTTTGCATTTTTTCACAGCATGTGTTTTTATACATACACATGCTTTAGTTTATGTCTCTTTAAATTCTCTGGGTCAATTAAGCTGTTTGTCAATTATATTAATTGATATCTTAAAGTATATAAGGTGCAACAAGCATTAATGCATTTATTCCTTTGAAGGCATTCAGCCGAGGTATCAGAATAAAGTGTTGCAGCTTTCTCCAGTCTCTGTGTTGGTTTGTCTACATTCGTTCATTGTTTGGCTGTTTGGTTGGCTTTATCGTGTTCCAGAGACTGTGGGGTTTTCTTCCTATCATGTCAAATTTGAATGGAAGCGGTTTTTTGTTTGCTAACTTAGCAAAAGAAAGGGATAGCAAGTTAGCACAATTCGACCCATGGACTGTATCTGGTAATGTTTCTCTTGATAAGAAGTTCGATGACTTGAAAAAGTTAAGAATAAAAGAGACTTCTTTATTCTATGATCTGCGCCTATTGGAGAAATATGTAGAACTTTCTATAACACCCAGGGGCTTGAGAATTGACAAGCTACCTGCCTTTAAATTTGCTGAGGACGAAAGTGTTTTTTTGGAGGAGTGGAAAGCGGCTTCACTACAGTGTTCTCTAAATTGGTTAAAGATTCTCATCAATCGTAACCGGAGATGTTTGGGTATAATCCAAACCCAAATAGCTGAAGGGGAGGCAGCGTTAGCTGCTGAATACTCAGACACAACATTTCTACCAGTGATTAAAGGTATTAATGAAGAAGTTTCCAAAATAGAATGTGAAGTAATTGCAAGAAAGAAAAAGAAATTAAGCAGAGACGTGAATGACTTTAGTAAAAATCTCATTTACTCCTGGCAACGTAAAGCTAAGAATGGTACCTCCCAGATGAAGGGAGGTGAAGGAAGTTCACGTGGTTCGCGTGGCTCACGTAGTGGTCGAGACTCGTCAGTCTCATCGTCAGATACAGCCACAAGCAAGAAAAGTGTTTCCTTTGAAAGTATTAACAGCACTGAAGTTGGAAGCGCAGCTTCAGACGTAGAAGACCAAGGAAGATGGAACTTTCGACAGGGGGCCAAACGGAAGTCGCGACAAAAGGGTCGGAACCGAAGATATTAGTGGAGTTCCTTTGCTGGGTTTGAACTGTACTTCTGTGTGTGGACTTAACATTGTTCCTGGGACTCATAGCTTTGGTAATTATACACAGATTGTTAATTTAAGTAAGTTAATTATTACCTCTGACATGCAAAAGGTACTGGAAAAGGGCAGTAAATTTGTACCAACTAGAGTGCCTGCCCTTTCAGATTTGTTATTGGACGTTAAGCGTTTTTGTCGGAAACTCTATTTAAGGGTATTTTTTGAGTCAAAAAGCGCTTTTGATAGTGTGTCAAATTTAAATTCCAATTCTGTGTTGAATGTTAATAATGCTAATAATACAAATGTTTTAGATGATAGTGACATTGATATCAACAATTCAGTTAGCACTGAGCATTCGTTAATTACAGAGGATCCTTTAATGGACCTCTCTATATACGAATATCAGGATGAGACCAGTGTTTGTTTTGAATCACATATTATTGAGGAAGTCAGTTCTGTTTGTGACATAATTTCTGAGTGCAATGAACGTTTCTTCACAGGTTATGGTAAACTACCTATGCCTCGCTTGCCTACACATAGCTCTTTTTGTCCTCCCAAAAGCTCAGTTGTATTAAGGGCTTTTGAGAATGTTTTATGCAAAAAAGTTGAAACTGAATATCTGCTACTTTTGAAACAATTTATTGAATTTAACCTCACAAAGCAGGAATGGTTGTCTTTAAAGCAGATGAAGGAAGTTTCTGATGAATTTAAGTTTTGCATTGCGGACAAGGGTGGCAACTGGGTCATAATGGACAAATGTCATTTTTTAAAAATGAATTTTGATCTTTTGTGCAATGAGAATGTTTATGCTGAGTTATCCGCTAATCCTGTTGCTCAATTTAACTCGGAATTGTTAGACCTGTTAGAGAGGGGTGAAAGGCTTGGTTTTCTTAGCAGAAAGGATGTGAAAAGTTTATATATAGCTGATCCTAGGGACCCTACATTTTATACTCTTCCAAAATTACATAAAAACTTACAGGACCCACCGGGTCGTCCAATTGTGTCCTGTTGTGGGGGTTTTTTGGAACATGTGGGAATATTCTTGGACAATATTTTGAAAAAAGAACTTAAAAATGTGGGTTCTCATATCAGCAATACCAACCAATATTGTGACCTAGTGCAACCTAAAGTGGGAGGATAATTTTTACTGGGCTACAGTGGACGTTAAGGCCCTCTATACCAGTATCAAGACCAAATTTGGTCTGGAAGCAATTGCTAAAATTTTGGGTGAGGGTCCACGTACCACTTATCTTATTTTACTGTTGGAGTTTGTTCTGACTCATAATTATTTTACTTTTGAACAAAAATTTTTTCTCCAGAGGGAGGGGACTGCAATGGGGGCTAATTTTGCCCCAACCTCATAATCTTATTCATGTCTTATTTTGAGATCAGTTTCTTATATACTCTTGATTTTTTCAGAAAAAGTTGTGTCTTATTATAGATACATAGACGACCTTATTTTCATATGCAAGGGCAACAAGTTGGAATTTGAGGAATTCATTTCCAAATTGCATCAGAATAGGTTTGGTTTGGAATTCACATATAGTCTAAATAAGTTTGAGATCCAATTTTTGGACATATTATTATATGTGAATAATGAAGGAATAGTACAATTTAGGCCCTATAAGAAATGCACAGCTTCCAATAATTTCCTACATGCTACCAGTGCACATCCGGTTCATTTAATTGAAGCACTCCCCTTTGGGGAATTCAAACGTATCAGTGAACATACTTCTGAGAGGAGCATTTGGAATGTGGAATTTGAAAACGTAAGAAAAAGGTTGTCTGTGAGGGGATACTCTGAAAGTTTACTTAGCAAGAGCTTAGATAGACTACTTAATTTAAACAGAAAAGGCAACAATTTTGGTAAAGTTCATATTGCTAAATCTAGAGATGAGGAGATTGCTTCTGCAGACATAGATAGATTGTTCTTTGTCACTAAATTTTCCCCTTTCTCTGTGAGGCTGAAGAATATTGTTGAGTTCTTGTGGCCCATTGTTTGTAACAATGAGGAGATTGGTCACATGTTTCCGGATCATGTTTCTTTTTCTTATGGTAGATATGCCAATCTTAAAGAAATTCTGAAACATAAAGTCAAAATTTGTGGCAGGTCTGGCAGTATTAACAATTTACCGTTTGGCATGTTCAGATGTGGAACATGCAAGGTATGTTCAAAAGTAAAGAATTTAACAGATTGTCTCATTAATGGGGTCAAATACACTGCAAAACTTTTTCAATTGCAAATCATGCGGGGTTGTGTATTTGATTGGGTGTGATTGTGTTCCATCTAAATTTTATATTGGTCAGACCAAACGGCAGTTAAAAATTCGTATTTTAGAACATTTAGGGGATATTCGAAATGTTAGAAATGATAGCCCAGTTTCTCAACACTTTAATCTAGTTCACAATGGTAGTTCTGATTCATTATTCTTTTGTGCTCTAGCCAAGCCTGAATTTCACTATGGTGGAAATTTTCTACAGAGTTTGTTGAAGTTAGAAAGCAGATTTATTTTGAAATTTAGCACTTTAAAACCTAGGGGCATGAATTTAGAAGTCAATCTCACAATATAATTTTATATTATCTATTCAAAATTTTCTTGGGTGTATTATTAGACGCAGTATTAGATGTTGTACATTTTGAATTTGCTATTCATGTATTTATGTATAGTGTTTTGCACACAACTTTGCATTTTTTCACAGCATGTGTTTTTATACATACACATGCTTTAGTTTATGTCTCTTTAAATTCTCTGGGTCAATTAAGCTGTTTGTCAATTATATTAATTGATATCTTAAAGTATATAAGGTGCAACAAGCATTAAAGGAAGGGAAGTAAGGCCAGGTGTTTAGGAAATGGGTTCAAATTGTTCTATCATGGTGTGGATGGCAGGAGAAATGGGGTAGGGGTTATACTAAAGGAACAATATGCCAAGAGTGTTTTAGACGTGAAGAGAGTGTCTGACAGAGTGATGTTTATGAAGCTCGAAATTGATGGTGTAATGATGAATATTGTTAGTGCATATGCTCCACAAGTTGGGTGTGCAATGGATGAGAAAGAGAAATTTTGGAGTGAGTTGGATGAAGTTGTGGTGAGTGTACCCAAGGGTGAGAGACTAGTGATTGGAGCGGACTTTAAGGGGCATGTTGGTGAAGTGAACAGAGGGGATGAGGAAGTGATGGGTAGGTATGGTGTTAAGGAGAGGAATGCAGAAGGTCAGATGATTGTGGATTTTGCGAAAAGGATGGACATGGCTGTGTTGAATACATATTTTAAGAAGAGGGAGGAGCATAGGGTGACGTACAAGAGTGGAGGAAGATGCACACAGGTGGATTATATCCTATGTAGGAGGGTCAGTCTGAAGGAGATTGGAGACTGTAAAGTGGTGGCAGGGGAAAGTGTAGTTAAGCAGCATAGAATGATGGTCTGTAGGATGACGTTGGTGATCAAGAAGAGGAGGAGGAGTGTGAAAGCAGTGCCAAGGATTAAATGGTGGAAGTTAAAAAAGGGTGATTGTGAAGTGGAGTTTAGGGAAGAATTAAGACAGGCACTGGGAGGCAATGGAAGGTTACCGAATAGCTGGGTAACTACAGCGGAACTAGTAAGGGAGACTGCTAGAAAGGTGCTTGGTGTGACATCTGGACAGAGGAAGGAGGACAAGGAGACATGGTGGTGGAATGAGGAAGTACATGAGAGTATACAGAGGAAGAGGCTGGCAAAGAAGAAGTGGGATTGTCAAAGAGATGAAGAAAGTAGACATGAGTATAAGGAGATAAGGTGCATGGCAAAGAGAGAGGTGGTGAAAGCTAAGGATAAGGCGTATGGAGAGTTGTATGAGAGATTGGACACTAAAGAGGGAGAAAAGGACCTGTACCGATTGGCTAGACAGAGGGACAGAGCTGGAAAAGATGTGCAGCAAGTAAGGGTGATAAAGGATAGTGAGGGAAAGGTACTCACAAGAGAGGAGAGTGTGTTGAGTAGATAGAAAGAGTATTTTGAGAGGCTGATGAATGAAGAGAATGAGAGAGAGAAGGTTGGATGATGTGGGGATAGTGAATCAGGAAGTGAAACAGATTAGCAAGGAGGAAGTAAGGACAGCTATGAAGAGGATGAAGAATGGAAAGGCTGTTGGCCCAGATATCATACCAATGGAAGCATGGAGGTGCTTAGGAGAAATGGCAGTGGAAGTTTTAACTAGATTGTTTAATGAAATTTTGGAAAGTCAGAGGATACCTGAGGAGTGGAGAAAAAGTGTTTTGGTACCTATCTTTAAGAATAAGGGTGATGTGCAGAGCTGCAGTAACTACAGAGGGATAAAATTGATCAGTCACAGCTTGAAGTTATGGGAAAGAGTAGTAGAAGCTAGGTTAAGAAGGGAGGTGATGATTAGTGATCAGCAGTATGGTTTCATGCCAGGAAAGAGCACTACAGATGCAATGTTTGCTCTGAGAGTGTTATTGGAGAAATACAGAGAAGGTCAGAAGGAGTTGCATTGTGTCTTTCTAGACTTGGAGAAAGCATATGACAGGGTGCCTAGAGAAAAGTTGTGGTATTGTATGAGGAAGTCGGGAGTGGCAGAGAAGTATGTAAGATTGGTACAGGATATGTACGAGGGTAGTGTGACAGTGGTGAGGACTACAGTGAGAGTGACAGATCCATTTAAGGTGGAGGTGGGATTACATCAAGGATCAGCTCTGTGTCCTTTCTTATTTGCAGTGGTGATGGACAGGTTGACAGATGAGATCAGACAGGAGGCCCCGTGGACTATGATGTTTGCAGATGACATTGTGATCTGTAGTGAGAGTAGGAATCAGGTTGAGGAGACTCTGGAGAGGTGGAGATATGCTCTAGAGAGCAGAGAAATGAAGGTCAGCAGGGCTAAGACAGAATATATGTGTGTAAATGAGAGGGAGGGTAGTGGAATGGTGAGGATGCAGGGAGTAGAGTTGGTAAAGGTGGACGAGTTTAAGTACTTGGGATCAACAGTTCAGAGTAATGGTGAATGTGGAAGAGAGGTGAAGAATAGAGTACAGGCAGGGTGGAATGGGTGGAGAAGAGTGTCAGGAGTGATTTGTGACAGACGGGTACCAGTAAGAGTGAAAGAGAAGGTCTACAAGAGGGTAGTGAGACCAGCTATGTTATATGGCTTGGAGACAGTGGCATTGACAAAAAGGCAGGAGTCAGAGCTGGATGTGGCAGAGTTAAAGATGTTAAGATTTGCACTTGGTGTGACTAGGATGGATAGGATTAGGGTTCAGTATATTGGAGGGTCAGCTCATGTTGGACAGTTTGGAGACAAAGCAAGAGAGACGAGATGGCGTTGGTTTGGACATGTGCTGAGGAGGGATGATGGGTATATTGGGAAAAAGATGCTAAGGATGGAGCTGCCAGGTAAGAGGAAAAGAGGAAGGCCTAAGATAAGGTTTATGGACGTGGTGAGAGAGGACATGCAGGCGGTTGGTGTGACAGAGCAAGATGCAGAGGATAGGAAGAAATGGAAAGAGATGATCTGCTGTGGCGACACCTAATGGGAAAAGCCGAAAGATAATGATGATGATGTTCCATTTCTCTGGCAATCCCTTCCTCCACTCCTCAGAGAAAACTTAAACTTATCTAGATTCAGAAAGGACCTTAACACACACTTTCATCTGCAGGCTAGGTGCAATGGCCATCTAAAAGGGCACCTCACCTAATTGTCTTATGTGTTTCTGCCCTTCACACTCCGTCTCCACTTTCCTCCTTGCTAAAATGTTGTACATAAGTAAATACAGTACTGTAATGCGCTCCCCACCTTTGTTACCATATGGTCTTACAGACCTCTCATATTAGATACTTATATTCTTGCATTGCAGTATACTGTATACTGGCTGTATTCTTTTTATATTTGACACTATTATGATTTTTTTACCTGTGGATATTTTTTCAACCAGACTATGCTTGCAAATGTTTAGTTGTGATCAGTATACTACTCCACTAAAAATATGCATAAAAATAACATAAACACATACAATACTTTTTGATGGCCCTAGGTAACCTAGTAGGTAGCATACAAGAAATTGCCAATAGAGTGAAAAAATTTGCAGTTGTGAAGTCAGCATATTTTCCAAATATCAGCCCCTTTATCTAGAAAAATGCATTTTTAATACTTCATTAGCCTTAAAGTTGATGGAGAACCCCAATAAACTCTCTGCTGCTGGCAATCTATATAAAGGAGGAGAGCCATCTTCCAGTACTTTATTATGCATTTATGGAAAAGTGTCTGAAGAATCCATAATATAAGCATTGGTACAGGATAATGTGTGCAAAAACTAACCACATATCAGATTTAAGGTGTTAAGATACAGTCATTTGACAGAATTTTTCTCACAGATCTCTCCACGACTGCTGAAAAAAGCAGGAAGTTGTGGATACTCAAAAAGTACATGTCCATTTCCCCTAACATTCCCAGCACTAGTTCATACAACCTAAGAACATTATACGCAATCTATGTGGCATGTAAAAAGAAGAAAAGAGAATTCTGCATGCAAACACATAAAGGCATTGGAAGGAAGTAGCCTGCCATTTTGAAGTTAATGTTTTTTCCTGTTCCTCATACTGAGATCTTCATCCTGGTATGTACTTGTAGGTATTCCGGAAACACTGAAGAGTGCAGATGTTATCCTTGAACTCATAAGTTAATTGAAATGCTATTTTTAAACGAGGCCACTGTCTGTTAATAACTGTTGGTAGATAATTGGTAGATAGCTGGAGCTCCTAAATTTCTGTCTTTGAGCTATTGTCCAGATACATTGCATTTGTGGTTCTCTGTTTTCCACTGCTAATCCAGTAGCTGTATTTGGTTTCTAATCTCTTGAAAGGACATGTTTATCATCATGTAACAACTTTGTGCAACATTTTAGCCAATGACTTTTCCTATTTATCAGTCTGGTATAACCCACAACTTAAGAATGTATACCATAAAATTTAGGTAAAAAAAACAAACGTTTAAGCTTTTTTCTTTTATCATTTTCTTTTGAAAAAATACTGTTTCTGTTTTCTTGTGAATATCTGATTAAGGAACAGTGAGAAGTGATTAGTGTTAGTGCCAGTGACAAGCTCAACAGCATTTGACGATCAGAAGCTTGTCTCCATTGTACACCTAATGATTTAAGTACGATCAGACTTTTTGATTATTACAGGGCTTGAAAGGTTGATTCCAGCTGCACTAAGGAATGATGCTTATGTGAACCAGTACTAGGTAAAGACTGGGATCAGAACACTGTATTCATGCATGTATTATAACTGAGTAGATTTTATTATCCAAGTGAGCCCGATTACTTACAAATGTTTACTATTAAAGGTGATTTTAAAAGCTTTGCTTTCATCTAGCCCCTTGCTGGGAATCAGAAATCATACAAAAGAAACAGGCACTACTGAAACTCAAGTCAGTCAGATGAAGCCTGCTAGAAACTTTTTGGGTTAACCCACTGCTCTGCTTTGTTTAACAGCCCTGGTAGATAACTGTTGTTCTGAACAACCTTCAATTTTTGTTTTGTTTGGATGAAAGGTAGTAAAAACATCAAATTGCAAAACGTATTCAATCATACTGTATAAAAATAATTATTTATGATACAACTATCAGAAGTGATGTTTTATGCTATAGTTGTCCATGCTGCATGCCTTGGGGCTAAAACAAACACTTTCAGATAAATGGAAAACTGATGTATGGTCCTCGTTTAAATTGTTTAATTTTTCACTGCTGTGTTGCTGTCTTCCCATAAAATGAGTAAATGAAAAGCAAACCTTTATATCCAAAGTCGATTCAAGAATCTGATGCTGGATGGGACAGTTTACATTCTTTGAAAATAAATTATAATGTTAAACACAAAGGCACTACCAAACGGATACCTTGAAGAGTTCCTGATACAATGAAATGTACCTGCTTACTTTCATTGCATCAGATTTTTACAACATACTTTAACATTTTTATAAGGTTAGTGACAGCAGATTTTGTTTTACACAGTTATTTAATTTCTTTTGGGCATGGTGAATCTTCCTGAGGGCATGCTGTTTTTAGATGACGCGTACAACAGTTTGTAGCTGACAACTTTTGTACTAGTGTGGCATGGCAGATTTACTGTCATCTATTCACAGTCCATCCAGGATATGATAAATAATCTGCATTGGCACAGTTACTTGCCATGTAGAGGTTCGGTACCTTACCCACATATAAAAAACATTGATTTTGTTCTGTTATAATACATAGTCTGTTACTGTGCAAACTTTTTGAATTACGTTGCCATGGTGCTAGGCTGACTATAAGAAAAATAGATCATACAAATTTAGATTTATCTCAAGTAATTGCACAAAATGTAAAGTGAGCTAAATAGTTAAATTAAAAAAAAAAATGGCCATAGATATTGCAGGAAACTTTGACCCCCATGCGAATATATCCCCAAGTTTAAACATGGTAAATTGGGATGTCAGAAAAAAAGAATACTTAGTTTTTGGAAACAAAGCAAATCATACCATTTATAAAACTGCTGCCTAAAACATTTAATGTCATAAATTAGCTGCTCATGCAGAAGATATTCATCAAATTATGTTCTTAAAAGTGATCAAAGAATTTTAACAATTTCCTTATGGAAAAGACATTTAATACTAAACACTTTGATTTATGCATAGTGCTGATTGTTTCCCTTTAGATTAGCCTTGTTGCTCTTAGAATGGATGATTAACTTTATAAATACAGAAATGTTTGGAGGTATAAATGCTATTAAATAACTGAACTAAGCCTACAGAAAGATTTCATTTCACTAACTATGTGAGATTTACTGGAAAAAGGAATTCCTGTCTGAAAAATAAGGAAGTGCTCCTTTTTTTCTAACCCTCAACTATTTTGTAAAGGCCAAAAAATTGTACCAGCAGCTCGGATTAGTCAAACCAAACAAAAAACCTTCTTTTGTTAAAAAAATAAATACTAGAGAGCTGATACACGGACAGGTTAAAATATTAAACTTTTATTGTTCGGTCAAGTTAAAATATTAAACTTTTATTCTTTGGTCAGGTTAAAATATTAAACTTTTATTGTTCGGAACAATAACAGTTTAATATTTTAACATGACCATGTGGCAGCTTGCATTTATTTTTTAACAATAGTAGTAGTATTTTTTTAAAGGCCAGTGCTATGAATTTTTATTCTCAGCTGTTATGCTGGGATGTTACTGGATGTAGGTTAATGGATGTGCCCTATTCCTTCCTGATTCCTAAAAACGCATGCATAAAATGTAATAATTTGTATTGTGGTCCTGTAGCAGAGAATTCTGGAGGAATGTACTAAACTATGTGCATTTAAAGCATCAGTTCCCTTAACTGTTAAAAGTTGCAGAGAACAGATAGATGGAGAATAGTAAAGATGATACTAAGCAATGAAAATAATACATGGTTGGGACTAATGTATTACTAAAGGAAATTCTGCACAAGTGGACAATGGGGTTTATATTTTAGAAAGGATTCAGAGACCTAGAGATCAGTCTTTAGGGACAGCTCAGATAAAGGTGCACAACAAAAGCCTAATGTAGTCCATTCACAAAAGGATTGCCACTGCTGGATATGAAATATTTAATTGCACAAAGGCCTGCTGCTGGTGTATAGCATATAGAGAGATGTGCGATATACTTTAATAGAAGTCCTAGTCTGGTTCATAGACAGTAAGACTTTGCATCACAAATGCCATAGCACAGCACTTCAAAACATTTCCATAGGTCTTCTAATTTGCCATATAACCCTATCACCACCTGTTAGAACATATGGGCTATACTCCTGTTAGACATACAGTGTTAGCTCTCCAAGTACAAGGCATGCCCTAATTGTACACAAAGTTGCTCATGCACAAAGATATAGAATGAGTAAAAATTGGCAAATGTATACAGACAGACTTAACTGCACACACAAATCACAACACACACACACACACACACACACACACACACACACACACACACACACACACACACACACACACACACACACACACAGATATATACATACATAATAAAAATATGTGCATATATATATATATAGGTGGTCGATTGCTGTATTGCTGACCATCGGTAGTTCATATCAGCGAATGCCAGTGTGAATTTGTTGATATGAACTCGATCTAAGGGCTACAGATTACGGTACAGTGCAGATTGGGACATTCATCCCTTTCCTCACTGTAGTGTGATCTTGGATTTGAAATATAGAGTTAGCAGGGGGGTGTGGGGTCACAGCCTCCCACATGAGGGCGCAGAGGGCTTGCCTCCATGCAAAAAATTGATGTGAAGTGTAAGAGTTAGACTTACCTGAGCTCCTATGCGGACATAACATTTGATATTCCGCAAAGCTGTTGAATCTGCTGAATTTGTTCTGCAGATTCAACATGCTACCCAAGTGAAATTTATGATCTGGCCTTTCTGTTCGAGGTTCTGCATGGATTTTGTATGAACTTTCAAGATTTTGATAGATAGATATAGATATATGCTTAGGTATACTATCTATCTATCTATCTATATATATATATATATATATATATATATATATATATATATATATATATATATATATATATATATATATATATATATATATATGGGACTAGTTTGTCCCATCGAAATTACATCTCAACAAAATATAAACAAGTGAACTCTTTTTTGCGAAAATGCATTTTTTTGAAAATGCACTTTCTCGAAATACAAATAAACCAAAAACAAAAAACAGACAAAAAAACTCCCACAACACTAACCACATTTATACAGGGGGAAAAGTCCCCTACACCGCCCATGTGGGGGGTTGCACCCCCCTACACCCCCGCTACTTTTATATTCTCACTCCAAGACCACACTACAGTGGGGAAAAGAGAATATTCCCATATGCCCGCTGTGCCCTGATCTAAGCAACAGCCCCCATTTCTGTTCGCTCAGTTGCCTTTTCGCAAAAGTGCATTTAAAAAAAAAATGCACTTGCATTAAAAGGAGTATGGAAAAGCCTTACTAGCCTGTTTACATATCTCTTTTTGAGTCGATTTTGATTCAGTACCTGCTGACCATCAATCCTCACTTGCTGCCCATCAGACATACTGTGTCCAGTGGGAGGTATCATTCAGGCAGTGATGAGTGTGCATTATATACTCACTAACACCTTAGCAGTGCAAGCTTTTTCCATTTTTATGGCCTGTCTCTGACTCTGGTATTGACATGAGAACTTGTGTACCTTAAGGGTTGCTTACTCCCTGTATTGCTAACATATGTGTTCCCCCACATGCACCAACATGAGCTACTATTAACGGCATGGGCAACAATGAGCTACCATTACTGGCATGGACAAGCATGCTTATATCTTTCAAACACTGTCTGCCTGCATCATGACAAGCCTCTTCTCTTCAGCCAAGAAGAAACGTCAGTTCTCCAACTAGTATGGGCATGTCCATCCCCCTGACTGCACCATTAAGAGCCCAAGTTGCTTGTTAAACTCAGATCACCTGGGCTGTAGTCAAGCTGTAACTCTCTAAACCACCAGTACAGGCAGTTCTTGCCATGCTTGATGGAGCACAGCTATTATGCAATTGATCAGACATACCAGCAGTAGGCATTGAAAATGTAAAAGGATTTTGTTGTCAGTTACTGAGAACAAAGTGGTAGTGAGTTGCAAATGCATATTGGTATACAGCAATATGTAATGAATCACCACAGTTCACTTTTCTGAGAGTTGCATGGCCTGGTAAGACATATTAACTATTCAGACTCAATACTCAATGATATATAACTTGCTGTCTAGAAATGTATGTTATAATACTGACATAGACATACAGTAATACACACACACACACACACACACACACACACACACACACACACACACACACACACACACACGCACACACACACACACACACACACACACACACACACACACACACACACACACACACACACACACACACGTGATTGTGCAAATGTGTGTGCTTTTTGATATCTAACATTCTATAATATACATTGGAGATATTACTAGGTTATGTTTTCTTGGCTGATTTGCTTTATTTTTATGTTATATATTTGCTGCCTTCTGAATGGAGATTGAGAGAAATACATTTCTGCCAGAACATGGCTATCAGTACTGCAAACTGAACTGGTTTCACACAGTTTTGAGTAAGCAGCACAGAAGCTGTCTGTGAATTCACAGTACTAAATGAAATGTTGTAGCCTTTTGCAGCTCACATCTTACAATAGTATTGCTGACAGAAGAATTTGCATCTGAGCTTCTTTTATTTCATAGTATTTTGGTTTATCATTTCATGCTATCATATACTAATATCACCTTTACAAGCACTGCATTCACTATGAAATAAAATGCTTGCTGTTATTGCTGAATTAGACAAGCTAGTAATCAGTATTATTCCAGACGGAACAGTAAAGTGTAAAACAGCTAATGGTAGAAAGGTCCGAGAATGCAAGATCAAACAAGCCAGGCTGGAAATGCATATGCTTATGCAATTTTTATTCTACATACTTTCTTCATACATGGCATAATAAATGCTTAATTTTAAATTAAAGTAAAAGTATGATTTTCATCACCTCACCAAAGGTAGGTGTATAGCAAAAAACATATATAAGAAATGACCTAATATATGAAGCAATGTTGTTTGGTGCAGAGTTGAAATTTCTGTAAACAGAAATGTTCTGCTACTTTTGTTGCTAAATGTAATTGCAGTGTGTGTGTGTGTGGGGGGGGGGGGGGGGTCAGTAGAATCTTTCCATCTGCTATAAATTTCTGACATTCATCACATGAAAAGCTGAAGCCATGAGAATGAATTGTTAACCTCATTTTCTCAGCTGCTCTACAGGTAGTATATTAATATGTTTTATTTATTTATTTATTTTTCCTTTGTTGAGGTGAAATTCCATGAGCATTTGTTGTCTGCAGAAAAAAACAAAACAAAAACCATAATGTTGAAAACTGTTCTCCATAGGAAACCATTGCCAGTGTGATTTCTATGTGTGTACCTGCATGATTCAATTGTTTGGGGAGATTTCTCCCTTCTTCCAGTTAATGCATTCTTAGAGCTGGTGTATATAAGTTTGGGGTGTGTCAAGGGCCTACCCACATATCATGGATTGTAATGGCACTTGCCCCACTGCAAAAAACCCTTAAAGTTATTTTGTTTTGTCCTTCTGTTTTTCAGACATTATTTTTCATAATTTTAAATTGTAGGCATTGTGGAGGTTGGTGATTCCTAACAGACGTAGCTTTCTCTCTCTCCTTCTTGCTTTCACCTGCCACTATTTGTCTGCTAGTCTATCAGCATAGCTATTGCTTGGCAATTCACACAGACAGAAATCAGTTGATCAGCACTGACTATGTATACACAGAATATATATCAGAAACTATTTGGCATAAAGCATTGTAGATGTTCAACATGAAGTATTAATTCACCTCCCTTTTCCTCCTTTTGAAAGACTTCCAGCATCCTATTCAAATAATAAAAAAGAGCAACTGACTACCCTTGCATTCCCTTGAACTTGCACTTAACACACGTGAATACACACCACTCATAAACACTCATGGAACATGCACACACAGAAACACTAACATCC
The DNA here is from genome assembly GCF_019279795.1 of Protopterus annectens. Lineage (NCBI taxonomy): Eukaryota > Metazoa > Chordata > Ceratodontiformes > Protopteridae > Protopterus > Protopterus annectens. The sequence goes on from NC_056732.1 coordinate 1,421,448,618, forward strand.
ACATCCCCACATTCTTAACAACCTCAGGTATTTTACTTTAGTTCTGCAAACTAGGCCAACATGGCCCCCTATACTACAAAATTAAGGTAAGATATTTTATTTGGCCTACATGCTCAAACCTTTTGTTAATTTAGTGTACGTACCAAAACCATTACATTTCAAGAATTATGCAAAGATATTTGAAACATTACCTGAACTTTGTATCATTCAGTAAGAACTGTAATTGCAACTATGTTCCTAATATAGTATCAGAGAATATGGTAAAATACAAAGGAGAATAAAAAAAAAAAAATAATGTTATTTAATACTTTAATGGGTGTGGTTGTGGTGGTGGGGTGGTCAGTCAGAGCTTAAGGCCTGGGTAAAAATACCAGTTCTTTACTGCTTTTGCTAACTCTACCAAAATCAAAAGAGAAGAGATTGGAAATGCAAAATGAACATTGTGTAAATACTTTGTTCCATGACAAGGTTATATCAAGTCCAACACTATTATCAATGGATCAGTTTCATGCTCAGTCTGGGAGCATATACTCAAAAGATTAAAAAGGGTTAAACAACCACAGCATACCAACTGTAATATAGTTTTTGTACACTGCAGTAAAGGTTCATAAGCATATAAGGAAACACAGTGTAAAATGGAAAGCACAATAAGCGTTTCTGCAACACAACAGAATAGACTAACAAAATAGCCATCTATCCAAAGAGTATAGAAACAAAGGTCTGTAAGTGAGGCAGTACCATTTTAAATATGCAAAATTTTAAGAAATTACGATAACCAGTAGGATTTTAGAGATTTACAAGTCAGATGTAATAGGGTGAGATAAAAGTTATTACTTGCTGTAAAATTTGGTGATTTCAGTGGGTGTGAAGAATTTGTATATAACTGGCTTTGCAGGAAATAATGTTTTTGATAGAAAGAGGATACCTTTCTAAAGCTTGGCTCCTAGACTGAAGAAAGCATATGGTCAACATTTTAAAGATAAGGAACTGTTAGCGATAGAGCAAAGACAAGTAAGCTTGTTGGAGGAAGAACCTCCGTATGAGAAAATGAAAGGAGTTTACTATCAGAAGTTTGCAGAGTAAAGATCCTAGTAGTAAGTCCGCTGTTTGCAGTAATTGCTGCCAGCTTGGTTTAGCAAGTAATGTGTATTGATGCTGTCTGCAAGAGCCTAATGTAATGATTCTGCAGATCTTATTTGTTGAGAACTATAAGGTATTTACAGTTTTTGGACTCAAAGCATATGACTGTGTGTGCATAGTCAAGATGAGTCATGAGGATGCATTTTCCAGTGGGTGACAGTACTTCTGGGAAAAGAAAGTGGGAGATCTTGCATGCCCCAAAGACATACTTATAGATTTTATTTTAGCTGGTTTTATATGGAGAAAATGAGAGATATCTGGAACTAGCCAAATTCCAAGGTAGTCGAAATTAGAGTCAGTTTAATGTGGATGCCACTTATTGTACTTTCTATGCTGATGCAACAAAGGCTAATTTTTGCTTTATACCAGTTGATATTTCTTTGATCTTTTTGGATTTAAGAAGTATTTTCATGAAAGAGGCTACGTGGTTAGGTGGTTTATGTCTTCTTTGAGCTGAAATTTGTTTTCTTTTAATACATAAACATAATACATAAATCACACAAGCCTCATATGCAAAGCAATGGAAAGACTTATCATAGAGTTAATCAGTCAGGACAAAGGGGACTTTCAAATGCTGAACCCACCTCAGCTTGGATTTGTCAAAGGTAGGTCATGCTTACTCAACCTTCTGGAGTTTTTTGAAAAGGTCACCAAAGCAACAGATGAAAACAAAATGGTACACACAGCATACCTCAACATGGTGAATGCTTTTGGCACAATGCCTCACTCAGGCATTGTAGAAAAGATAAGTGAATTGCAATTAAACCTCTATGGCACCCGATGGATTGCCATCTGGTTCACAGATAGAATGCAGATAATCAAAATATGGAAAGTTACTTCCACAAAGAGATCAGTCTCCAGTGGTGTCCTTCAGGGTTCTGTGCTAGGACCTCGCCTTTTTGGCATCTACTTTTCTGAAGTAAAAGCCAGTACCAAAGAGCCCTTGCTGACTAAGTTTAAATAGGACTACAAGCTAGGAGCAGTCATTGAATCTACAGATGACTTATTCATCCTGCAGAAAGTTTTGTCCCAAATAAATAACTGGTGTCAAAATCATAGACTGAAAATAAATGCCAAAAATGCATTATTGTATCCTTTGTAAAGTCGTCTCTCCCATTGAACTACCATATTGACAACATGCCCCTAAGAGTTAACCCAGCTGGTTGGAATTTTGGAACTTATGTGGACAGTGACCAAACTTTTGACTAGCATGTGCCTATTGTTGTAAGTAAGTCACTCTATATTGCACATTTTACAAACAAAGTGAATATGTCTAGATCTAGGGATGGCACTGTCCCTCTTTGCTCAGCCCTCATTAGGCCAGTCATTGAATATAATGCCTCCTTTGGCATAAATCTATCCAGACACTTGCAACAACTGTAATACCCACAGAGATACCTTACTAAATGAATACAATGCCTAAACAACATGTCCAACATGGACCGACTCAAAGCCCTGTCACTATACTTGGCATCCTACAGACTGCAAAGAGGTAACCTGTGTCTGGCATACAAGGCATCCTCTAACCTATATATCACAGAGGATACCATTACTGTAAACAGAATCCTCATTCACACAAAAGAAAGTTCATCCATGTCCATATTCAACTTTCATCTATGGTTGGAAACAGAAAGTTTACCCCAGTACTACCCCTACGCTACTAATGGACAGATGCAGCTCCTAAATACTTTATCCCATGCATGGAAGGGTCCCCTCAAATTATCTATGGTATGATCCCATTTATTCTCATTAGGGTTAATATATAATTATAGACCAAGGGATGGCTAATCCCAGTCTATAAACAAATGGGATAGGTTATTTTAAATATAAAAAGAGGAAATTGTTTAGGCTTAAAATGGACCGCAAGGGCAGCTAGCCTAGTGCTTATCTAGGAACCTATGAACACTTCTACTGAATTATTGAATTATCACATTAGATATAGGAAAACATACACTTATATAAAAGAAAACAAGCTGTGTTAACATATTTCCAGTTGCAAGCATTATATAGCACATATATTATTTTGTATAGTTATCATTTCAAAAGTATATTAATTGATCAGTTCCTGCCATCCCTTAAAGTTTACTCCTCCTTCAAAACATTATACTGCATGTTTAGTTTCCACAATTTTCATTTTTTTTCTATTTGTTAATACACTTTTTTAAATATTCCAATTTTGTTCTTTTATCCCTGTTATAATATTCAGTACTTACAATACAGTTGGTTTAGGATTTGATTTCCATTTTGTAATAATTGCTTTGTTGCCAACTACCAGAATTAAACTTAACAAGGTCTTACTATGTCTAGATAATTCAGATCCTGTATCCCAGTCCAAAAAATAACAAGTTCCATAATTACACCCATTTCTGACAGAGTACTCTTTTGGAAATTTTTAGAGTCTGTCAACTTATTATACTCCCGAAACATATGTTGCCAGTTACCTCTTTCTTTTCCATCATACATTTATTTATTTATTTTATTTATTTTACATTTGTTAACCGGGCTAGTCCAGCTGGATACATATCCTTTTTCAGTAGAGGCCCGAGGAGAAAAGCTCCAACATAATGGTTAAAACAAGTTGAAAATACAAGTTATAAAAAATACAAGTTCTAAAAAAAGGGTACATGTTACATTTACAAGATGAGAAAAAATTTCATAGATGTTATATAAGACAAAAGAACAAACAGCAGGCAATACATAGCAGTGATTTCTTATATACTAATAGTATATAGACTAGTTCAAGAATCACCCGTTTAGAATTAGGGTTGAGAGATTTTAAAGATCTGCATAGGGAACATGGACTAAGGAGATATGGGACTAGATGGGTTTGATATGTGTAGTTAGTCAGGTTCAGGGCATGGGCATAGCCATTGTGTCTTGAGATATTCTTTCAGGTTGTTTTTGAACTGATTGTGCGAGGTTGTAATTCTAAGGTAGTTTGGCAGGGAGTTCCACGGCTTGCCAATGGAGTTGGCAAAGAGAGCATCACCGAGTTCTTAGCTTTAATGGTTAGGATCTGGGTGCTGTTGGATGATCAAGACTATTAAGGTTAGTATATGGGATCAGAATGCTACACAGTGAGGAGTTCTATCTGGTTGGTTAATTATTTTACAAGCTTCAGTGAGTTGGTTAAGTTTGAGAAGGTTGGGCAGTTCCAACCAGCCAAGTTTCCTCAGGTTAAGACAATGGTGGGTGCGATATGGGGAACCTGTTATAAATCTAGCAATGTGGTTGTAGGCAAGAGAGCATGTTAAGTTCATGTTTATTGAGGAAAGAAAAGATTGGGGAGGCATAGAGGAGGGTGGAGAGGAGATGTGCGGGCAATAGTTAATTTGGCAATAGGAGTTAAAACGTTTTTTATTCTGTACATGGATCCAAGTTTTTTGTTAACAGATTTTACGGTTTGGGTAATGTGTATGTCAAATTTGAGCTTATGATCAATAGTTACACCTAGTAATTTGGTACTGGTGACAGGGGTTATGATAGTCCCATTGTTGGATTTAACATGGAAGGTTGTATTGTTATTATTTGGGAGGTCTTTTCCTAGGGTTGAGAAGACGTTGGGGAAAAATAGTAGTAATTTGGTTTTAGTTGGGTTGAGTAGGAGTTTCAGGTCGGTGAACCATTTTCTACTAGAGAAAAACAGAGTTGAGTGGTGGTTTGGAGATTCAAGAGGGAGACATCTGAGCAGATCAAGGTGGAGTCGTCTGCATATTGGATACAGGTGGATTTAGGGATGACTGAGTGAAGGTCATTTATGAAGATGGAAAACAGAAGTGGACCCAATATTGAGCCCTGAGGAACACCTATGGTATTGGGGAGCAGGCCTGATAGTCTGTTTTGCCACAGGACAGCCTGTTGCCTACCAGTGAGGTAAGCCTTGAACCAGGTTAGTGCTGGGGTGTCCAGATGTAGGGTTGCAAGGGTGGTAAGAAGGAGCTGGTGATTGACCATATCGAATGCTTTTGATAGGTCCAGAAAGAGGGCAGAGGATATTAGTTTGTTATTGCGATTGTTATTAATGGAGTCTACAAAGGAAAGGAGGGCAGTGGTTGTACATCCAACATTACCTGAGGAAATATTCTATGGCGTCTGCTTGGGGCATAAAATACCTATGCAAACACTTCCAAGCAAAAACTTCTAAATCTTCCAGACTTTGTTGCGTATTTGGGAGCCATATGTATGCCCAATTGCTTTCTTGTGAACTGCTTATCCAGTCTCTCCTCTCTATCCTTTCTAACCTTCTCTGATTGATTCCTAAAGTTATTGTGCAGTATTTTATATGCCCTACTAATTATCTTTTTTTAACAGAATTTCCTATTCTAGATTCGACTAAGAACTCTACCAGTATAGGGCTTTCACTTAGAATTGCACTATCCCTTTCTCTTTGCCTATACTCTGATATAAATTCTTGAAAGGGAAGGCAGTCTTTGGCCTTCAGTCCTAATGCCTTCTTAGCCTCTTCCCATTCTATTACCTCTGCCTCTCTAGAAATTTCTCCCAATACATTGGCTCCTTTGTCAGTTTTCCCCAGTAAATTCCATCCCCCTCTTGCCTGTTGTCTGTATCCATAATTGCAGTCATCCCTATTGGCAAAATCTCCTTTCTCCATTCTTGTGTTGGATTAGTTCTTAGAATATTTCTGGTACTTTATGAACAGAATATTTTGTTTGGCTGTTGTTATTCTCCTTAAAGATCTGCATCCATAATCCCACTCTCTCCTTATTTCTTGAAATCCCCCTCCCCCACTTCATCACGATCATCATTATCCTTTTCACTTTAAATTATAGTTTTCTGCTTGTGTTATGTATATGAGCCTTAACTGTGTAGCTGTAAAATATCCCTTCAAATCAGGTAATCCCAATCAGTCTTGTTCTGTCCACATGACCCTGGTCTCTTCCCCTCCCAATAAATTTTGACTGTAGCTTGATCCTAAGGTGGTGGATTACTCAGACCAAAAATGATTATATCACCTGCTTATAAAATGATGGGCAGTTCTACATGGTTTGTGGAATTTTTTTTTTTAATGAATATAGTAAAAACAGACCTGCGTCTTGAGGGACTTACTTATGGAGAAGGCAAGATCAGAGGTGTTGTACAAATGTTAATGCATAGCTGCCTGTCTAAAAGAAAGCTTTGAAGCCAACTGACTTTTGTGCTGATGGTAATGCCATAACTGTAAATAAATAATTGCTCCAGCACATTTTCAGGGGTTGAATGACTAGAGATAATTTTGAAGTCAACAGCTGACTGTGGAGAGGGAAGTTTGGCCAGGAGGTTGTTTATTTAGTTACTAATTTTAAATTGATTTTAATGATGTAGGGCTAAAGACAGACTGAACACAAAGCACAAAGGGATGATTATGGACTTGCTGCACAAGTTGTTAGACCATGGTTGATGTTTGTCACGGATTGAAGGGCTCCATACATCATTTTTCTTTCATTAAAGATTCAGTTTGCTTTTAATTGATCCAGTTTAAGTAAATGAGAATATATTCTGGTGGGATAGTAGAAGATACGGGTCTATATCCTATGAGCGAACCTTTAAAAGTTCGAACGTCATATGATCGAACTTTTAAAAGTTTGAACGTTTCAATGGCGATCTCCATAGAGTACAGAATGGGAAGATTTCCCTTTTCTGCACTATAGTGCGACCTCAGAGTTGGTATATTTAAAGAGCGGGGGTGTGGGGGTGCAGGGGGCCTTACCCCCTACTTAAAACGTTCAGGTAGTTTTTTTCTGTACTTTATTTATTTTTATTAGATTTTCAAACTTTTAAAAGTTTGATTATATGGTGTCGCCCATATGACGTTCGAACTTTTAAAAGTTTGATCATCTAATATAGACCCAGAGATATATATTGATTATTGGTTCTGTTACTGTGAACAGATTTGCACATTTGAAGAAGAAGGCATTGTGAGAGAGATTTGTGTTGCCAAAGGCAATATGAGTCTCAGGCCATTACCTTTGACACACTCTCACTCATTAGAATAATCAGTGTATGTATATATATATATATTGTACTTTTGCTTCCTTGTTTCATCTAAAAACAAGTTGGCTTCATCAGTTTTTCTATATCAGGAAATATAACTTAAAAAGCCTATGCCATCCCACCAAAAAACTCTTAAAACAAAGTTATTCTGAAATGCACTGCTCAAATGATATAAGCAAACCCATCCATCCTCAACCCCTTTTCTCATTTTGCATATGGGGTCAGTTCACCAGCGACAGTCATCTCGAGGCAAGGTTTACACCACCGTATGGCTAACTCTGCCACGGTAGTTCATTTGTGCCACTTATACACACACACACACACACACACACACACACACACACACACACACACACACACACACACACACACACACACTCTCTCTCTCACCTACAGCCAATTCAGAGTGTCCAATCCACCTGTAAACTCTTAGAGGAAGTAATCTGAAGTACTACCAGATTACGGTAATGTTCAAAAAAGTTATTTCCTCATGCCACTGATCTCCATTACATATGACAATGAGAAAAGTCTTTCTTTGCACTTAGATTACACATAACAAGTCATATCTGTGTACCACATGAAGGAAATGGAAGTGCAACAAAGAAAAATTAAAGTTAGTGCTTTGCTCTAGTGATAAAAATTATATTTTAAAAAATGTTACTCTGATAAATCATGCATGTGCACAACACACATCTCAGTTTTAAGTTAATGTCCTTTCATAATGCAAACTAAAAAAATAAATAAATAAAAAAACAACACTCCATGAGCTGCTCATGTTGAAGTATAGGTATGCCTAAACTGCATGATGTGACATGCCGTTAGAATCTCAAAAACAAGTGTTTATTATTTACACAGCCTCTAGAAATTACTATACAAATACAAAAAATACCTTCATGCAGAGGCAGGAACAAAAGAAAAAACAAACAAAAAAGGAAGTCTTTTATTACAGCAATTTCCTTTCCTCAAGACAGTGCAAAGTTTCACATCATACAATGCCCCGTTTGGCATGTACCTTGCAAGACATCTGCAACAGCTGGAAAGGCCACAGAAATACCTCACTAAGAGGATCACCGGTCTGAAACAGATGCCATACGCTGACTGTCTCAAAAAACTCCAGCTCTACTCCCTTGCATATTGCCTACTCTGAGGCAACCTCTGCCTAATGTACAAAGCCTTGTCTAACCCAGATCTTGTCACCACAATAAACAGAACATGCTGGAAGGATAGATTCCTGTCCCAGAGACTTCCCATACTCTGGAACAGACTACCTATCTATGTCAAACAAAGCTCCTCATTATCACTCTTCAAGAAAAATCTTGACAACTGGATGGGAAACAGGAAATTCACCACGGGGATCACTGCTGTGGCGCTGCTCGACAGGGGCACAGGAAAATAATTTTCTTGGGTTGCAAAAGCCAGGGAGCCTCGTTTGGCTAGGCTTGTATAGGCCCTAGGGCTGATAGCCCAGTACTTACCTATGAACCTATACTATAGTGTAAATTAAGTGGAAAGCAGAAGTTGGAATAGGAGTACAGAATGTCATGGTATATGCTACATACATTTTCAACATGCCGTAAAGATTATAATGTGATGTACATGTGAAATAGTGCTATAGTGAGGGAGATGAAGGAAACAAAGGATGATATATAGAGGCAGGATTAGAGGAAGGGGGAGAAGGGAATTTGCAGACAGTTTCAACAGGAGAGCGTTAGAGAATGAGGATCGGAGAAAGCAGGGGAAGAGATTCTTCAACTTCGATGGAGAAATTTATATACTGAGTATAAGATGGAGAGGGCATGTGATTGCTTTCTAGGTGAGAAGCATAAGCAGAGACATGACTGTCAAATAAAACTTCAGGTGTGTTTTGAAGTACTTTAGAGAATGTCTTGTTTCACAGTGAGAGAGAGAGATGGAATTTCATAGTTTAGATGCATATTTAGTATAGAGAGGGAATTATTAGATTTGATAAAGTTAGTAAGAGATTTCCAGTAGAATGTAAAGATCTGCATGGAGTGAATGATATTCTTAAGGGATGGACACTTATTATGTTTACATATTAGGGTGGGTGCTTTATACATGATGTTGCCAGGCAATGGTGGGTCCTGTGGGAGAGTTGCCAGATGTTTGCTTATTACATAGAGAATTAAACTTGAAAGGCTTAGCTGTATCAAAAAATTTAATCTATACCCTTAGGAAAAAAAAAATAAAATAAAAGGAAAACATTACTGATTCAAGAATGGGATATGAAAAGAGTAATGCAGGTAAGAGAATATTAATAAGAAAAGGGGAAGAAAGAGAGAGAGGACGATTTAAGAGGTGCTCAGGTTGTGAAGCAGTTTTCAGGTTCATCTGGCTTTGGAGTGACAGAAAATGATTGGTGTGCAGGAAAATGTGAGTGCTTCATTGTAGAATTTAGCTGATACAGATGGGAGCTAACTGGCTACTTAGGTGAGGAAAGACTGTGTGGCAAGGCAGATAATGAGATAGATAGAAGCCAGCAGATGGGATTGTGTGAGAAAAGATGGTTGAGGTAGGTAAAAGACATGAGGGAATGGGCAAAAATTCCCGAGAAAAAAACAGCTTATTTTAGTGCTAGAGAGTTAAGTGAAAGCAGTGAGTAGGAGATGCAGTCAGTAAATGAAGGACAAGTAGAAGGAAGCTCAAGGTGAAAGGACAGACGTACAGAGTGAGGAAAGTTATGAACTGGGCATGGACACTGGCATGCAGGAGATAATGGCATAAGCAGAACAGAAGGGACACTGGCAGAGACAGATAGTCTCAGTAGACAGAGAAAGCATAAAAAGACTGAACATACCGACCATAAGCTAATTACCGTAGATATCCACATCCTGCCTTCACCCCCCCACCCCATTAAGGAAACCATGGTAAAAAATTTCTCCAAAGCCAACTTCATGCTTCTTAAGACAGAAGTGGGGAACTTCATGGCACCCACGCAGATGGACAATAGAGTTATGACTGCTGAATTCTACACAATTGCATTTTATAAGCACTTACATGAGTGCATGGATCGTGCTACCCCAAACAGAACCAAGATGCTATCCTCCAAAAAAAGGAAGCCAATCTGGTGGCCCACTGCCATAAACAAACTGTACAACAGAAGGAAGAAACTGTTGCAAAAGAGAGTAAAATCCCATGAGTGGAGGAGCTCCCTGGTCAGCCTCAGTAAGAATCTGCAATCCCTGATAAAATCCTCCAAAGATAGTTATGAAAACAAAATCGCCACCGATTCTAAAGACAACCACAAAGCATTCTATAGCTATGTCAAGAATCTCAATGGCAACACTCAGATCTGCTCTGAGTTACAGCACAATGGCACTAAATATACAGACTCAACTGATATTGCCAACATCTTGGTAGATAGGTTCAGTGCTAACTTTACCCCCCTCTCACCCCCTAGAGAGCCCATCTCTATACCGGAAGAATGCAAAGTTCCTGTAATCACGGCTGCACAGGTAAAAACCACACTCTCCAAAGCCAAAAACACAGCATCCATGGGACCAGACAACATCCCAGGCTGCATTCTACATGAACTACAGAATGAACTGGCACCCCACATAAGTACCATGTTCAAACATAGCCTCACCTCAGGCTTTGTGCCTGCTGAATGGCGCACAGCAATGGTTATCCCACTCCACAAGGGGGGAGCCACCACAGACCCTGGGATCTACTGCCCCATTAGCCTGACGAGCCTGGTCTGCAAGGCCATGGAACATACCATCATGGAATTTATAAAAAAAGACATTGGTAATCTCCAAACTCTGGACCCCACCCAGTTCGGGTTTGTAAATGGCAGATCATGTTTCTTAAACCTGATAGACTTCTTTGAAACAGTCACCAAAACGGACCCTGGTAAGGTGGTTCACACAGCCTATCTAGATCTTGCCAAGGCTTTTGACACCATCCCCCACTCTGGAATTATAGATAAAATCACTAAACTATGTATAAATCCCTATGTCACAAGATGGGTTGCCAACTGGCTCACTGACAGAACCCACACTGTGAAAATAGCAGACTCCAAATCTGACTTCAGACCAGTGACAAGTGGAGTACCACAGGGTTCAGTCCTGGGTCCTCTCCTGTTTGGTATCTACTTCTCTGAAGTACAGGCTAACACAGAAGGTCTTTGGCTAACGAAGTTCGCAGATGACTGCAAACTAGGAGCCATAATCGAAACTCCTAACGATGTGGACATCCTACAAAAGGGCCTCACTGAGACAGATGCCTGATGTCAAAGCCATGGCCTCAAGCTCAATGCCAAAAAGTGCATCCTTTTGGTAAAAACTCTGCACCCATGAACTACCACATAGCTGGTAGACTACATAATGCAGAAAATGTGATGAGACCTTGGGACACAGGTGGACAGTAGTCTCTCCTTTGATAATCACATCGCCACATTAGTCAGGAAATCCTTCTACGTGGCACTCCTCATCACAAAAGGTTTCTCATCCAGAAAAAAAGAGGTCATTGTTCCCCTCTACTCATCACCCATTAGACCCATTATAGAGTACAATGCCCCTTTTGGTATGTACCTCACAAGACATCTGCAGCAGCTGGAAAGGCCACCGAAATACCTCACAAAGAGGATTACCAGCCTCATACAGATGCCCTGTGCAGACCGTCCCAAAAAATCCAGCTTTACTCCGTCGCATATCGCCTTTTCAGAGGTGATCTCTGCCTAACATACAAAGCTATGTCAAATCCAGAGCTGTTGGACATGCTCCACTTAAAGAAATCCCAATCCCTCCGAGCTGCACTCTCTAGGAACCTAAACCTTGTCACCACAATAAACAGAACATGCCGGAGGGATCAATTCCTGTCCCAGAGACTTCCCAGACTCTGGAATAAACTACCTATCTATATCAAACAAAGCTCCTCATTAGCACTCTTCAAGAAAAATCTTGATGATTGGATGGGAAATAGGAAATTCACCCTGGGGATCACCTCTGTGGCTCTGCTTGACAGTGGCACAGGAAAATAATTTTCTTGGGTGGCAAAAGCCAGGGTACCTTTTTGGCTGGGCTTGTATAGGCCCCAGGGCCAATAGCCTAGTACCTACTATAACCTATGAACACTGGAACGGTCTTGTATATATAGTGCAGACAAGATAAAGAAGCAATTGGATGCAGTACAGGAAGAAATGAAAACAGTGTAAACTGCGATAAGTGTTAGTAGTGCTGGAGTGGGAAGGAAACATTACATATTGAAGGGTAGTGTCATTGGGCAGAAACGTAAGGATACAATAATCAGGATGGCAACAGAGTGGATACATTTAATGATGTCAGAGTTGGGAACAAGGAGATTAACAGTTTAGACTAGTGAGAAGGGATGCACCAAAAAAAAAATACTGACATTATCACAAACTTGTTATGTAAAGTGAGTCTGAATTCTGGAATTCAGGAAATGAAGGAAATTTTAAGTGGGTAAAATGCTTTCATTATATATGCTCATTGGAAGATATTTTAACTTCTGAATCTCACAGTTTTTTGGCATATAATGATTAATTATCACTTAACAGAATGTTTTGTACATGGTTTTACACTAATTTGAAAGGCAGGTTTGTTGCTTGGCAGAATTGGCCATACTTGACTTCCCCTGTTTGATGTATGTTCAACTGCTTTACATATTTGTGGTTCATGAAGTTACCTCAATTCATACTGGTCGTGGGAAGCAGTTGTGGAGCTGTTTCCACCATTGCATGATGGGAGTATTACTTTTGGTGTTAAGTTACTGATATTGATATATTTTCTGAGAGTAACTTGCTTTTTCTGTTTATATCACTCGGATTTTCAAGACAATATATTGACAGCAAGTGGATTTACTAAATGATGCAAAACAAAGTGGATTTTAAAGCTTTGGAAAGTTGGCAAGCCTATGGGAAGCTTAGTACACAGATACATTCAATTAGGCATTAGTTATTTGTGCCTTTTAACTCCCACTTCTAGTAGACACATGTCTATATATGACATGGCTGTCTGGTCCAGAACCCCCCCCCCTCGAAACAAAGCAGGAATGTAAATTGAAACAAGTGGTTGTTCAAAAGCATTTGGGGACACGAACAAGAAGTAAAAGAGACAGCCTATTTATGGTTCCACTGTAGTCTTTGAGGACTCCAAAATGCAATGCCCTGAAAATGAAAAGTTTTAAGCCTCTCTGGCAGTCACCATTACTGTTTTAGTTTATTTTATTTTATGGCTTCTGGTGCTCCACAGGTATCAGAAAAGCTTTTATCCTATTTTCTGCCTCTCTTGTCCATTTATTAACATGGTTGCGAGGGAAGCATCCTGATGAGCCAACCACTTTATATCCTACTCACAGAATATTTGGTGCATACATACATGCTTTCAGTTAGGCAATAGCTCCTTGTAGCTGTCAACTCCCATTCCCAGGAGACCGGAGTTTGTACACACCAAGACAACTAAGAAATATTAATCTTTGAACTTTATTATTTGCATTTATTTTGAATCAGTTGGTGAGCATGAACATTATTTCCTTCTAATTCTCTACTTCAGTGTTTATCCTATAAACTGCCACAAAGTACATGGCTGTTAGTGTGTAAAATTGCACTGGATCTGTAAAAAGTATCTTACTTTATGTCAACATAAAGTTAACCGATTGTTGTTTATTCTCTTGTTATGAGGTCTAGTTGATTATGATTTAGGTTCATAGGTTATTACCAGGCAATTGACCCGAGGGGCCTTTATAAGCCTGGCCATGCTTCTCAAATGTAACTGACAGGGTTTGGATACCCTAGGGGTATATTAAGGGGTATTTGTATGCTTGGGCATGGGTGGTCAGAGGTTTACACTCTGCCTCTGTCTAATGGAGACATATCTAGCAGACCAGGGACAGATTTCTGTGGAGAGTAATGGCTTAATGCCATTCTAATTTCACTTAATTATTAATTTTGGAAATATAAAGTTTAAATTCATACTGTTAAAATGTTTATATATTTATACAATATATCTGAAAATTTTATGCTATGCAAAGTAGCAACGCAATGCAGATAAAATATCATGAGCTTTTATTAAAAGAAAAGTTAAAATGCATACTGTTTAATCTGCTTTCCGCTGATATACCACACATAGTTTTCATGGAATAGAAATGTTTTGGTGCAGCTGCAACAGCAGAAGAAAAGATTTGTTAATTAAGCGTTGATTTATGTATGTAGGCAGGATGAGTATATTAAATCAAATTGTGGTAGGTGCTATTACATTCTTTGTTGATTAGGGTGCTGCTAGTTGTTTGAATTGTGATATCTTCTTTTGTATTTCACTACAGAGTATGCACCGTTGGCTACAAAGTAGCCTTAGCTGAGTATTCATAAAACTGTGAAATACTTGCAATTAGCTGTTGCTGTACTGGACCTATGCCATTTTATGACATTTCCCCTCAGCTTTACATTGTATTGTACTGCTGCCTTCATCTGAAGTATACATTTGCAGTACTAATCTAAAGTGCTGTCAGAATGGTGGCAACTGTTCTCAAACATCAAGTTCCACTGTATTTTAAATAGGCTTTCTGTCACAGACACCCCCCCCCCCCCCCCGCCCACAAAGAAGAAATACATGGCCACTAGGTGTCCTCTCTGTAGTTGCTGGAAGGAGCAGGAACCTGAAGGCTTTAAAACATGTGCCTGAAGCTGAAAACTGTCTTTAAAGAAAAAAGCGTTGAGCGGCATTAAAAGATGATTAACAACATGCTAAGTATCCTGTGTGTTGTGTTTCCTGCTTGCAGGAGTTGGTCAAAATACTAAGCACTCTTTAAGGAAATGTCATTGCTCTGAGATCAGATCTTAAAAACATCTTCTAGTGATAGTGAAGTTTTCTCTTTTCTCGAAATAGGCCACATTAGTCTGGGAGCTATATGATGTGTGACCTCTGAGGCTTCCCCCTGTCATAAAAACCTTACACTGATGTTCATCGTAAGTGGTGTAAGTACCTTGATTTCGCAGTAT